>NC_140485.1:119499553-119879553 GCF_964271855.1 Acomys minous | reverse complement strand
ACGCTGGGTAATGTTTAGAAAGTGAGGTGATAATTCAACTAAGGAAAAAGGACCTCATTAGTCTGAGGGAGCCACTTCTACATGTTGTGCTGGTAGAAGCTGCCTCTTCATGAGTCACATCCCAGAGAAGTCTCAATAGCTCCCTTTTCCAAGGAGAGGAAGGGGAGCCCTCTGCCCTGTAAGTGTCATGACTGAATCCGTAAGCATAGTCTCTCTTATTTCAAATTGCTGTTCCTCATAGGTTCCTGTATCTTTATGAATCCCCTTTTGAACTTTGTTTCTCACCCCTGTCTGCTATCCAAGTGGTCATGCCTTATTGGCAGTAACTCATCCATCTTATGCTAGTTGATCTTTTGTAGTAATTATATGACTGGTATCAACCAATAGCTAAGCTAGCTTACAATATTACTGTGTTTGTAGCTGGAGTGGTGGTGCAGCAGTTAAAGGAGCGTACTGGCCTTGTAGAAGACTTGGGTTCAGTCCCCAAAACCAACATGGGAGCTCTCAGCTGCCTGACACCAGTTCCAGGAGGCGATTTGAGGCCATCTTCTGGCTTTCTTGGCACCAAGGTATGCACATAGTGTACATGTATACATACAGGCAAAAACATTCAGACACATGGAATGAAAACTTTAAAATATATTTAAGGTTTACCGCCTGTATTGTCCTTGGCTGGTGCCTTAGTTTGAGCGGGACCCCTGTGCCCAAATCTGCCTATCCTAATGTTCTACTTGTAGGCTTCTAGGACCCTCTGGATCCTTCTACTTTGCCATTCTCCCATGATTCTCTCATCTAGAGTCCCACTAGAATGTCCTCCCCTCTGTCTCAGTTTCCTGGTAAGTGAAGGCTTTCGTGGGACATGCCCCTTGGGCTAATATGCAGATATAAGTGAGTATATACCATTTGAGTCTTTCTGCTTCTGGGTTAACTCACTCATTATGATCATTTCTAGCTCAATCCACTTATCCACAAATTTCGGGAATTCCTTGTTTTTAATAGCTGAATAGTATTCCATAATGTATATGTACCACAGTTTCTTTATCCATTCTTCTATTGAGGGACACTTAGGCTGTTTCCATGTTCTAGCTATTATGAATAAGGCTGCTATGAACATGGTTGAGCAAATTTTCTTGTTGTGTGCTGGAGCATCTTCTGGGTATATTCCTAGGAGTGGAATAGCTGGGTCTTGAGGAAGCCCTATTCCCATTTTTCTGAGATAGCACCAGATAGATTTCCAAAGTGGTTGTACAGGAGGTAAACCTTAAACCCCTACCCAGATCTAGCCAATGGACAGAACACTCTCCACAGTAGAGTGGAGAGTGGGATATTACTTTCTCACATACTCTGGTGCCTCACCTTTGACCATGTCCCCTGGAGGGGGAGACCTGGTGGCACTCAGAGGAAAGACAGTAGGTTACCAAGAAGAGACTTGATACCCTATGATCATATACAGAGGGAGGTAATCCCCCTCAGGAACAGTCATAGGGGAGGGGAATAAGGAGAAAATGGGAGGGAGGGAAGACTGGGAGGATACAAGGGATGGGATAACCATTGAGATGTAACAAGAATAAATTAATAAAGGAGAAAAAATATATTTAATTTTTAATTGTGTTGATTTGAGTGTCCCTGCTTTGTGTACAAACAAGAGTTTCTAGATGGTGCTTAGAGAAACTAAGTTGTCCAAATTTACACATTCTTCATTGTTATTTGGGCTGCAGTGACTCTACCTGGCAATTGCTTTCTAGTATTGTGCATGCATGGTAAGGACAAAAGTTGCTCATTTTATTTGCATGAGTGAATAATAACATCCCAGAAAATGATACACTAATCCTCCCCTCCCATGTGTATTGATGAAGACGTCTCTAGAATGTATTAATTCTTTGCATATGGTAAGGAATTTCTTGTATGTTATAAGGGCTTTTCCACATGCAGCAAACACCACCTGTGTTCCTTCTCCTGTGCCTACTTCCAAGAATGCAAGGAATAAGAAACATAACTGAAAGTATTTTTAAAAATGAATTTATGAATGTTCCTTTTCTAAATCTCTTCTCTAAGAGACTATCACAGAAACTTAGATATAATAGTTCCATGACTAACAGACCACTTCCTTAACAGAAGTTTATTCATTCCTTTAGAGATTGTTTTGAGCAACAACAACAAAAAGCAAAAGTGGGGTAGGCATGGTGGCGCACGCCTTTAATCCCAGCACTTGGGAGGCAGAGACAGGTAGATCTCTTTGAGTTCGAGGCCAGCCTGATCTACAAAGTGAGTCCAGGACAGCCATGGCTACACAGAGAAACCCTGTCTTGAAAAACAAAAACAAAAACAAACAAACAAAAAACCACCAAAGAAAACAACAAAAAGCAAAAGCAAATAAATAAATAAATAAAAATAAAAGTAAACAACACACATACACAACCCCACAAAACTTTTGAACTCTTTAATTTTTTTTTTTTCGAGACAGGGTTGCTCTGTGTAACAGCTTTGGCTATCCTGAACTCTGGCTTAGGGTTAGGGTTAGGCTTTATAGACCAGGCTGGCCTGGAACTCACAGAGACACGCCTGCCTTTGCCTCCCAAGTGCTGGAATTAAAGGCGTGCGCCACCACACCCAGCTTTGAACTCTTTAATTTTAACCTCTTGATTTCTAAACTAATTTAGAAATATCCAGAAAGTTAAATATGTGTTTGAGAACATTTTGTCAAAGATCATAAGCAGAGTTAAGGCTCACTCTCGTTTCTGCTGTTTTCAAAAGAGGGTTCCATAAAGTCGAGGCTGCCTAATGCAGATGAACTGTACAAGTGACCTAACTGTGTCCCCTGGCTCAAGCTCCACCCTCATCTTTAGCCCCATTAATCTTCAGCCAAAAACATAGAAAAAAGGAAAGTCCGACAGTTTATGACAGACTTGAAAAGAGAGGCAGCTGAGGGTTTCTTTCCCCCTCAAATAAATGCAGGCTGTTTCTGCAGCTAACCAGAAGGAGTAATGCCCTCCAAATAGAATTGATGTTACATCTATTTTTTTTTTCCGGCATAGGAGTAAGAAAAAGGAGTATGTTGTCAACTGTTTCAATCCATGCCTGCCACTTCTTGATGCTGGGTGGTCCTTTCTGGGATTAGAACATTTGCAGGGTTTTTTTGTTTTTTGTTTTTTTTTTATTGCCTTGGAAGGTCAGTAGCTGACTCCCGGATTTCCTGGGGACATGACTGCCTCTCACACCTCCACTGTCCGCTGAACGAATAATTTAACAGTTGACTTGATTTAGAAAATAACAAAAACAAACATGTCCCTTAAATCTCTCACTGAAAGAGGTTTCTTGTTGTGGAAACCAAGGAAGTTAAGACATTAAATTCTACTTTCTTGTTTTAAAAGTGTTTTACATATATCACCACCAATCAGCTTGTAAATTTCTGTCGGTCCTCAATCCAGGCCTGTAAAGGAGCTGAAAAATGTCACTGTGCTCTCAAAGGACACACCTGTTATCTGAAACAGTTTTTTTTTTAAACCAGCTTGTTAAGCATCTTTGACAGATCAAAGAGCCCAGACAATAGACACAAACTTTAACAATAGTATAGCCTTGAGCAAAAGGTCCAATCAAAGCCAGGCTTGTGCCCATGGCATTATGGCCCGCAATTGAAAATAAATTTTACTTGAATAAGTACCTCAGCCGATCACGGGAGCTGCCTCTGCTGAAACAAAAGCAGTTGGGGATAAGTTATTGACTCTACTGACAGCCTGAATGAACTTCATTATGCCAGCCCACTCTTGGTAAATGTGTCAGGTTTTAAACTGAATTAGGTGGCAGGTGCATGCACCATTTTCCTGCGCCCCTTGAGACAGCAGACAGCCAATCATCACCTGATTCTGCAGACAAATGTTTAGATTTGTTTTTCATATTGCACAGCCATAAGTGAACACACAGTTAAATATCTTTTCCTCATCCTCCCTCTCCGATACGTTACGTCCCCGTGATCCGGTCTCACCCACGCGTTGATGCGATGGGATTCATAAAAACCCAGGCTGCCTCTTTATCTCTCCCTCTTCTCCAAGGCACAGATTTCGGAGATGATCTGGTGTCTTCTTGTGCCTATTGGATTCTCAGCCTTGGAGCAGTAACTCGTGTTTTATTCCAAGCAACTTATGTGAGACGACACAGCCTGACTCCAATCTATGTACCCTAAGAATTTTGAAAAGAGGGGGGGCATTCCAATAGGCTTGAGCCTGAGTGATGATACCCTAAACTGGCATTCCAGTTGGAAGATAGACTAGAAACCTCTGATATTTCAACAACTACAACATGTTTCCCTCTAGCAAAGTCCAGAACTCAGTGAGAACCAACCGGTGACTGGCATTATCTCTACTGTGAAGAGGTGATACATGGCCACATCCATACATCCACGCTTGCTTATGTATTTGGCATTTGGACACTTTTGTTTTATGATCTTTCCTAGACCTATAAGGATAAATGCAAGATCAGCTAAACTTCAGATACTATGATGGCAACTCTCATTACTTAATCATGAGAAAGGACTATTAAGACTCCTAAAAAGGAAAATTCAGACAACGCTCAGAGAGCAAGAGGGTTGGCATGGTTTGTTGGCTGTAGGCCTTATTAAAGTTAATGAGCAAGGAGATGCTTTTTTCCTGAGTGTCCTAAAGACCGGAAGCCTCCCCCTCGCAGCAGCAAATCTTTGGCTCCTGAATAATATTCTATTATTCAGATTAAGTATTTGTGCTTTCCTTGTCACACATCACGCTCAGGAGTAGAACTCCTTTCAGAATTGTGAGCTCAGCCTCCATGGGACAAATAATGAAAGTTATTTTAAAATCCTGTCTGAGAACATCAGGCTTGTGTGACTACAGTCTGCCATCCTTGCCATGACGCCTGAGCACAGTTTGCCCAGTTTGCCTCCAGTCTCTAAAGGAGCCTCAATTCTGGCCTATATTTACTTCAAAAATATTCTTCACCTGAATTCAGTGGTTCATGTTTATGTTTTGGTAGAAAGACAGACTTGAACGTTTTTCATTTCTGGAAAAACATTTGTATTCTAAACGTGTATGTGTGACTGTGGATGGCAGATACCCTTCAGGGTCCAGCACAGACTTTCCTTTAGGGCTGTCTGAATGCAGCCCTGAGTTAACACAGAAGAGGAGCTCCACAGTGGCTCTCACTTGCTGGAGCAGATCTTCCCCCCCAGCCCCCCCAAACCACAGCAGATGGTGTTTCATAGTTGGTCACAAATGGCTGTCAGCGAGTGTTTGTCTGCCTGCCAGTAACCTGTGGTTCAGGGACTCCCTCCGAGAGTGTACCAGCTCTGACTCTGCTGGTAACAGCATCTGAGAAAATGATCCGTCCTTTCTTGTCAGGCACAAAATTAGCCATCTCACTCTTTAACTGTTGACAAGGGGAATATGAAAGAAATAAGGACAGAGACAGCCCAGCTGATGTTTTCTCTGCTCCAGTTCAGTTCTTTGAGTTTTATGCAGATGAATCTAAAAAGAGAGCTTTATGACAATGGCGTTGTCACCAAATAAACCATCTTGGAGCCATCCCAGTTTGGGTACCAGCACTTCCTGCAGGGCCTTGCTTGAACTTACCATCGGACTAGTTTTGATTTTCAGAGCAACAGATCTTTCCTCACCCCAGCCCCCTTCCCCCCAGTCACACTTCATACCCAAATGACCTTCAGCGTCATTGCCTTGGATAAATGGCCAGGGAAATCCCAAGAGTGGCAAAGGTTCCAGCCACCATCCCTTTGGCTCTTGGCACCATCCCCAATTGGAAGGCGGGATGCCATCCCATTAATCTTTGCAAATGTGATGCCTCCAATTCACGGACACCTACTAATGAACCAAAGGAAAAGAGAATGAGAGAAAATGAAAGATCAAGAATAAGACCCCAAAGACGGAAGAAGTGTCAGGAATTTGGAAGGAAATGACATTTGTTGAGAAGCTAATATGTATCAAGTGTTGTGGGCATGGTTGACATCGAATGTGTGATACTCCCACTAATGATACCAGCTAAGTATACTATTTCATGCTTAGAGGGAACATATCTCTGAAATATTTCTGAAACGCTGGCCAAATGTATGGCCAATACATTTGGAATAAAAAGGCAGTGTGTATGATAGAGGAGTGCCATTCCCAACATAAAACCTGGTTTCACCACCTCACACTGCAAGCCCCTTCAGTGCCTCAGTTTCCCAGCTTGTGAGATGGAGCTATTTTAATAATACTTGCTCCATTGAGTCATTGCAAAGAATTAAGCTGATTTAAAAAAACTAATATGAACAATCTTGTAAAAGAGCAAGCATTCTACCGCGGTGTGTTTTATTCTGTCCTGTGTTCACATCTTTCCAGCACTTGTATTGGTGCTTGGCCACTATCTCCTTGCAAGCAAATAACCCTCTTAGAATTATCTATCACTAGAGACATTTTCAGTGCTCCAGTTACTCTTTGATTTTTAACCAGATGAAGATAACTTCTGTGTCCATGTTATAGTTTTGTGTATACATATGCAAAGTCCAGGAACCTTTCTATTTCTTTCTTTCTTTTTCCTTTTTGTTTTGTCTTGTGTTTGTTTTGTTTTTTTCAAGACAGGGTCTCTCTGTGTAGCCTTGGCTGTCCTGGACTCACTTTGTAGACCAGGCTGGCCTTGAATTCACAGTGAACTGCCTGCCTCTGCCTCCCAAGTGTTAAGTAGTTAAATAATCTAGCCATTCGTCTGTTCCTTCTTCTTCTCCCCTTCCTTTCTCCCTATATTTCTCTACATTTCTGTCCTCAGTTTCTTTCTTCCTTGCTTTTACAGGGGCCAGGATTTACTGTTGGAGCCCTGAACATGCCAGGAAAGCCGTCTTCTGAGCTGCAGCGTCAGTTCACGCCCTTTAAAAACTGTGAAACGCTGGGCAAATTGCTACATTTATGCCAATCTCAACCCTCATCTACCTATCTTATAATGGAAAGTACCAATGATTATAAAGTGTATAGAGTGCCGGCCGTGCGATTATATATTCTGTAACCTATGGTTGCTATTATTTACCAGATAAATCCAAGTTAATTTCCCTTGTGCAGATGTATAGAGGTCATAGACGCATAGACTATTCTGCAATACGTGTGCAGGTTAGTGAGCTGATGAAGTTGACCCCCTTTTCTTCTGTGACATCTCTCATATTTAATTCCCCTGAAGCAATATTCCGGGTAATGATTGCCAACTGTTGTAGCCATTTTGTCTGGCAGAAGAACGTCATTGCTTCACCCCAGACTGTGCCCTGCTCTTCAAAAGGGAGGCTTGGACCTTGGGGAGATGAGCACTAGGCTCCTTTTTAATAGTGCAAGCTTCTGTTAGGTGAGGTCAGCATGGTGATTATGAGGAACATTTCTCAGACACGTAATCTCTCCAGGAGAAATAAGAGCTACCTCCTGCCAATTGCTAATGATAATGGTCTTATAATTCAAACACCACATTTCACTTAGGAGGATCCCAAATGGTTTATGGATCTACAAATAGTGTCACCCATTCTGCCCAGCAGGCGTTAGTTAGGTGGACTTAGCCTGGAGTGCAGCCATTGTAGAAGAGCTGTTCTTAAATTAAAAACATGCAAAAAGAATGTGTCCCAGTAACTATAAAAGACGGGAATACAAGTGCTTAACTTAGTATTAATAGATAAAACAGGAGTAAGAGAAATAAGGAAGATTTGTATTTTGTGTTATTTTAAATGGGAATTTAATCATTTTACTGATACTTAAAATGTGGAACTCCCAATTGAGTACAGCTTATTTCTACATCATAACTTCTTTCACAGAGCTGTGTGGAGGTACCAATTCTTAAAAGTAAAGTGCTCACCAAAACCAGAGAGCTCCAAAATTATGGACGAGACTAAGGAGGCACATTAGAAGATTTACGAAGATAGCATTCACACACAGCTTCCCAGATATCCTGATTTTAATAATAGACATCACTGAGAAACCAACTATCACCAAATGTGGTGTCTCAAATAGTAAGTGCTTCATTGTGCTTGTGATTTTGTTTATGTCACATTCTTTCTTTAGCAGACTTATAGGACCTCACATGGAAGTGGCCATGAGCAAGAAAAACGCTTCTAAGAGGGAAGATAGGAAGTTTCTTGAAGTCCCAGCCCTGCTAGAGCCACTTTGTCACTTACTGGTCACAGTAGTGTAGTCCACAGTATTCCTCTTTCATCTGGTTTTAAGAAAAGAGCCAAAAAAGCAAGTAACTGGGTATTGGAAGTAAAAAAAAAAAAAAAAAAAGGTTGGGTTTCCCACATTAATTATGGCAATGAAGATAACTCTCCACAGGTGTGCCTACAGGCCAACCTTACCTAAACAATCCCTGGCTGGGACTCTTTTCCCACGTGAGTCTAAAATGGGTCAAGCTGACAGTTCAAGGTATCAGGATCCTGTGCAAATAAGCACTTTAGATTGCTTTCCTATGACCCCTGCTGCTGAACTTCTTCCACCTCCATCTTACAGTGCCCAGCTTATACTTGGATAGTGTAAATTTCAAACATGGGCTCATGGACTTGATCCTACACTAAGGAATGGGCCTACAACCCTTCAGTGAGGCTTTCCCGATTGTATCAGTTTTTATTACAAGTAACTGACAGTATTTCTCCTTTACTATAGGAGTTGTTTAGATTTTTTTTTCCTTTTCTCCAAAAACCCTTTTTTTTTCTTTTGTGGGTCTGTTTGGTGGAAGCCAGTCATCTGTCTGCTCTCAAATGGCCAAAACACAGAGTTTTAGTGTTTCACCAAAGAGGACAGATTTCATAAAGACTGTAACGGCAGGTGACGTTAGAAGGGTATATAGGGTTCATGTGAAGAATACTGTGCCTATTGAATATCCAACATTATCCCTCTTTCCAAAGTTAGTCTTCAAAGCTATAACATTAACGACATGTGACAGTTCATATAATACAGTTATCTCTTGTTAATGAGAATACCTTTTTATTCTTCACAAATGGATGGGCTCGGTATTACTTGCTGACTGAATCCAATGGTTCGGAGCAATAATTACTCCTCCATTACAGTGACAACCGAATATTTATTCTCTCTAGTTTTAAAACACAAATTACAAAGTTAACTATTCAATAAACAAATTGTAAGATGTCATTTTTAAGATGCATCATTATCAATGTTGTTTCACATTTTTTAAAAATAGAAAGAAACATGATCATCAAACCATAATCATGTTTGTTATTAATTATAATGTGTATTTTAATCTCTGACACATCATCATATCAAAATGTATTTTCATGCATTTTATGGACATTAACATATAAAGAAGTTAATATAAAAATAAAATAGAATAAAAATGAAGGAAAGGAAAGGACCTTAATTAATATGCACAATAATGAATTTCTGAAGTAACCTGTGTTACTTCATGACACGAGAAGAAAACAAGATCTGTGCAATGTGTACACCACCCTAGTTTCTGCAGAAGGGAAAAGGCTTTGGCTATTAACTATCACTTCCTTTCTCAGAATTTCATGACTTATTTGGACAAGATTTTGGGAATGATGACCCAAGCCTTCATTACCAAGAGTGACTTCATCTATATGATACTATTACTTCGCATAAATTTTTATCATTGGAAATATCTCCGAGTTATACAAGACTGCACAGATTGGGTATATCAACATTTCATCATGGATTGAAGAGGGGTCCAGGAGGCCTTACTCACCCCTGAGGGACTGTTTGCTGTTAAAGGTTGCTAAGGAGAGAGAGGAGAGAGTGTCGTTTGTAGTCAATGCTCCAGGAAATAACCTCTCAGCAGAGTCTGTACAAATGGCTATAATTAAATTCAACGGGCCACACACACAAAGAAGCCATAAAAGTAGGCAAAGGTTCTGTTAGTAAGAAGGTTTTTGGTAAGAGGGAAGGTAAAGCATCAATGAATTTAAAAATGGATTAAAGAAAAAGAAAAAAAAGACAACTCAAAACCCCTTCAGTGTTTGAGTATTAATTGACGTATTTTTAAGCTAACATCTGTAGATGAGAACATTGTGAGCCATTTTGATGTATTCTTTGTATTCCACTTGAAGTTTTCAGTGATAAGTTTTATAATATTTTATTTTTAATAAAAAATGGGCCAGAAAAAAATGCCTCCATTGGTAAATGTGCTTGCTACCAAGGCCAATTATTAGGGTTTGATTCCACAGACCTCCATGGTGGAAGAAGAACACCAACACCCACGTGCAAGTTGTGTTCTGAGTCTGTATGTACACCCTAACGTGTGTGTTGTGTGTGTGTGTGTGTGTGTGTGTGTGTGTGTGTGTCTGGCTGGCTGGCTGGCTGGCTGGCTGGCTGGCTGGCTGTCTGCACAATTTCTCTTCTCTTATGTCTCCCAACAAATGATACGTCAAAGCCTCTCCTACAAGCTTGCTTTATTCACCAGGGGACTGGAGAATGTGCTGCCCCCTGCATTTGCATCTCCTGGTGGGATTAATTTATAGTTTCGCACTTATCCAGAATTGCTATCAAACACCATGAAGGAGAATAAAGTTTTCATCTCTTGAACTTGATGTCCTTTTCAATTAATGTAATTACACATAGGGACACTAATTAGATTGGTTTAAAACTGATTGCAGCACCAATGAGCATACGTATTGATACTTAATAGAATCCAGTGAAAGAAACTCATGAGCCAGAGTGACCCCCAAAACAGGGTCTCTAGAGTAATTGATAACTGCATCCATGTTTATGAGAGGGTTATTATCTTAAGCCACTGGCATGAAGCTTCCAAAGGTCATGGAATGACCCACTTACAAAAATCTATATTTTTTAAATTAAAAAATAAAATTCTACTTATGAGTATTTCATTTGTTGTAAGTGGAGAAGAGGGTCTGTAGGAAGGGAAATCTCTCTGATACATACTAAGATTACACAATGTAAGGTTGGATTTATTAAGGCTGCAAGCCAGATGTTCCTCTATTCTACTCTATGTTTATTCACAGAAGTTTAATACCACAAGGAATAACCTAGTGACTCATGAGGTCGGAGCACCGAGTTGATGGCAGCCCTAAGCATGAAGCAGTCAGTTTCTTTATTGGGAAATGAGAAATCTTGAAAGATTTAAATTAAAAATTAAAGCCTGTAAGTGCATATTAGGAAAGCACTAAGAAAGAATATGTGAATAAAACTCCACTCAGTGCCTTAAGTGATCTCAAAGCATAGTTTTAATATCCTTAGCTGAACCTATCTTTTAGTTATTTCAACCAAGGAATGGAAAACTTATTTTTGTTTAAATTGCTTAGATTTTTTTTTACAACAAATGCATACCAGATAACTATATTCTGCTTTAATGTTCAAGCAGATTTTTTTACTGTTTTATTGAATATATTTTTTTCATAAAATGTATTCTTGTTACATTTTTCCCTCCATCATCCCCTCCCATTCCTGGTACTGGGGGTTTCGGTTGGCGGAGAGAGATGCCTAATGAGGGCTGTGTCTCCCTTAGTGACTCAATTTTTTTTGTATGAGCATAATTTTAGGAAGCTACTATTATCATGGGTTTCTATAAGACCCCTCAAATGGCCCTTAGTGTTACCTGTTCATCCCTGTATTCCCCGTCTTACCTCCCCTTCCTTCTCTCTCTCTCTCTCTCTCTCTCTCTCTCTCTCTCTCTCTCTCTCTCTCTCTCTCTCTCTCCATTTAATTCTCCTGTTGCGGTCTCCCACCACTATAAGCTCTATTTCCCTTTCCTAGGGAGATCCTTCTCTTCCCATTACTCCCTTACTCTATACATAACCTGCATGGTTATATGGGCTGTGGCATGCCTATTGGAGGCTGAAAAGCTAACATCCACATATAAGAGAAAATGTACAATATCTGTCTTTTGGGGTCTGGATTACCTCACTCAGGATGATTTTTTGTTTGCTTGCTTATAGTTTCATCTCTTTACCTACACATTTCTTGATTTTTATTCATTTATTTATTTACTTTTGGCTTTTCGAGACAAGGTTTCTCTGTGTAGCCTTTGCTGCCCTGGACTCACTTTGTAGACCAGGCTGGCCTTGAACTCACAGAGATCTGCCTGCCTCTGCCTCCCAAGTGCTGGGATTAGAGGCATGCGCCACCACTGCCCAGCCATGATTTTATTTTTTAATAGCCGAATAAGACTTCGTTATGTAAATGTGCCACATATTCATCATCCATTCATCTACTGATGGCGGTCTAGGCTCTTTACAATCTCTGGCTATGATGACGAGAGCAGCAGTGAATGCGAATGAGCAGATGGCTTGTAGTATGAGGAGAGTCCCTCAGGTATATGTTCAAGAGTGGACGCGATCTTGAGGTGGATCTGGTCCCATCTCACTGAGGAATGGCCACACTGATTTCCATAGATGCTCTAAGTCTGTACTCCACCAGCAGCCTAAATGTTCCCTTCACCACACATCCTCACCAGCATGAGCTGTCACTTGTTCCATTGACCTCGGTCATTCTGCAGGGCGTAAGATGACATTCCAGAGTAGTTTTGGCTTGTGTTTCCTTGATGACTCAGGCTTGGGTCAGTGCTGAACATTTCCTTAAGTGTTTCTCAGCCATTTGTGTTCATCTGTTGAGAAGGGTCCCTTCTTTACCTCATCTTTTAAGTGGATTGTTTGGTCCCTTGATGTTCAGTGGTTTCTGTTGTTTTGTTTGTTTGTTTGTTCTTTATATGTTTTAGATATTAGTCCTCTACTGGATATGTCGGTGGTAAAGACCTATTTCCATTCTGCGGCCTGCTGGTTTGTCCAAATGATGGTGCTTTTTGCCAGACAGAAGATTTTCGGTTTCCTAAGAGTCCACTTACTAATTGTGCCTCGGCTGTCTATTCAGAGAGTCTTTTTCTGGGACAATGAGTTCAGGACTATTCTTCACTCTCTTGCCTATCAGATTCAGGTTATCTGGCCTTATGCTGAGGACCTTGAAGATTAGCCAAACAGATTTATTTTAAATGGTTGAAATTATATATTAAACCCATGAGCAGCAGTGTCAGTATAGTTAGCAGTTAGTAAGCATGCTGAGAGATTTTTTTCCCATCAATTAGAAGTATTAGCAGTGTAGTGACACTAACATTCACTTTCAGCTACATTTTTACATTTAGTTCTCTGCTAACCATAAACCAACTAAAAATGTAACATTAAAATGAATTGTATATGGTGTTTTTTAAAACCCTGCTTATGAATATAATCAAAGTAGTTGGAAAATTAAGCACATTTCCCTAAACTTCTAGAAGATAATACTAAATGTAAAATATAAGAAACATCACTACAATATTCATTTTCTCGTTAATTTTTGGTTGTAAAATATGATATTCTGATTTCACATGTTGATTATATATTGCTTATATTAAACCAATCTTTTTTATTTTTGTAGAATGAAAATACACAAAACAAAAATGAGAAATTTTTGCTTTTACTTACTAGCCTTTATATATTTATAGGGTTTTTTTTTCTTATAATGGTAGATAGAAGGGAAATAGTGACACCATTATTATATTACTATTAACTTAAAAATAAAATATTTAAACATCTAAAATTGTTTTAAACATATGAATACAGATATTTATTATTGTTTTCAGCTTGTCATTGAAAACAACCATTGTTCTTTCTTCAGTCTTTGTGAATATATATATACTTAAAATGCCTCCAGATTAATCAAGGCTAATTATCATTATATTATCAGATTTTCTCAGAGTGAACACACATAGTTCTGTTCTCTGACAAGGTTGTTTTGCAAGCCCTGCACAATAACTGACTCAGGGCTTCTGTCTGAGAAAGGAAGCCACTGAAGAGATTCCTGTATTCATCCTGACTTTTCCAAATGTGAAATGATGTTCAACCAGAGACAGATCTACCAGGTGGAAGAAAGCAGAATTCGCAGTTGCTAAGACAGCTAGGGTTTAGGACTGAGTGACTTGGAGGGGGAAGTTGCAGATAAGGGGCTTCAAAACTCTACTGAGCTGCACACACAAGATTCTAGGGGGCCTATCAGATGATGGCTGTGGGATACACCCTGATCGTAGGGGACCTATCAGATGATGGCTGTGGGACACACCCTGATCGTAGGGGACCTATCAGATGATGGCTGTGGGACACACCCTGATCGTAGGGGACCTATCAGATGATGGCTGTGGGACACACCCTGATCCTAGGGCACCTATCAGATGATGGCTGTGGGACACACCCAGATCCTAGGGGACCTATCAGATGATGGCTGTGGGACACACCCTGATCCTAGGGCACCTATCAGATGATGGCTGTGGGACACACCCAGATCCTAGGGCACCTATCAGATGATGGCTGTGGGACACACCCAGATCCTAGGGGACCTATCAGATGATGGCTGTGGGACACACCCAGATCCTAGGGGACCTATCAGATGATGGCTGTGGGAGGTAGATATTTTGCAGAGATTAGAAGACTCTCTGTCTCCTTCCACGAAACATTAGAGTATTGGTTCATTCAGAAGAGAGAAGCCTTGTGTTGTAATACCTTGTGTTAAGAGTAAGGGCTGCATGGTAAGAAGCATCCTCGTAAAATCTAGCAGCAAGGTTAGACAAAATAGTAAACAAATCAAGATTAAAAACAACAACAATAACAAAATTGGAATTGTCTACCAGAGAAAGAAATCTAACATGAGAGCGAGGGGAGGAAAATTTGGGGTCTCTACACTGACACTATGCAACTTCAAAAATGAAAATGCAATGAAAAGGAACATTTTCTAATAATGATGACACTGCGTGATCCACAGAAGCAGCCACAGGATAGTCACATTAGCAGAGAACTGAAAAAAAAAATTATAGTCAATCTGTCAGAGAGAAAAAGAGTAGCCTGTGAATAAAATGAGAAAAATGAGTAAAAGCTGGAGCGCAGTAGGAAATCAGAATCCATTACAACAACTCCTACTATTTGCAAGGATGTGAAACAATTGGTATCTAGTGTCCCGTTCATAGAAATGCAGACTAGTACAGCTGTGGCAAATAGTTGGTTAGTTCCCTATCAAGTTGCACACATATTACTATTCAGAACTCATAGGAATTTACCCAATCTCAACACAAGCACATTTTACACAAAGGCTAGAATGCAAATACTTTATGCATGATGCCTCGAAACTGACAAAATGTCCATCAAATAATAAATGTGTACATTATGACATATTAATATGGATTCATATTCATGGATACTACCAAGTAATGTAAAGGAACCTAAAAAGCACATGTTAAACAAAAGAAGTCAACCACATACTCAATCATACATTTGTATGTTTCTCTAGAATACACAGAAGTGTAAGAGTGGGAAACGTCACCAACCGACAGAGGGCCAGTCTGGAGGAGCAGACAGACAGACTGCAAAAGGCCTTAGGAAGTGTTTAGAAAAGGTTAAATGAAAGCATTATTTGAAGACTCCAGAGTGTGATTGCAAGTGGAAGGGCCTGGAAAGAATGGTTGGGGTTAGTTTGCAAAGACAAGTAAAGATTAATAAACAGCATAGAATGAACAGTGATTAAAAATGGGTCCTAGGAATGCCACAGCTGCATATCATGGTACTGTATACGTAACATAGGGGTATAGTGCCCTTCTGAATGCAACAGTTCCATGGTACTAAATACATGATATCTTCTGTTATCACCAGTTACTATCACCAGACATCTTTAGAACGTATTCATTTTTTCCAAGGTGAAATTTCCACACACGTTCTTTGAAAACGAGCTTTCAAGGTAATATAGGGCTGATATGAATTAGGGATTCTTCAGTCAGACCAATTTAGAGGCTTATTCAGGAGTGCCAACGCTGGATTAAAATAATGGGACATGAGCTTTAGATCGGTACAGAGCACAGAAAAATGGCTGACTGGAAAGAACTGTGGAGCACAGGTGTTCTGAAGGTGAAGAGTCTGCCACTGAGACAGGGAAGTAACAGAGATAGTGGCATTGTCACAAAGGAGGGCAGACACACTCTTCTGTATTAGCTGTAACAAAAATTACCTGGAAATAATCATAAACGCACCAAATACTCTTTAACATTTTATCACTAACGTCATTTTAAATATTTATTTACTTTGTGTGTCTGTGCGTCTGCCTGACTGAGTTTACGTGTACCACATGTACACAGGATTCCATGGAGGCCGGAGGAGGGCATCGCATCCCCCTGGCACTGGAGGTCCATGCAGTTATAAGCTGCCCTGTGGGTGACAGAGCCAAGCCTAGGTCCTTTGCAAGAGCAGTCCGTACTCCTACTTGCTGAGCCGTTGAATCATTTTTTCTGGCCCCAATTAATATTATTTTTAATTTGCAAACAGTTATATATGTGGGGGTGCGATGTTTTTTACACATGCATACCCAGTGGAGTATTACAAAAAAAATATTTTATGTAAAGAAAATTCCACCCTCAGCAGTTTTGAAGTGTTAAGTATATGCTTACTACTCACGTTTATTCTGCTGTGCAAAGCAACGCACAAAATTGTTCTTGATGTCTATGTGAAACTTTTTCTCATCCTTTGGGCATAAGAAACGAAACAGAAAAATAGAATAAGATCCGAAAAGTCATTTTACAGAAGAAGAAACACAAATGACTAACGAGAACAAGAACAGATGTTCAAATCAATTAGTACATGTGCGAGCATAATGAGAACAAGTTCGCACCCCTCAGGTTGGCAAAAGCCAAAAGTTTCTAAACGTGATGCAGGATCTGTGGGGGAGAGGAGCAGATGAGCACTCGGCTAGCCATGCCTGGGGAGAGGAGCAGATGAGCACTCGGCTAGCCATGCCTGGGATACCTAAGCCTCACCTTTGACACAGAGAGACTCTTACTCTCTTGGATGACATATAAAAGAACGTGCTTTGGTCTTAACTCATTTTAGCACTTAAAAACACTTATCAATGAATTAATTTATTCCAAAAAAATCTGTAAAATGCATAAAATATATGGCTAACATGTTGGTTTATCACCTTGTAGCTTTTTACAAATTAATTTTATTTTATTCGAGGCAGGATCTCTGTATGTAGTCCTGGCTGTCCTGAAACTCATTATGTAGACCAGGCTGACAGAAATCCACCTGCCTAGGTCTTCCAAGCACTGGGATTAAAGGTATGCACCACCATGCTCAGCCTTCTTTACTTGAAAAAGTAAATATTAAGAGAGAGTATAGTGGCGTATGACAGTACCCTGACACTACGAAGCTGAGGTAGGAAGGAAGACTGTGAGTTCAAGGCCAGCCTGGGCTACACAATAAGTTCAAGACTAGTCTAAGAGTTTGTCTCAAAATATGAAGAACTAGGGATGTAACCCAGAGTAGAGCACTTGTGTGGAATGCCCACAACCACAAAATAAAACAAAAATTGGTATCAATGTATGAAGATTGTTACACATCATACTATGTATAATTTACTTTCCTTATCCTAATGTATACACAATATATATTACAGTATAAATTGTATAAAATATTTATATATACCATATGTTTAGAATAGAATTTTTAATGATAGCATACATCTCCATGCTTTATTTTGACCATTAGAGTATATCTCCTTATTCTCCTGTCAGCTTTATTTGTACAAGAAACACATAAAATTGTAATTTAGGTGTTGATGTTTTGATACGTGTAGACACTGTGAGGATCACCACTGTCTAGCTCTTTAGCATTGGCGTTGACTCATACTTCTCTCTCTCTCTCTCTCTCTCTCTCTCTCTCTCTCTCTCTCTCTCTCTCTCTCTCCCTCTCTCTGTCTGTCTTTGTCTCTCCATCTCTGTCTCTGTGTCTCTGTGTCTGTCTGTCTGTCTGTCTGTCTTTGTCTCTCCATCTCTGTCTCTGTATCTCTGTGCCTCTGCCTGCCTGCCTGTCTCTCTCTTCTCTCTCTCTCTTTCCTTTCTCTTCTTCTTCTTCTTCTTCTTCTTCTTCTTTTCTCTCTCTCTCTCTCTCTCTCTCTCTCTCTCTCTCTCTCTCTCTCTCTCCCTCTCTCTCTCTGTACTCATTCCTCCTGCCTTACGGAAACTCTGTACCCCTTAACCAACAACTTCCTGTTTCTGCACCCCAACCGCCACCAACCCTCATTCTACTCTTTACTTTTGAGTCTGACTTTTCTGTTTTGTTTTTTCCTACTCTGTGTAATGTCCCCATGTTTCCTTGTGGCCTTGTTTATGATAAAGAGCTGGAGGCAATCCAGATTTCTAACACTGGAGAAACAGAAAATGGAGACAGAAAAGATGTACTTGTGGGATCCTATGAGGCAGCTAGAAACAATGAACTTGAAGTGTGCCCAGAGAGAGTTTACGCACTTAGTGCTCAACATGAAAAGAGGTCCATAGCTCAATGCATTCTATGTAAATAAATATTACATATTATACAAGGATATATGTAAATTTAAGTATACAAATCAAACACACGGGGAAGGATTCCTGTATGGAAAGAGAAGGGAAATACAATCTGGGGTGGAAAATAAAATAAAAAAGACATGAGGTCCTGCAATGACAGTGAAACGTAAAGAATAGAATATGACAAATTCAGCACTTTGACCTGAGACTAACAAACAAGTGACCAGATGCCCAAAGTCTGTGAAAGCGTCTCTCATTTCCCTCATCTTTTTATCGATGTGTAATTCCTTTTTCTTATAAAAAGCAAGATACTGCAAACAGAAAAGTATTGATGGGTTGGGCTCAGGTACTAGGCAGTTCCTGGAACTTTAGCCCCACCCAGAATTATCTCTATCTATCAATCATCTATCTATCATCTATCTATCTATCTATCTATCTATCTATCATCTATCTATCAATCATCTATTTATCTATCTATCATCATCTATCTATCATCGTCCATCTATCTATGACCTATATCTATCTATCATCTATCATTTATCTATCTATCATCATCTATCTATCATCTATCAATCTATATATCTATCCATCATCTACCTATCATCTACCTATCATCTCATCTATCTATTTGTCTGTCTGTCTATCTATCTATCTATCTATCTATAATCTATCTATCTATTACTTAGTACAGACTGAAACCACAAGCTCACTTATATTAAGTATATGTCCTACCATTGAGTCAGCCCCTGGCTCCTCACACAATTATAGACTACTTTTGTTTTTATTTGTTTGCTATTGTTTGTTTTCTCTGGACAGTTTCCTTTGTAGTCCAGGCTATCCTTGACTCACAATACCCCTGCTCTTGCTTCTTAAATACTCAGGTTATCACCAAACCTGGCATTAACTACATTCTCCTACTCTCGTTATTTGTCACTCTCATGTTTTGAGGGAGGAACTTGTTGCTGTGTGGCTCAGGCTAGCCTCCAACTCACAATTCTCTTGTTTCAGTTTTCCAGATACTGGGATTGCAATTCTATGCTGCCACACTCAGATGAGCTGAATTCTTTAAGATATGTCTTTTCTACTCTCAGGTTTCTCATCTGTCATCTCATCCTAACAACGCCGAGCTGAGTTTTGTGGATATTAATGTAATAAGACATAAAATTCTCAATGTAGTGTTTGGCATACATAAGCAATCTATCTTACTGGTAGTGATACTTATTTTAGAAACCTCAGTAACTTTCTTACATACTGTTAGTCTTATTCTTTATATGACTTTAATCCATGACATAGGTAAAGATAATGATATTTTCCCTGGGAAATTGGGAGACAACACAAAGTTGAAAGGGAAGAGCTAAAACCTCAATCCACAAGTTAAAATGACGGGCTAATACAAATAGGATCCTACGTAAAAAGGATCAACATAAATTGTGTAACAAGTCACACCCAGAGTGGCCAGACCTGAATGAAAGAAACACGTGAACATCCCTGGGAGTGCTGGTATGCATTCTCAGGACAGAGAGCTTCGTGAGAGTCAGGCTGGGCCGGGTGTACATTCATGGAATCGGGAAAAACCCTGTTCCAGTTTCTGTCCATTAGGAACCTGTAGCCCTGGTGAGCAAAGAATGTCTTGATGAAGGGGAGAAGATGGAAACTACCACTTGTGGACCTGCTGAAAGTGAAGAGGATTTTATGTTTGGACAAGGGAAGTCTCGGTTGGGCATTAAAGGTGTCTCTACATTTAGTTATGAAGGCAAAAATTAGCCTTTCCCGCAGAAATCTGCTCACTGGAGTTGGCATGCAAGTTCCATGGAGTGGAGTTCACTTAGCAAATGCTTGTGAGAACTGATCAAACAGATGGCGCCAAATGCAGTGGTCAGCCCCCTTTGGTAGCCCACTAAACTTTATTTAAAACACACAGGGTATTAGCGAGATGCATCTTTGGGGAGTGTCTATGGAGGCAGTCCCAGAGAGAACTAACAGAAGTAGAGTTGCTCCACATATGGGCACCACCCCGTACTCAGTCCTGGACTGAGTGAACAGGGAAAAGGGGAAAGGCTGCTGAGCACTTGGCAGTCAGTTTTCTTTCCTTCTTAGTCCCCAAGCATGTGAGCAAACAGCCTCCTGCTGCCACAGCCTGTGGTCCTGCCTTCCCAGCCATGACGGATGCCTCTCTCAACCATGAACCATGTTTCTTGCCAGGCATTTGGTTACAGCGGTATGAAAAGCAGCCAATGCACTGCTTTCACAGAACAGTGGGATTTGTAAAGGGCCCTACACACAATCTTTATGATTTCTTGACTAACAGTATGGCCCAAGAGCTTCACGGATACAGTATACAACGCAGGATGACTTCCAAAGCCTCCCGCTTCCAAGTACAGCTTCCAACACTCCCTGAGATGCGCTTATCATCTTTCAGCAGCGACAGCTTTTAGGAAGAACAGGTTCCAGAGCTTGTAGTCTCAGTCAGTGTAATAAAGTCACCGTCCGTGTATTCAATCAGAGTAAGGTTTAACATTGCTCTTAAGGAATACAGGTAGTTCATGGCCCGTGAATACTTGTACAGTTTTAGGCTACTCCCACCCCAGAATAGATTTATACTTCCCACTCAATCAGCCCAATCCCCCACTTCTCCTCCCCGCCCCCCAGATGTTCGGCTGTGCTCCTTTAGCATTTGGTGCCATCTCTGCTAAAGACGATGCTTATCTCTGGAGGTGTGGGCTCTACCTTGACTGTGTAGTTTTACTGGGCTTTAACCAGAACCACGGTGAGGCACAGGGAACTCTCTCTGAGCTGGCTCATCTTCAAAGTGTAATCTCCCAAACTCCTCCTTTCCCATTGCTCCCCACTTTTCTAAGTTTGGGGTAGAAAGGCAGACTATCAGAGTTGTGGTCACGTGCTTCCATGCTTCCTCCAGGGAGTGGTTTGGTAGACCAAGGGCTGGATCCTAGATAAACTGCCCTCACGGAGGAGGAGTGTGGTGTTGGGATGGTTTCACAGTACTTGCCAACACGATCTAATAAGCAATGGGGAGGAGGGGCTTTATCATAGCCTGCCTCCCTCTCTGCCTAACAGAGTCTCCGGTGTGTACTAAGCACCCAGTGTTTACAGCCTGGATTTGTGAATGGTAGCTATGAACAAATGAGTGAGTCGGGGGCGAAAGGCAGAAGGACAGCAGCAAGGAAGTGACTGCTGCTACCTGCTTAAAGTTAAGCACGCTGGGGTTCAGCACAAGTTCCTAAGTGCTATTCCTGCCTCTGCCCGGACTGGTTCCCCTCTGTTGAGGGCCTGTGGGTAGAGTGTGTTGTGGGGGGTGGGGGGAGGGGGCCTGATCACTGCCTGATAAGAGAGATGATATCAGAGATTAGTTAACCGTATGGGCTGGGTCCCAGGGGAGGTGTGTGAAATGAATCAGATTAAACAAAATTGATAATGTGAATGCTTAATCAAACAGACAAAGGTAGTCTGCACAGCTAATTAGGGGCAAATAGAGCGTCCCTCTTGTACCTCATTTAACTGACAAATTGTGCAGACAGTTTTAATGGGAGTCTGTTTAGCAAAGAGAAGGCTGTATAGTTGACAGCTTGGCAAAATGTGGTTTCTGTAACACCACATGATGCTTATGGAAATGAGCCTGGTGCAGCTGAGCTCTGAGCGGTCCTCGGTTGTACAAATCACAGCAAAACGGACCTTTCACGGCCTGCTGGTCAGGGCATTCTTAAAGGCAAAGAACTCGTTTTTTAAAATTTAATATTTGAACAGGTCAAAGGGTTTAAAGTTAATATTCAATGAACTATGACACTACCAGACTTTCTGCAAAAAATCAAAATGAACACGAGCGATGTTCTGAGAGGAAAAGCAGAGTCACCATTCATACAGAGAAGAAGCTGCTGCGGACACAGACTTAGACCAAGGAAGACAAGATAGGGAAAGTGGAGTGGTCCAAGGGTAAGAAATATATCAAGCTTCCAAAGACTTAAACCATGAGAACCTTCCAGAATTTTCACTGTCTCTTAAGCAACATCTCAGCCCACTTGTTTCTTTCTGACTCCTGAACCTCAATAAGGCTCATTTCTTCTTGCTTTTCAGATGAAACTACCTTCTTCTCCTCATGATGGGCTTTGGACTTGTCACATGGCCGGAGATATAGAAAGGGATTTTTGCAGTGCTCTCGGGAACTGATGGTGTGTGTACTCAGCAGGTGTTGAACTCCTGGGTTTTGGCGTTCAGAAGTGGTAACGTGTGTGAGCCCAGGGTACATGCTGCCATGGTCAGCATCACTTGGCACTCTGCAAATGTGAGTAGGAAGAAACAAGCACTCAGAAGGGAATAGGAGCTCTGAGGGGCTTTCCTGTGGGTCTGAACCCCCAAAGCCTTATGCAGAGCCCAGATGCAGAGGAGGTAATCCAGGGATAAGCAGAGTCGCACGCTTTGGGTTCACCCTTGTCTCAGGGTTAGGGTGGCATTGTCTAAGTGCAGAGACTGGAATGTGCAGTTGGAGTCACAGTGGGGTTGAACAGTCTTCTTCTTGGGCACCAAAACATTCGCTTGCAGCATCTGCCCTACTGGAGGGGAAGAAGGCTTTGCGTGAAGATTATCCATTTAATGAAGTGATTTTTGTGAATTACTCCACCAGTCAGACATGGTCTTTTCTGGAAAATGAACAGTTTTGCATAAAATGGTCCATTAGTGTCAATGGAGGGGTTCTGACCTCTTCTCACAGAGCACAGTGCTGCTCTGAAAGCCCAGTCAAGTGGAACCAATGGGGCTGGGCCGAGCCTCGATACCCCATGGGATTGCCTGCACTAGGATGCATTAAGAGAAAGCCAGAGTAACGTCTCCTGTTGTGAAAAGTGAACTTGGCAAAGCTGAGTATGTGCCTGAACTCACTTAACACTCTTGACTTCCACAAATTATTACAGAGGCTATTTAAAAATTTTAAACCAGGGTGGCTCTATTTTGCCACAGCAAAAGGCGTGTTTTGCCACACTCAAACTACACACATGTTCCAAACTGTATTGGTGCTAGCGCAGATCAAATCCTTGTGAGCTTAAGGAGCTAATCCTGTTCCACCAAGTGGTTGGAAAAACATTTTCTAGAAAAGTGGGTAAAGCTATTTGGAGTCACTACGAAAAAAAAACTTTTAGATTTCTTTGTATTATTATGGTGTTTGAATTCAGTAAATTATTTGCTTCCTTTTTGCTTTTTGCTTTTTCTTTTCTTTTCTTTTTTCTTTCTTTCTTTCTTTTTTTCCTGAGATAGGGTTTCTCTGGGTAGCCCTGGCTGTCCTGGAACTTACTCTGTAGGTCAGGCTGGCCTCAAACTCACATCCACCTGCCTCTGCCTCCCAAGTGCTGGTATTAAAGGCACCACCATTGCCTAAGGTTGGTTCCTTCTAAACAGTGGAAAATATTAAAGCAAATAGACAAACTTACAAAGAAAAACTATTGTCTGGCCTGGAACTCACATTGTGTGCTAGTCTGGCTTCACATTTCTGACAATTCTCCTGCCTCAGCCTCCAGGAATGGCATGGAGGCTGGGGCTGGAAATCTAGGCATCTACTATGCCCAGCTTTAATGAGTTGTTCACTCTGTACCAGTCAGTGTCTTGCCTGCAGAGTAGTGATCATTTGCTTGCTTGTTTGTTTGTTTGACCATACCAGTGTTAAAAAGTAAAGCTGAGGGAAGTTTATTCTTAAGGGGCTATTGCTTTCACATGACTAGCAGCTGTCACCCAGGCCTCTCTAAATTCAACTAAAACCGAAATTAGTAGGTTGTGTGATCCAGCTTCAGTGCTAGGCGTGTTTGCCTGTCCAGACAGACGAGGACACTGGGTAGGGGTGGCCCTCTGAGTCCTGCAGACAGACCTGAGATAGGCCACAGAGGACGAACGCTTCCCAAGTTTTGCTCGTACGCATCACCTGGGCAATGGTGGGAAGAATAAGAGCCATAACTGAATTAATTGAAGAAGAGAAATTAAAATTCTGCATAAACTCAGGCAAAGTAAGATTGGAAGGTGCTTGCATTTTCCCAGTTACTTTGCTCACGACAGTGACGGAATACGTGGTGAAAGGCACTTGAGGAAGGAGATCTTGTGTTTGAGCTCACGTTTCAGAGGATTTCAGTCCATCCCGGTGGAAGCCATTGTGGATTGTGCGGAGGCAGCTTCTGCAGGGCGCAAAGAGCCTATTGCTTCTCTGGTTCACAGCCCAGAGGACCAGAAGTAGAGAGACCTAGTGGAAGCAAGGCCAGGCTGCAGCCCTCATGGCCTACCCTGGCACCTACCGCACCACGATTCCCCAAACAGCCCTCCCAGCTGGGGACCAAGTGTTCAAACACACAAGTGGGGGACATTTTACATTTAAACTGTAACATCCCCTAAATCAACACGTCCATCACCAGGCCCCTCTCACTGCTGCCAGTGAGAAAACAAAACCTAGAATCACTAACTGAGCTCAGCTCACCCGTTCTCTTCTCCTTCCTCTATTTCAATCCACCCCCCTGTACAGTCACTGGGTGGATCCTGGTTGTACAAATCTAAGCGTTGCCTAGACAACTTAACGTCTAGCAATTTGATGTAAGTTACATTGTAAATGCCCACTATTTGGGATCTTAGTCTAAATTTGAACAATGGAAAACCACTTAGGAAGCCAGGGACCTCCGCTCTATATGCAAATTTAAGTGGCACGTGAACATAGTTATGTTACTTGCAACTACCTTTAATCACAGCTAGGGACTAGGGGTTCTGTTAAATAAGGGATAGTAGATTTTTATAGTTCACTATTTCGTTTTATTTTCTAAATATTAGCCAAAAATATTTTCAAAAAGCACTAAAACATTTATTTGCTTCTAAAAGTATTTTAAATCAAATAATTTTCAGGAGACTGTGGAGGAAAAGCATACAGCAAGAGTTATATTTCTGTTCCTTCAACTGCGAGCTTGTTGAAGTCTTCTTTTACCATTATAACTTATTTGACAAAAAAAAAACCATTAATGTTCATTTCAGTAGAGAAGTTATTCAGTGGTTATGCTTTGTAAATATTACTATTGTTTTAAGTATCTGCATCTTCTCAGTCTTGTTGAAATTTGTAGTTGTTTCAAGTAAATTTGCAAGACTCGCATAAATGCATCAACTACGTTGATTTTTTTTTCTTTAAGAGACTTGTAAGGCAGCAGCAAGTGCCAATAATAATAAATTCTACCATGTAATGTAACTGCCCCTTTCTCTCTCTCTCTCTCTCTCTCTCTCTCTCTCTCTCTCTCTCTCTCTCTCTCCTTTCTTTCCTTCTTTTCTTTTGGATGCTTCTTAGTTTCTATCACCAGCAAATGTGAGGTTGTCCCAGACAATTTCATGAGCAGGGCAGATCGGAAGTGAGGGTGGGCTGCTTGAGCTAATTGATGACCCTCTCCTTCTGATGCTCAGCGTTAGCCTTCTGTCCAGCCACACAGTCTATCGCCCCTGCGAGGCACCAAGATTTCCTTGTGGAATTCTAGCAGATATTGGAAATCGTGGTGGTAAATTAGTGGGGGCCACAAACCAGAAGTGACAGCTCGAGAGCCCGGATGCAGGGGAGGATGCAAGCCTTGCCCACAGCAATTGGCCAGGCTTATCATATGGAGCAATCACAACAGATCTGGGGAAATAATGGGCACCAGATGTTGTCGCTTTGTAGGCTGGAGTTCTCCAGAGACCAGCCATGACAGAGAGGCTCCCTAAAAACAGAAAAGAGAGGCTGTGGCTTATTAATCAAACCAGAGACTGCATGTGGTCATCTATGCCTTCCTTGGTACTGTGGTTTCTTTCCACTGTTAATGAATAGAGAAATAATTTCTGAGTGTGCAGTCTATACATCCTTATCACACAATGTACACACACAGTTCAACTTGTTATTTATTAATGCATTTCTCAGATTAAATGTATCACTTGATTTAGTTGCATTTCAGCAGTGGTATATTGGAGACTGTCTTAGTTGAGTCTTTGGTTTCTCTTTATCTTATTTATTTTAATTACCTCCTACTTTAAGATTTAGTTGTAGCACATTGTGTATTAAAAGTAAGAAAAACAAAACAACAACCAGAGATACCAAAGGTAGGCTAAACCATCACTTCCTTAGAAATTGTTTATGAATCATTGTTTTAGCTATATGTACTTCTTTTAAAATGTTTGTTAATTTTTTGTTAATCATTGTTTTAACTATATGTACTTCCAGATACAGGGCGATAATTTTATACATGGGTGAAATGTATAATAATCAAATTACAATAGTCAGCTTTTCTGTCTTTTTAGACATTTGAAATATTTGTTGATTAAAAACATGTAATAATTGTGTGTGCTTATGAGATAGTGTGATTACCACATGATACATCAATATATTATACAACAGGGGCTGACCAAATCATCATAATTAAGATTATCATTTCCTTCTTGTGCTGTTGCCTTTGAGCACTTCTCTTCTTGTCATTCATAACATAAGCAATAGCTCACCATGAACTACAATTACCACACTGTCCTGAAGAACACTAGGGCTTGCTACTATGTCTGTTTTGACATCCATTTTCCAGCCTCCTTCTATGCCCCTCCTCACACTTTTCCCAGACTCTATTTATTAGCATTTTACATTCAGACAAACATCTTAAGGCCTAAATATAAGAGAAGATATATAGTTTTGTCTATATCTGAATTATTTTTCTTAATGCAATATCATCTATTTATGGCAAACTTTACAAAGTTCTACATGTGCAGACTCTGGGTCTGGTTAATTTTGATGTGTGGTCTTTTGTTATTTGCAAGATTGTAGTTTGCAATACCACACTTCTTTTTTTTAAATTTATTTTATTTTATTTTATTTTTTAATACCACACTTCTTTATCCATCTATCTGTTGATGGCTATGCCGACCCCATACCAGGTAGTATGAGTGTAATGATAAAAGTGGATGTGTGGTATCTCTTTGCAATGTTGATACAGTTTCTTTCAGCTACAGATTCATCATAGAGATAGCCGGACCATATGACAAATCTAGTTTTAGCTTTTTGAGGAGCCGTCATACTATTTCCCATAGTGGCTGTACTGATTTATGTTCTTGGGAACAGTGTATATGTTTCCTTTCCTTGGACTCCTGCTCAGCATTTGTTCCTGATATATTTGCAGAGCTGTGTTAACAAAGGTGAGGTTATATCTTACTGTGGCTTTGACTTACATCTTCCTGGCAGATAATGACACTGAGCAATTTTCATAAACGTGTCGGCCAGTTTATTTTCTTCCTCTAAGCTGTGTCTACCACATCTTTTCTCGTTTTTTAACTGGGCTACTAAACTTTTTAATCACTTAGTCTTTTGAGCCCCTTATATCTGACACATTTTTATGCTTTTTGATAGTTCTCTGAGGATAGTCTGAGGTATCTCAAATTTAGCTCTTGAAAACCATACCCGTGCAATCACTGCATATCACGCCATGGCCTAAGTGAAAACCTGACGGGAGTGCATTTATCTAGACTTGGGATTCGGAAGTTACCTTGTTCCTCTGTCTTTCTCAGTCCTTGTACTCAGTCTATCCCCTAAGACATAGCATTGCCTTTATTCATGTTCTCTCTCTCTCTCTCTCTCTCTCTCTCTCTCTCTCTCTCTCTCTCTCTCTCTCTCCCTCCCTCCCTCCCTCTCTCTCTCCTCCCCATCTCCCATTAGTTTCTTTCCCTTTTCATCACCTCTAGCTTCTCATCAGATACTTTCACTAGTGGAGAATTGCTGTAACCTCCAATACAGCTTGGTTCTCTGTCTTTCTCCTTCCAGCCCATGATCTGACTGTAGAGCCTCTGGGGCTCCTCCCTAGCTTTACATCCCTTATCACCCTACGCTCCCGCCTGCTCACCCCTACAAAGATGCCTGCCTCTGGGTCCCCCTTGATCTCTGTGCTACTGCTGCACCCAAAGGGATGGAAGGCAAGTCAGGAACTAGGGTAACAGTTCAAAGGCTCCTGAAAAATCACAGTCAAGATATGTGGATATAGTTCAGGGGTAGAGCACTTACCTAGCATGCGTAATGTCCTAAAATCCTTTGAGCTGCACATTTTGGGGAGGGAAAAAAACCCAAGCCCTGAACTAAACATTTGATGAGAGAGAGAGAAAGAAAGGGGGTGGGGGAGGGAGGGAGGGAGAGAGAGAGAGAGAGAGAGAGAGAGAGAGAGAGAGAGAGAGAGAGAGAGAGAGAGAGGACATTCTGAGGGTGGACTGTCTTATCTAATATATTATATCTATCTATCTATATTAAATGTCAGATTAGTAGATTACTAAAATTATGGTTTTCTTAGTAGTAAGTATATATTTTAGGTTAGATGACCATAAGAGCACCAGTACTATAAATATACCTGAAAAATATTTACTATGTATCAAACACTGTCTGGAAGCTTCACAAACAACCTTATCAAGAAGTTAGAGTTATTGATGCATTTAAATGTTGTCAAGGAAAATTTCAAAATAAAGTTATATAGGCAAAGCCACATGCTTTCATATACCTACTAACTAAACCAACAACTGCCAACTCTAGACTGACTCTAGATCAAGTTTAGCCCATTCTCTGTTACTACATGTGTCTCCAATAAGCAAAAGCTCAGATAGTATGTCATTTTATCTATCCTAGCCTTATTTTAAGGATGGCAAAACTAAGGTATATAGAAGTTCAGCAACTTGTCAAAGGTCACACAGCAAGTGAGTGGCAGAGCCCAAATGTGAACTTCTGCTAAAGTTTGAATTCATACTCTATTGTATTGCCCCAATATCTTGTGCAGCACCAAGGGTCTTTTATGTTGTTTATCCAAGTGGACCAACCTAGGGACAGATAAAATTACATATTATCTCAGTGTTTCTTTGGGCAGAGAAGTTGAAAGAGGGAAATGAGGAGAACAGAGGAGGGTATGGAGAAGGAAGGAATGGGGAAGAAGTTGAGAAAGTACACTGAAATGGTAGAGCATGTTTGGTTCTAATAAAAGTGTGCATGCACAGAGCTGTCTGGGTTGGATGAGGAGAAGTAGGAAGTAGAAGAAAACGGAAGGTGTGACGGATGAGCAAGCTCCTGTCAAGACCTGACAGGGAAGGCCTACCCTTTTAGCATTCCCTGAAAGCCACTTTCTGTTTTGAGCACTGTCATTACCAGTTGTATGGCTCCCCTTCCTGCCTTTATTCCTAAGTCAGGATTCAAAAGTCAGGAAAGAAAATTATTTTCACATTAGCAACTCATTAAATAGCTCCATACTTGTAGCTGAATCTCTGCTGGATCTCAACGCGTTGTTTTTACACAACTAAATGTGACTTAGCGGCATTGTCAGCCAGGGCTTTGGAAAGGGAGCCCTTCTGTCATGCATATGGTTAAGTAGGTGGGGTGGGCTGTGTTGCAGTCATCCATCATCTTCCATCAATGTCAGTGCCACCTGCAGAGACGCAGCCAATGGGCAGTCAGTCACCCAGGCCTGACAGCTGGCCATCCGTCCCAGGTGGGAGTTCTGCTGACTTTCTAAAGCGTTAGTGTCTGTTGTTGTTGTTGTCGTTGTTGTTTTACTACCTGAGAGTTGCAGGAAGCTATCCTTCCTCGGAAATGCAAGATATCAACAATTATATTCCCTTCACAAAGTTGGTCAAAGTCAGGCTAATCAATGATGGACTTGCTCTGTCCTTATCTAAAATTATGGCACATCATCATAGACGAGCGGAGGCAGGGCTTGTGGCCATCAAAGAGAAAAAGGAAAGAAAGAGGGGAAAGACTCCAAAGAGTGAGTTCCAATCACTCATATACATACATACACACAGACAGACAGACACAGACATAATACATACATAAACATATGCATATATGTGCATACATACATATACACATATGCACATATACACATAGCACATACATATACACATCTGGTAGGTGGAGAAAATCCCAAGGGCTGCAACAATTTTACACACACACACACACACACACACACACACATATGTATGTATATATATACACATACATAACACACACACACATGATTATTTGGTTGATGAACAAACATCAAAGTCTCCAACCATTTTATTTTTTTCTCTCCTAGTTTATATTTGTCCCAGCAAGATCTTTTAAGCAGTACAAAAATCATGATGTGGTTACATTCTATTTTTCTTTAAGTGAACAATTTACAATGAGTATACATAGAAAAACATGCTCCCCAATACCCTCACATGATCAAATGTTTTATGTACTATGGGTGAAAAACAAATTATTCCCAAGAACCCACATACATTTGTAACTAAGCAACTTGTTATAGATTAACAAAATGTAAGCAAGAAAGGTAATTTTTTTTCAGCCAGTTTCTCTTTTTTGGCAGGCTGTAATGTGCAGTTACAAAGAAAAAAATCATTTTATTATTTTTTCTTTTAAAGATACTTTTTATTTTATGTAATTAATTTATTCAGATTATCGCTCAATTGTTTCCCCCTCACTTGTATCCTCCTGTTCCTCCCTCCCTCCCACTTTGATCCTATTCCCCTCCCCTAGGTCTGTGACCGAAGAGGACCTCTTCCCCCACAATATGGTCATAGGCTATCAAGTCTCATCTTGGTATCCAGCTTATTCTCTCTCTGAATGCCGCCAGGTCTCCCCACCAAGGGGAGGTGGTCAAATATGGGGCACAAGAGTGCATGACAGAGTCAGTCCCCACTCTCCAGCTGTGGAGAATGTCCTGTCCATTGGCTAGATCTAAATAGGGGTTCAATGTTTACTGCATGTATTGTCCTGGGTGGTACAGTAGTTTGAGCAGACCCCCCTGGGTCCAGATCCACTCATTATGATATTCTTCTTATAGGTTTCTAGGACCCTCTGGATCCTTCTATTTCCCCATTCTCCCATACTTCTCTCAACTAGAATCCCAATAGGAAGTCCTCATGGTATATCCCATTTGGGCTAGTGTCCAGTTATAAGTGAGTATATACCATGTGAGTCTTTCTATGTTTGGGTTAACTCACTCAGTATGATCATTTCTAGTCCCATCCATTTGTCCACAAATTTCAGGATTTTCTTGTTTTTAATAGCTGAGTAGTATTCCATAGTGTAAATGTACCACAGTTTCTTTATCCATTCTTTGACTGAGGGACATTTAGGTTGTTCCCAGGTTCTGGCTATTATGAATAAGGCTGCTATGAACATGGTTGAGCATATGTCCTTCTTGTATGGTGGAGCATCTTCTGGGTATATTCCAAGGAGTGAAATAGCTGGGTCTTGAGTATTCCCAGTTTTCTGAGAAAGCACCAGATTGATTTCCAAAGTGGTTGTACAAGTTTGCATTCCCACCAGCAATGAAGGAATGTTCCTCTTTTTCTACATCCTTGCTAGCATGTGCTGTCACTTGAGTTTTTGCTCTTAGCCATTCTGATGGGTATAAGATGGAATCTAAGAGTCATTTTGATTTGCATTTCTCTCATAACTAAAGACATTAAGCATTTCTTTAAGTGTTTCTCAGCCATCCGATATTCCTCTGTTGAGAATTCTCTGCTTAGTTCTGAGCCCCATTTCTCAGGTGGGTTATTTGGTTTGGTGGTGTTTAATTTCTTGAGCTCTTTATATATTTTGCATATTAGACCTTTGTCAGATGTAGGGTTGGTGGAGATCTTTTCCCAGTCTGTAGGCTGTTGCTTTGTTCTGTTTTCAGTGCCTTCTGCCTTCCAGAAGCTTCTCAGTTTCATGAGGTCCCATTTATTAATTCTTGACCTTAAGGCCTAGGCTGTTGGAGTTTTGTTCAGGAAGTTGTCTCCTGTGCTCATGTGTTGCAAGCTTTTCCCCACTTTTTCTTCTAACAGATTTAGTGTCTCTGGTCTTATATTGAGGTCTTTAATTCACTTGGACTTGAGTTTTGTGCATGGTGATAAATATTGGTCTATGTGCATTTGTTCTACATGTAGAAATCCAGTTAGACCAGCACCATTTGTTGAAGATGCTATCCTTTTTCCATTGAATAGATTTGGCTTCTTTGTCAAAAATCAAGTGTCCATATGTGTGTGGATTTATTTCTGGGTTTTCAATTTGATTCCATTGATCAACCAGCCTATTGCTATGCCAGTACCATGCTGTTTTTATTGCTGTTGCTCTATAGTACAGGTTGAGATCAGGTATGGAGATTCCTCCAGAGGATCTTGTATTCTACAGAATTATTTTAGCTACTCTGGGTTTTTTTTTGTTTTTGTTTTTCCATATGAAATTGAGAATTAATCTTTCAGTGTCTTTAAAAAATTGTGTAGGTATTTTGATAGGGATTGAATTGAATCTGTAAATTGCTTTTGGTAAGATGGCCATTTTTACTATGTTAATTTTGGACCCAGTAATTGGGTTAATCACTGTAGTTAATAGGAATTGTATTGGCAAAGCTCTTATAAGCAAACAGCAAGGGAGAACTTAACAGTTACTTAACAGGGTTTTATACGACTTAGGAGTACTTAGAGACGATGACCCCTAAAGAGGGAAAAACTTCACTTTTATGCTTATGTTTTGGGAAGATAACCAGGTGGGAAAGTGATTGGTATGATCTAATGGTAATAAAATAATTCTAGCAAGGCTATTCAGGATTTTTTTTCTTGTTTCTCTTTGAGACAGGGTCTCGTGAAACACAGTCCACCCTCAAACTTGCTACATGGCCAAGGATGACATTGAACTTTTGATCCTGCTGCCTTCACCTCCCAAGTTCTGGTACTGCATGCTTATGTCACAAACCGCACCCAGCCAGCACGTGCTATGCAGGGGCTCTGTAGCTGAGTGCAACGCCATTATGTACAGATCACTTATTGCTTCTCTATATGACACCTCTTTTTGTCAGTTTTAAGGCGGGATGGCTGTCACATAGTAGTCTTTGGACACTTCACTGACTGTTGGAGAGGGAAGGTCTCGGGCTTTATGGTTAGATGTGGAGGTGAAGTGAGGAACTCTACTTGCTGTGACCCACCTCAGAGAAGAGGGATTTCACTTTGTATGATCTACTTCAGGGAGAAATGAGAGTTGAGGAGTCAGGGAGAACTGTTGTCTCTAATTCTCTATCTCACGGCCAAGTACCCAGCACGTTAAAGCCCTAGTCTTCAGAGTATCATTTTCTGAGCCCCCATGCAACAAAGTATCAAGGATTTCAGTCAGTCAAGAATTATCCGTGGAATTAAGGGTGACGCCAACTCCACCCTAATCATATATATGATTAAGAGTGGAGAGGTGTTTAAGCTCCTCAAAGAGACATTAGAATGAATGACAGAAACAGAGCGAACAGTGGCTTCTGCGGGAGCGACAAGGTGTCTTTGTCCATGGCCTTCCCATGGGGTTAAACAATTTATACTTAGAGGCCTGTGAGTGTCCGAAAGCCTGCCTGGCAAGACTGAAAGGAGCCCTACCGAGCATAGTAATAATGTGCTCATTTCACATTTCACTGCCAGGACAAAACTGGTGTAGTCCGGGAACCGTTCTGCTCACTGAGGACATGTGTGTAAGGAAGTTTGGTTTTCTTTTTGCTTTGCTTAGACCTGTCCAGAACTGGTGGCCCCAAAAATGGCAGTGCTTAAAGAGAAGAAAAATTATTTCTGATTCAAGTAAAGCCCTAAGCGACACGGTGGCTTTGCTCTGTGTGGTCACTCAGAACTACATTTCTTCTTTCCTGCAGTTGAAGCTGGTCCCAGATAAGATGAAAGCAAGGTCAGGGCAGAGGTTGGTTCCCTTTTATATAAATGTCTACATCCCCTCAGCACATTTCATTGGTAAGGTTTTGGTCACATGACCTCATAGTTACATGGAAAGCTGGGAAATGTAGTCCATAGCTAGGATTAGGGTCACCACAGAAGACTAGAAAGAATAGATTTGGAGGAAGAATTTGCCATAAACAGTAAAAAGTGATGCAGGAGTATATGGTAAACAAGGAGATAGACTGAGGTGATCAGATTTAGATTCAAGGAATTCCCTTCAAGTGTGAAAGGAATACTGAAGTGTCAGGGTCACCCACTAGGACGCAGTGACAAGTCAGTATTCAGTTGTGAAATGTTGACAGTCTGAACCGATGCTTCTTTGAAGATAGATGAGGACACATCGTGTTTCCATGGGTCCCTAATTCTGGAGAGGTCCAAGCATATTTTTTAAAACATCTCCCTACACATGCACAGAGTGGACATTGATGAAACCCCAACAGTTCTGAAGCCGGGAGGGAAGAACTGTGTCTGAAGCGTGACAGGTAAAGAGCAGCTGCTTTCTATAATGCAACACATAATAACTAAACCAGAGTGCTACAGCCTTCCTTTCCATTTTAAGCCTGGAAAATTGTTCTCTGTACTGCCCCTCCCCCCCCCCCGTCCCCCTCCTCACTTAGGCCCATTTTCTTCTGGGTGCCTGGTGACTGAAGATCCGCAAGCCACTTGCAGCTGGTAGAGGTAACACATTAGAAATTAATTTTTCCTGTCATAATAACAAAGTGGGGAGCAACAGCCTGGGCATAGTTTTGTATGGGAAACCCCACAGAAATAGACAGCTGAAGGAAACTGTGCCTTTCCCTAATCTTCTTGTCAGGGAGAGTCATCTTCAAAGGATCAAGAGAAAAAGGAAAGGAAAGGAAAGAAAAGGAAAGGAAAGGAAAGGAAAGGATAAGAGAGGAAAGGAAAGGAAAAGAGAAGAAAGGAAAGGAAAGGAAAAGAAAGGAAAGGAAAGGAAAGACCTGTTGTTTTTGGTCATCTCATTTTTAGGCACAATTTAGTTCTGTTATCCCACCCTTGGACCATGTTTTTGCCTAATGGAAGTGGGAACACCTAATTCAGCGTCTTGGGGATATAATTTCTTTAAACTCAAGTATCATACAGTAACAGCAGCTCAGGTAACTATACAGGTTGTTTTCTTGGTTTGCCCATCTTGACGTTATGAGAAAAAAAAAATTCCCCCTAGTACCACATACCTGGGTTTGCCTCTCAAGTTCTAGAGATGGTAATTTAATTGGAGGGAAATTAAGGGGGAGGGAAATGAGATTCTTTTATGGAACAAATTAATTGACTTAAGCCAGTGAGCATACCCAGTAACAGCATTGCATAAACTTGGGAGAATAAAAATAGAAGTTGAGGTCCTCAACTGGCAGGATGATGAAATCAGCTGTGCACAAACTAACAAGGCCTCAATACTTTGCTAAAATCTCCATGTCTTGGGATATGAGGAAATGGGCTAATAACATAAGTTCAAGTCAGTATTTTTGTTAATAAGGAGAGCAATACTAAAATACTGCCCCGCTCTGAGCTAGAGACCCAACCCAGGCAGGACCTTGCTCTTGCGAGGCAAGTACTGTATCACCGAACTAGATCCACCAAACACATAACTATGAGGCAACTTAAAGAAGGGAACGCTTCAGAGCCCTCCAGGAGGAGAAATGTTTCAAAGGTGCAGGCTGCTTCCATGGGACACAAAGCCTTCTGGGTGCTCACAGTGCCTTTGGGAGCTTACAGAAATCGATTGTATTCTACCTATGAGAGAAAACATCTAACGTTCTAAAGTCATTAACACCACTAGGATGGGAGGGGCATTACAAAGGCCCAAGGAAGCAGAGTCTAGGAAAGCACTGATGTGGCACAGAAGTTGCTCCTTAACCCTTACCCTCCATTCCATCCTTCCTTTGCAGGCGTGAATTAATGCCTATACTTCAGCTCCCCCGAGTTCAATGTCAACCAGTAGGGGTTGCTAGAGGGCGGCCCAGGCTTTTCTGGTGTGTGCGGAAGCAACTCCAGGGACAGAAGGCAGCAAACTCCAGAGAAACAAAGCCTTGGTGAGGGCATGGCTTCCCAGCCTTACATAGCACAGTTCTGAGACATGAGCTGTTCTGAATCTAGAGAGTTGGGGGTGGGTGGGGGGAGCAGGGGGATAAACAAGTGTTAAGTGGCTTTCCTTGTTTGCACTCATTTCTGTGAATCTTCCTGTACAGTTTCTCCTTGTGGACCCAAGGCCTGGGGAGGTCTGGTGAGGTGGAATGCCAAGGGGTAGGGGTGGGAGTGGGGGTTTTGATTGAAGTCATCCTCCTAAGCCCACCTAACTTTGAGAGAAAAGTTGAGTCTTAGGTTGCTCCTTCCTACAGGGGTGAGTTTTTCATTTTCTTTTGTGCCAATTTTTTAAACAAAGCAAGATTTACTTTGCAACATTAGTCAGACATCATCAGAATGGGCTTCTCTGAGGTAAGTTTCACTACCAACAAACAAATGGAAACTTCAGTAGAGAGGTTCTACGTCTAATAAAATGCTGCTGCTCTCTGGTGACAGTTTTAGCAAAACAGCCCTTGAATGGCTGCCGCTCGTAGCTAAAAGGGCAGTTCCAGGAACTCTTACTTGAAGTGGCATTTACTGTACTGCTGACACCTATTGTGTTAAAGGGTTTTTGTTTTGTTTTTTGTTGTGTAGTGTGTGTGTGTGTGTGTGTGTGTGTGTGTGTGTGTGTGTGTGTGTTTCTGGCCCAATTGTAAATGTTTTGAATTTAAAAGACACCCAAATTCATTAAATGTGTGAAATGATGGGAAAAAAAGTGTGAAATTGTAACAGTCGGTTTGTAGTTGATTAATAGAAATCCCTTCTAACAATCACCAGACCCTTCCGGGGGTCATTGGAACTGAGCAGCTGTAGAGACAGCAGGAGCGGGTTAGACACTGCCCAGTGAGGGCTCATGGAGTTCCAGACAAGTGGGCAGAGGCCCATGCACTCTGGCTCTGCTGGCCTCTGGGAGAGGCTGGCTGCAAGGTCAAATGAATATGCAGATTGCCCGGCAAGGTGCTGCTTTGCCCTTGAAAGGGGTTGTTTTAAAGATGTATGAAGGCTTCAAAGTGGATGAAGTCACCCGGGGAGGAAACTGGTCACCTTAGTCCTGGGTAAGCTGCTTGCTCAGGGACAGTCTGGACTCTTAGCTTGACCAGTTGTGCCACGAGCAGAACTTGGTATTTTGATGCATGGCAACAACTTTGGCGAGTCTCGAAAGGGGCTACATAATGAACACAAAGTTTGGCAATTGATTGGAATGTCGGGATCCCATTTGCCACCCTGCCCCCCCAATACAGACCAACCCTGACAAGGGCAAGGAAAGGAAATGAAAAATCACTAGCTTTGGGGAAAACATTTTCCCCATATTTTTTGGTCTACATCCACCCCAAACCTGTAGTGTCTTTGAAACTCTGCTGCAGGCTACCATTCTTGAGTTAGTTTTTGCCTTCGAAGAGGTACAAAGGACACATCAAAGAAAATGTCCTCATAGTGACATAAGGATAGAATAATGGTGACCTAGCAGCTAGAGTCTTGGCCAAATGCTGAAAGTAATTCACGCCACTCACTAACAATGGGGAATGTGTGACAATGATATATACCAGGAGACAAGGACAACCACTTTGCAGGGCTCGGATGCCCCACAAACCCAATTGTAGGCAGATCAATACTGTCATAAGACAATTATCAAAGACCATCACCACATCATATTTTCATACCATAAGCAGCTCAAGGCGCCAGGGATGGCTTTGCTACAGAAAGCACACAGCATAAATTTGAAGGGTGTGAAATTGACATGATTAATAATTATAGTTATTAGCACATGTGCCAGCTGCTCATGTATGGTTTATCCCTTGATTTATGGTGCCATAAATGCCCATCTATCCCTCTGATGCTGAATCAAGGGGGCACACAACCGTGGGCAGAATGAGTCACTCTCTTTGCCAGGAGTTTCATCAAAATAAAAGGGAAAAAAAGTGGGCTTAAAATCTCCCTGGATCGCGAGACACCTCGGTGAGAGGGAAGCTGTCTTTTGTTTGCCTGGCTGCTTTATGGGCTGCTGAAACCTGTCTGGTTAATGTTCCCAAAGCCTTTGAAGTTTGGACGGCAGCTAACAAGGGGCTATAGTTTTCCAGGCCCCCTCACTCTCTGAGCTGTTGCCAGGCTGCAAACAATCAGTCTACATATTACAGACAAACCCACGATGGCCAACAATGGAAGAAGCAAAAGAAAACTAATCTCTGGGAAGCTGTGGTCATCAGATGCAATTACAGACGAGGGTTTTCCTGGGCTTCAAGAAACGTTTTGATGACTTCGTATGCTTCTATTACAGATCTGGAAATTGACTGAATATCAAAATGTATTTTAAGATCTGGTTCCTCAGCAAGCATTGTCATCTTTAGGACGAAAAGACTACTCCATACAATTCAAGTTAAAGCATGTGAATTTCCTTCCCTGTGACCCTTCTAAAGCATGGTTTGTGGGGATCAGTTGCTACTTATGACTCACACAATGTTACTATTGCAAGTTTGAGGGGGAAAATGAGAAAGGATAAGGACAAGAATGAGATGTTTCAGATATTTGATCCTTGGCTTACTTTTCTTTTTTGAGCCCCATGAAAAATGAGGGCAAAGCAGGCAGAGAATGCAGTTAAGATTTTGCTTTAAATTTTTGAGTCATCATTATTCAGGTTTATAGACATTAGAGGGATGAACAATATGTCAGAAGAAAATACTTTGAAAGGCAGAGTAAAGCCAGCACATCAAACTTATAGACTGCAGAGCACACCCAGGCTTGCAGAAGACGACAGAAAATGTCCTTGTAAGAGTCCCCCACAGGCAAAGATGACAGAAAATGTCCTTATGAGAGTCCCCCACAGGCATCAGAAAGTCCTGAGTTTCCTTTCTGCCAGGTTTGTGGTTCCCTCACCTCTTGTGTTGGACAGCAGTCCTGGGAGCCCAGGCTTGCAGTGTAGGCGAGGTTAGGCTATAGGGGCTCCTGCCCCTCTCTCCTGAATCCAGCAGCTACCATCGCCAAGATCAAGGGGCCGTTTATGCTGCTAGGAGATCCATTCTGACAGACCATGCCAATGCTTACAGACTTTTTAGAATGATGTACACTGAAGTATGGCACTCTAGAATGTGACTATAGAACTCAGATCCACCTCCCATGTGATTAGAATCTCCCACAGAAGACAGACAAATTGGAAAGACCAGCAGATACAGCAAAGGGGTTCTCAGTGATAATTCTGAGTGTAAGTTAGAAAAGACTGCCAAACATCAGGACTTTAAAAGTATCCCAGATAACCTAAGGGACACCAAATCCCAGGTATCTTGAGAAGAGATGCTTAAAACAAGTAATTCTTCCATAAAAAACAGTTTTGCTCACTAATGCATATAGGTCAGTGGTTCTTAACGTGTGGTTCATGACCACTTTGTGGAATTGAATGACCCCTTCACGGGGCTTGCATATCGGACATCCTGCATGTTAGATGTTTACACTGTGATGAATAACAATGGCAAAATTACAGTTACGAAGTAGCAAGAAAAATAATTTTATGGTTAGGGAATCACCACAACATGAGGGACCGTATAAATGGTTACAATGTTCGGAATGTTGAGAACCACTAAAGTAGATGAAAGTGAGAGTCTTTAACCCAATATTTAGCAAGTGAAATATAAGCAGAGTGTTCACTGTATGAACTGATAACAAATTTCCAAGAGATCTTTCCAGATGAGTGACTTGTTTCAAATGTAATAAGGTTATATGCATCACATATTCTAAACAGTATTTTGAAGGTAAATCATCAAGAGCAGTTTGCTATCATTTTTCGCTGCAAGAAAAGTCAGGAGATACATTTAAAAGCAAAAGATAATTTTTATGAAAGTCAACCTCATAGTGAAAAATATATTATTGGAAATATTTAAAATTCAAATCTGGTGAAGGAATGTGTAATTTTTTATTTGCTTAAATATGCCCAACAAAGTATATAGTCATGAAGATTTATTATTTAATGATAACAATAGCCATTATGTAAAATTATAAATCAGCTTAAAATAAAAGAACTTGCTCAAATAAAAATATAAGAAAACATATGTAGGGATAATGGAATCTTCACGTATATATGTTTCAGACCTGTATTTCCTACATATATAGAGTCTATAGTCTTCACTTGTTTTTAAATATTTTCGAGATTATAATCACAACATTTTCCTCCTCCCTTTTCTCCCTCCAAACCCTCCAATATACCCCCTACCATGCTATCTTTAACATGCATGGCCTCTTTTTCTGTAATTGTAAACACACACACACACTCTCCTAAATATATAAATATACTTAGTGTGCTCAGTTTTATAATGTTACTTATATAAATATGACTTCAGGGCTGACCAGTTAGTATTGAATGATCAATCAGGACACTCTTCCTTGGGACTGTTTTTTTTTAGACTTGAGCTTTGAGATATGAATAAGTGTTATAGTAGCAAAAAATTTATGTAAATTGCATGAAATGAAACTGAAATAGTGTATAAGTTAAAAACCACGAAGACAAATACTGCATTTCCTCTTCTATGTCAAAAGTGTGTTTCAGGAGCAGCACCAGATCCAAGATGGCTGCCAGCAGGAGGCTGATGAAGGAGCTTGAAGAGACCCACAAATGTGGAATGAAAAACTTCCCTAACATCCAGGTTGATGGAGCTAATTTATTGACTTGGCAAGGGCTTATTGTTCCCGACAACCCTGCATAGGATAAGGGGGCCTTCAGAATCAAAATCAACTTTCCAGCAGAGTTTCCACTCAACCCATCCAAGTTCACATTTAAAACAAAGATCTACCACCCTGACATCGATGAGCAGGGGGCGGGTCTGTCTGCCAGTCATTAGTGCTGAAAACTGGAAGCCAGCCACCAAGACTGACCAAGTGATCCAGTCCCTCATAGCACCGGTGAACGCCCTCCAGCCCCTCAAGCACCTGCTCCGGGCTGACCTAGCTGAAGAATACTCTAAGGACCGTAAAAAAAAAAAAAAAACCTATAAGAATGCTGAAGAGTTTACAAAGATATATGGGGAAAAGCGACCTGTGGATTAAAATCTGCCATGAGTGAGTCCAGCAAGTTTGAGGAGAGACCCCCTAGCAGTGCATTCAGATACCGGCAAAGCAGGACTCTGTGGAAAATTGATGTGTGCCACCACCTGGCGACCACTTGTGGCAGTTACTAACGCTCTACAGTTTTCTTAATCAAAAGTGGTCTAGGTAACCTGTAAAGAAGGATTAAAAAATTCAGATGTTCTTAAAAAACAAAAGTGTGTTTAAGGTTTAAGTGTGTGTGTGTGTGTGTGTACATAACGAAACGAGTAAGGAAATCATGAGCAGAGACGAAGATCTCAAGGGAGACAGGAAGCAAAGATGGTAATGGTGATAGAGTGTGTGTAACATGGAAGCAGAAAGGAAAACTAACTCACAGAAAAGATGGAGCCTCGAGGATGTGTGGGGGTGGGGCGGAGGTGGGGTTGGGGTAGGGGGGTCAGTCCAGATGGAGAATGAATGAGAAGAAAACTCAGTGCCGTGTATGTTTCAAGATGCCACTTATGATTTGGGACAGATCTTGGGATGGCATCTGACTAAAATCTGCTTGGCTATGAATCCCATTTCATATTTCCTTCACATGGGCATCTCTTGGCCCATATGTCTCCAAAGCAATGAGTAACAGTTCAATACATCAAAAGGGGAACTTGTGAGTATAGGTTTCCTCATGTCAATGCCTTTAGGTTAATAACCAGTTCGCAGCATTGCTGAGCTTGAAACTTGTCCAGGTCCCTAACATGTGCACTAGCTGCATCCTTTGAGAGTCCAGGAATAAGTCTATGTCAGTTCCCAGCACAGTGTCCTTTGGATACATTCATAGTGTCACCTTGGAAGGCTTTCTTGGAGAACTCTATACCAGTATTTAGGTCCACTGGTGCATCCTAGAGCTAGGCTTAGTAAAGTGGATTTAATGAAATAAGCCCAATCCACGGGCCAGAAATAATTTCAGATGACAGAGAATAAATTAAATCGAACATCAATTCTGACACAATTGGCACATCTTTGGTAGAACAGGTTTGGGATTGGCATCAGTCTCTTTCAGCAGCCAGATTTCCTTGGAGTTGCCAGAGACTGATCTCCTAATGTTATTAAATGTGCCTGGAAGTTGAACCATACACATGTGGCCATGAGGTATGACAATCAACATGTAGTTAGGACCTTTCCAGGCCTGAAGATGCTACAGAGGAGGAGGGTAGGGGAAGACACATACTGTGGAAGATTTTTGTCTTGATCAAAGAATTCTCTGTATTCTTGGGGAATCATAAAAATGATCAAAGGGTGGAGGGTTAATGCTAAGTGAAAGCACAGGATACACATGTTATCCAGGTTCTGAAGAGTCAAAGATCATATGAAAGAGGCTGAAGAAACGCTCAGTGAATAGGCGAGACTTTGATATGATCTTGAATGGCGAGAAAGCTTTGATCTGCAGAGGAGTATAGAGGGAGCTGATGGAGAAAGGCAAGGGCTGTTTGGAGGATGGTGACATCATATAGAAAGAAGAGTGAAGGGTGGGCACCAAGACTAGGAGTTAAACAAACCTAAAGCAGATCCTAGAAGGTAGTCTACATGGATGCCAAGCGTCAAACATGCTCTGTGTGAATTAAACTCTGTGCTTTGGTTAAACTGCTACTGTTGATTACTCTGGTTACTTCCTAAATATCAAAATATTAGTATTATCTTGCCTCAGTGTTTTGGCTATCTCGGGGTAACAGCACCTAGGTGTCTATTATATTCCTTATGATTTAGGGGCCGACTCTTGGCTGTGTTGAGCTACCTCAACACATATACGACTGTTGTGGTTAAATTGCCAGTGAGGCCTAATAATTTTATTATTAGGCTTATAATTATTATTACAACAGTATTTTCTCACCTGCTAGCAATCAATCAAGACACAGACACCTATTATATTTTAAAATAGGCTTAGTTAACCTGAGGCAAGGCAGATATTAATCCCCTAAACTACTTCTCCTATCCCATGCCATCTGCTTCTAATAATTTCTATCAAGCTACCTCCTACCCATAATCCCAAATACTTGCTAACTATCATCGTCTGGGGCAAGTTTCCATCCACACCCGCCATGTGCTTCTTCTCCACCTAACCCATGATGGTTCAACCTTCTTCTCTCCTTTTCTCTGGTCCTCCTCCTCCCAAGATTCTCTGTCTCTAACCCCTGGGAACCCTAGCCATGCCTATCCCATTTGCCCTGCCCAGGTGTGATGGCCTTTTATTGGCCAAAAAAGGTTAGGCTCTTATGCAAGGTATAGGTGGGGCACAGAGACAGCAAGCAGTAATTAGCATCAAAATACATCAGACCAACTTCCAACATATGACCACATTGAAATGGCTGTGTCCACTCCCCTATTATTCTCCCAGAAAAGAAACTAATCTTGGCGTGGCAGTAAACAAGAGACATAACTACAGTCGAGGAAGGAATATAGGGAAGTCACCCGAACTGTGATGACTCCCACGTGATTTTTGCTTAGATTTCTTCACTGGGTGTCCACCAGTGTAACCTACCACAATCATAAAGTACTCTAAGCTTAGCTTCTCCTGAACTCTCTACTTCTTCCTTTGTTTTTTTTTTTAGATGCTTAAATGATTTTGCGTTTAATTATAAGCGTATATAAATATGTTTCTAAAATGCATAAATATGTAATTCCTGCTTCTACATTTTCACATTTTTCTGTAATATTTAAGGAATTTAAAAATAATACTTAATTTAAAAAAAAAAGTCCTCCAATGAAGGAGCTGGAATCTCTGTGCCCCTAACCCCAGGATTTGGTATTCTACTCAGGCAGGTGTGCCAGGCCTCAGGATAAAAGGAGCCTTAACCTTCCTTCTCTTCCTTCTTCTCCTCCATCTCCTTCTCCTCTTTCTTCTTTTGTATCTCTTCTTTATTTTAGAAAATATTTGTATTTTTCTTTGTGAAGGGGTGTGTGTGTGTGTGTGTGTGTGTGTGTGTGTGTGTGACTTTTGCCCTGAGCTTCCCTAGTTGCCTTTTGTGATTCACTTAATGAGCTCATGGAGGTGAAAAGAGGCTGTCAGATCTCCTAGCAGGCAGTTGTGAGCCACCAGACGTGGGTGCTGGGAACCAAACCCAGGACCTCGGCAAGAACAACACATGCTTTTAACCTCTGAGCCACCTCCAGCCCCATCCTTTTCCTTCCTGATGAAGGAAATTCCCTGCTCTCTGTCCTCTGATCTTAGATCATGATGGCGTCACTCATGCTCTGTCACCACAGAACCCATGAGGTGCGTGAGGAACGAGATGCTATTTGCTCCTCCTAGCAGCATCCGTTGTCTCCTTTCTCTCAATGAACGCTAGATGCCTATCCTTAAATGGCTCCTGATTATTCTTCCAGGAAGTCTTCTGAGTTGGGATATTCTTCAGGTTACTATTTAATCAACTCCATGCTTTCCCAACACCCTAAAACAGTTATCCAAACTCACGAACATTGTGTTTGTGCCTCTACTGATTTGGTTCACATTTATATCTCCTTTGCTTTGGCAAGCATCAGCTGGCTCCTCAGCAGCGGCAGTTCATCTACACTTCACAGCATGGTGGTCTTAATAGAGTTTTTAGAGTGAATATGTCATATGGTGGTAAGGTGTTCTCATTCTTATTTGGCTCCCTTGCCCATCTTCTCCAAGAACAATTGAGATACTGCTCACTTTATAATATCATAATGGATCCTCTCATTGCACTGCACCTCTTAACTAGAATTCAATATGTTGTTCAGTCTAAAGCCCTATCTACTTTGTGTATCAATCATTCTTCCAGGAGGGCAATCAAAGACAGAAACAACATGAGACAGTAGGTTGGTTGAGATTTAGCTGCCAGTCAATCAAATGGGAAATAGTCAATAGCATAGCACAGCTCTGATGCCAGAGAAATTAATGAATACTGTCAAGAATTTATTTGTAGAGGCAAAAGGAGATGCAGTGTACAGAGAACATGGACTGCAGCTTCTTCCTCCTAGATCTTTACAGCTTGAGACTGCTCCCCTGCAGATACATCCTGCTGAGACTAGCTAGCCCCTCCTGCTGTGCTATATATAATAAATGGGCTAAGGCTCTGGTTTGTTGCATGCTAGGTGCCACTCCATCACAGTGAGCATGGCCCCACTTCACCCCAGCTTTTTTTGTACACGTGTTTGTGTATCTGTCATTTCCTTATTCCACTGTTGTCCCAGTCTGGTTTCAGGACCAAGCCATGAAGGATACAGAAGTTCTGAGTTACTTTACACATTACTGGTCATGACATTTCTCTCTTTGCTCAGAAAGGAAATGTAACCAGAAAAGAGGAGCTCTTTGCTGCCTGCCCCTTGCAAATTCCAATGAAAGGGGACAAGAATGGAATCTTTTCAATGGCATTTTATTCAAAGATCCAGAAGTTAACAACCTAATAGTCTGTTCTTCTAGCTCATCTCCAGTTGGAATATTTTATAGGGAGAAGGTGTGGTGGTTGGGGTCAAAGGCTGTCAATCATTCTGAAGTTCAGTTGGCCCATGCTCTTGAGACTTGTGATGTATGTTCATCTCTCATTATCACCTGTAGTCTCTGTGGCAGTCTGAGCCCAGGAACTTCTTGAACTGCTGAGGCAGGTTAGTGTCTACCAACATCAACCTTGTCCAGAGACATCGGGATTGAAGAAGATTAATGTGGCACAAACAAACCATTAAGTGATGTGTGTGTGTGTGTGTGTGTGTGTGTGTGTGTGTGTGTGTGTGTGTGTTAGGAACATGCATGTTCTGATTTTCCTTTGCAGTATGCAGTATGCATGTGCCTTTTTCTACTAGAGAATATGAAAGTGTCCCTCAGAAGCAGAAGTAGAGGTCCTTCAGTTCAAAGATGGGGTTCTATATGATTGCTGTTGGCTCATTGCTTCTTTTAGACAAATTCCTTGTACCATAGGCTCAAGTTATCTGCAAGAACACTTGCTTCAGTTTAGCCATATTCAAAAGAGCCCAGCACCTCTTGACAGAGACTGGCTTTCATGGAAGCTTATATTTGTTTCAATTTTCATTAGAGCTTCATAATTCTACATAGCAAGGAAAAATAATACTTTTGGTGGAGTAAATGCCACATTAAAAAATCAAAGACCAAAAGTTGTGTAAGAGGACAAAACATCTGATGAAAACAAAGATTCCTTAGGTGACTATGAAAAAAAGTAAACATATTAAACATTAAAAAGGAGAAAAAAGTCATGTTTTTCTATAACCCATAACCTATGAATTCTACTAGGATGAGATTTCCTCTTGTTATTCTCACTGGATATAATTATGTCTCTTTGTTGTTAAGAAATATCAACACTGGAAATTGAATTATCAGTTTCAGTCCACTAAGATATCATCTAGTGAACTGGTGTTCAACTCCTCTAACCATGGAACATTGGTAACTCTGGGTCCAATCATTAAATCCTTACTGGGGCACTGGAAAGAGACTTGTCAGGTAAGCCAGACATCTAAGCAATAATTACTGCCCTTAGATTATTACCTGGCTCATGTATGACGGTGAGCCACTAACAGGAGCATATTGTTGGTCTAGTTTCTAGCCTTGCCTTCAGCTTATAAGGCATCATCTTATATCTGAATAGGTCAGAGAGGTAAATTCAGATTAGGGAAGCCTGTAAAAGGTTGGCTTTGACCATTTCACGTAAATGGAAATATGTGATAAGAATATTGGATCAAGTCCTTCAATTCCTGAATCTCTAAATGTTCATCTGAGTGAACTAATATCTTCAAGAACGTTTATCACTTCTTGGGATAAGGATTGGGAAGCTGCTTTATTGCCTTTCTTACTTCAATAACTGCTAGTGATTCTCAACTCAAAGATACCTTCCCCAGAAGAGAGGGTTGGATTTATCCCTTCTTCCCTAACTCTAGCAATGAGTCCACAACTTAAGTGTAAAATGACACTGTTAGAAATATTTGTTTGTTGGCTTGGTTTTCTCTACCTAACCCTGGTAGAATTCACTTAGCAAATGAGTAAAATCTTAAATCACCACCAGGCCACCCCCCTCATCCCCCCACCCCCGCCCAGAGAACTTTTGGTTCTAGACTACAAGGGCTCTAAGAAATGTACCCAGACCAAATTGGGTACTACATGACAGTGAAAAAAGGTGACGCCATACCCACCCTATGATACCAATGGGATCAAACCAATAGGCATCTTTAGCTGCTCTCATTCAATGCTATCAGTGAGATGGAATCCTGGACTTTCTACCCACTGGAGACTCTGCCTTGTGTGTCAGGTGTGCTTTCTGATGTTGAAATGTATGTTTGCTGAGCCTCTGCCCATGACTACACATGAAAACACAGCAGATGCAGATCCATTGCCATAAAGTCAGCCAAACAGACCCTTTCAGAGAGTTTTCTAGAATACCTGTCTCCCTGAGTTTTTTTTAAAGAGCTTGTTAACTACTCTAGTAAATGAAAAGAAGAGGTTGTAATTGCTAGTGTATAATAAATAAAAAGTAAAATTGTAAAGATATAGTATGCTGAGTTGTTTCCTGGCCCACTCTGGCTGAGTGTTGCTAGTCTTTATCACTTGAGGCTGCAGTGCCAACTGTCTGGCATAGGGATGTTTCTCAAGCTTCAGTGGTCTGAAGAAGACACATCCTTGTCAGGGGCTTTCATCAAATCCAGAGGCCCAATGGTAACAGCTTGTAAAACCTGGCTTTTAAAGTTGTTTCTGTGTACATAGCTTTCCATTCTACATACCTAGATCCCTCAAGGCTTGGGAGACACCTGCCTTTCCCAATCCTTCTCATTTGTCCATTTTGTATTGTCTTAAAAACAAACAAAAAACTGTGTTATTTCCAGTCAGATGAACACATAACTTTCAGTTTTATTAATTTGTCTGAAGCAAAATTAAAGCCTTTTAAAGAGGCATATTAAACAAATATGCATGAAATTATTTATGAGATTAGCAAATTTTTTAAATGAATAAAAAAGAAAGAATAAACAATAACAACAAAACAGCCAGCCAGAAGAGATGCCAGTGTTGAGCCAACTTACTAGGCAGCTGGGATCATATGTGCTTAAGTGAAGGGAGGATTATAATAAATTAACAGGCACAGAGATTCACTGCAGTAGATTAGGTATAATCTGGAAACTTGGTACTAAATGGGAAATTGAATTTAAAAACTTAGCCTTATTATAAATTGACCTTGGATTTTCCACATGAAAAGAAAAGAGATACTCTTAGTACTTTTGCTTACGTCCACTTAGTTAGTTTTATCACAATACTTGTCTATTCAGGCTGTTTTCTCAACATATTTATGCTGAAATGGGCATCTGCTCAGTTCACCCAATTCAAAACAAAAATTTGCATAATCTGTATTTGCATAGCAGCAAGTGGGTGGAGTTTAGGCAAGTGCACAGATGAACATAAAAATCAAATATGGGCAGGAGGAAACTCAATTTCATTATAAAAAACCATGTTTGTTTAAACATAAAAAAGCTGTGTAAACAATCCAAATGTGTTTACCGCAGCTTAGCCTACAAGGCTCCCATTTTGTTCCCATCCTTTTAGCAGTTCAATTGAATGAATGCAAATAAACTCCGGCTGCTCACAAGAGACTTCAATTCAAAAACCTACTCAGAGAAAAATATAAGAAATAGGATAGAATGAGGCATAAATAGAACAGTGTGCAGAGTCTGGAAAAAGAAAAGATGAAAGTTAAAGATAACAAAGATCCAACGAGACAGAGATTTTCTTTTGAAAATTGTGCTGTCAGAAAATGGGGGGTAGGGGCGGGGAAGGAGAGAAAAACAGAAGATGAAGTTTAAACAGAAATATTTAAAGAGCTTAGCATCAAATAAGTGTAGTAGCTGGCCTACTATGAGCTGGCCTACTATGAAACGGAGCATAAGAGTTAGTGAGCATGACTGAAGGTGACAGCACTGCCCTATCACACAGACAAGGAAGAAGAAGAGCCACTGAAAGGCATTTTAACTTAGAAACAATGCACTGGCATAATCAGAGTGGTCATCTTTGCTGAGTCTAAGCATAAATATCTTAGACCAAAGAAACAAAACCTAGACTCATCGCTAACATTTTGTACAGCTGAATTTTAGCAAGGTGGGCTATCATCTGTGGTCAGCCAAAAGGCTGTGATGTTAGGTCTATCATAACGTAAACTGGGTATTAATGGGGCCATTAATCACCATCAAAACCATATTAGGAGTGAAGATAGCCAAAGAGAGCTTAACTGACAGCAAGTGGCCATAAACCTGTCCAAAAACTAATTTGATTACCATCATATCAGCATCTGTGCCACTTAGGAGGGTTCATTTTTTTGATGAAATTAAGAAGACAAGTCATTCATGCGTATAATAGACATCTAAATCATGGTAAACATGTTGCTGGCAAGAGAAGTAGTTAAAGAAAGTGGGGGATTGTTTTGGTATCCGAATATAGAACCAACCCAATGGAGAGCAGCCTTTGCACAACAGTTGGGTACAAAATGCCATCAAAGAAGCTTTGGATGGAGCCTCCCGCCAAGTGAGAGATTCATAGTTTCAAAGTCAGCTGGTGAGACTCGGGAAATGTTGTTTATTTACGGAAAGGAATGTTTTTGCCAGGATAAACTCTCACTCTTTATGGGTCATAAATGTTCCCAGCAAACAGTCTGTTTCATTTGGAGACATGTGGGCCAGTTAAGTTTCAGTCTTGACAGTTGGAATGGTAGATGCCATCATTAAGGACAGTCTAGGGAGGGAAAATACACAGCAAGTGGACCGCAAATGAGAGGAGGAGCATCGTGAATGAGGGGAGGAGCGTTGTGAGTAAGGGGAGGAGCATCGTGAATGAGGGGAGGAGCACCTGAGTGAGGGGAGAAACAGACTTTGTTACTCAGCGTGAGAACCTTCCATCTACTACTGCACTACAGCTAAAACACATATTTTTATTTTTGAGACAGGGTTTTACAATGTGGTCTAAGCTGGCCTAGAATTCAATATATATCCCAGGCCGGCCTCAAACTCCCAAGTGCTAGGATTACAGGAGTGAGTCACCAGCAGCTCAGCTAAGAATTTTTAAAAGAAAGTAGGCCGTCTTACCCTAATTGTACTCACATTATTTGACCCAGAATTTGGCTTCAATGGTGCATAATTCTGTCACTCTACTCCTTATATGAAAACACATACCCTTCCAAAATTTCTCAGTTACTCACATTATTAGAGAAATAGTACAAATCTTGAGAAAAAGACACATTGAGAAATGTCGTCTGCATCAAAACATCAGACACATTTTAATATACAAAGGAAGGTACATATGAAACAAAACTGCAGTCATGCAGATTCGCATATCATATCAAGTTAGGCCACAGTGTTGTTCACACAGTCCTCTCTTGCTCAGTATGCTCATTCCTGGAAACTTGCTGTCTCTTCATTTGTGTTTGTTTATCTTGACACACACACACACACACACACACACACACACACACACACGGAAGCTTTGATGAGAACCAACCAACATGAGTCTCTAAGGAAACCAAGCAGAGTGAGACTTGTCTCAGGCCACTTGAAAATGCCACATGGCTAACAGGACGCACCTTGCAGTGACTGCATTCAGGAGCCGGAGCCTCAGGAAGCTGCCTGCGCTCACAAGCTGAGGCCTTGTAGGGCCCGAGTCTTACCTGAGTTTGCAGATGGGCCATTTCCCAGGTGGACCCAGCCAAACGTTCCTCATTAATCATGGCTTAAACCTCTCTCAGCGGGGAGACCTCAGGTTAGACATCATTTGGAAACAAATTGGGTGAAAAATAGCTCTGACAATGAGAAGCCCACACGGAATTCCCCTGTGAGGGCTGCGGCGGTGTGAAAACAGCCTCTTCCAAGACACTAAATGATCTGTCAGTTAGTGAATGACATTATAATCCAGTTCGGTGTCATATCCAGCTCTAAGCCACTGCTGCAAGCTTCAGCCTTTAGCTGAATTTCCAGCCCTATGGGCTTAGTCATTTTACACAGGGTATTAGGACTTAGAACTGGAGGGTGGAGGGGAGCTACATGCAATAAACACACATATTCATGGCTACATAGTAGCAAAGAAGAGCAAGAGCACCTAGCCATATGCTGCCTCACTGAAATGATATTTGGCAAATATCCTTGTGGGACTAGAAGAGTCACATGAGTGTAAGCCCTAACCTGAGTAATTTTATGGAATATTAAGAAGAGACAGAGGAGGGAGAAAAGAAGAGAAGAATAAACTTGGAATTATGACAACATAATTTATACTATAGGTGAGGAAAAACTCAGGCACCTTCCCCTCAAATGCATCCAAGCCTTCAGAGCTTTGAGACACACTTGTTATTTTTGAGCTTCTTTTCTTAAAAGTAACTGTGTATTTGCCTTAAAGTGACAGATGGCTCTACCACTACATTTTAGCCATTATTTATACTAACAGATTGCATTCAAACTCACTGTAAACCAATGTATTTTGTCTGTCTCACCTTAGGATGGCTTAGTAGGAGATACAAACAGAAGATAATGTTAACCCTTGTCTTCTTGAATCAAGACTTCATTTATAATATGAATGCTTCTTGGGGCACAGAAGTTGGCCCAAGTCGTCTTAAGTATGCCCAGTTCCATGGAATCCTCCAGGAGCTTATTTTGTATACCTGGAAAGGTCAAAAGGATTTAAGTCTCTGGTTTGTTAGAATCCAGAGATGCTTATGCAAACCATAATATGCCCATATTTCTTAGCTTAGTCACAGCCAAGCAACTTCTCTGATGTACAGGTTTCAACTGTGAGACAAAGATGTCTACAACCTCTGTCTTAGTTGATGTCCCTATTGCTGTGATGAAACACTATCATCATGACCAAAAAGATATTTGGCTTACACTTCCAATCGCTGTTCACCACTGAAGGAAGTCAGGACAGGAACTCAAACAGGGCAGGATCCTGGAAGCGGGAGCTGCTGCAGAGGCCATGGAGGGGTGCTGCTTACTGGATTGCTCTCCATGGCTTGGTCAGCCCAGCCCATTGTGGATGGTTCCATGGCTGGCCTGAGTGGCCCTGAGTTCTATACAAGAGCAAGCCAGTAAGCAGCACTCCTCCATGGCCTCGACATCAGCTCCAGCCTCCAGATTCCTGCCCTGTTTGAGTTCCTGTCCTGACCTCATTTAATGGTGAACAACAATTGGAAGTGTAAGTCAAATAAATGTTTTCCTCGCTGGCTTGCATTTTGGTCATGGTATTCCATTGCAGCAATAGTAAGCGTAACTAAGGCAAAATGGTATAACAGGAATACTGAGTAATAGAAGTGACAGTGGTCTTTCCATTTACTTTTAACAGTGAGGCTGCATGTGGAAAAGAGCATTTATTTTGGGGGTTTGCAGCACAATGGAGGAATTGAGGAAGAGCTGCAGGATGGAGTGACAGGCTCCAATCTGTGGCTGGCTTGGACAAAGACAAGGGCTATATTAACAGCATCTCCTACTTCAATGGTTAAAAAAAATAAACCATGCAGATCCTTGTTTCTAAAGGCCATCTAACTATTGCAGCTTTGAATTGGGAGTCTATTCTTGGCAGTATACCTCCCTCTCCCATGATACTTGTCCAGACCAGGTCTCTTCCATGAATAGTCTGGCTGTGCAGTTCCTGCTGGACAGCTCCACCTGAAAGCCAGGGCTTTGTGTATGATAGACAAGCACTCTAGCACCGAGCTTCCCTCTAGATTCTATGGAAGTCTCTAACTGGACATGCTCAGCACTAAATTCCTTACCCTATCATAGTAATGACAGCCACACACCCCCAGTTATGAGAGCTAAATAATCAGCTCCCCAACGTGTCCCCTTTTCTGGCAGCCTTCTGAGTCCCTCTTCCAAATGACCCGGAACCTCTCCACTTCCCGTGTCACTAGGTGGAGAATGATAACACGAGGAATTGGCGTCCCTCTACTGCTGTTAGCCCTTTGTAACTCCTGCAGCACTCGTGCGCAGCTCAATCAGGAAAAGCACAGTTGCATCATTGTATACTTAAACATATAGAATATGGTCCCTATCCACTCAAGAGGAAATCTGGGATGTGGGGGCATGGAGAGATGCTTTCATTCCATGCCTAAGGTAAGAGGTTCAAGCAGTAATTCAAGGCAGAAGCTAGAAGAAGATCTCTTGGACAGGTACTGCGTGCCAAGCACTCTGCTAATTTTATGTTGTTTTCTTAAGATGTACCCTTGTTGGAGTATGTCTGGCTTTGCTGGTAGAAATGTGTCACTGAAGGTAAGCTTTAAGGTTTCCAATGCTCAAGCCAGGCCCAGTGTCACTCTCTTCCTGCTGCCTGCTGATCCAAATGTAGAACTCTCCGCTCCTTCTTCAGCACTGTATCTGCCTGTGCGCTGCCATCCTTCCTGCAATGACAGTAACAGGCTAAGCTGCTGAACCTGTAGCCCAACCCCTATGGAACGTTTTCCTTTATAAGAGTTGCTATAGTCATGGTGTCTCTTCACAGCAACAGAAAGCCTAACTACTCGTGAGCACAGTCAAATCCCGGGTACACATTTCACAATTCCAATGGAAATGCTGATTTCACAAGATGCTTCCTACACACACATGCATACAGAGAAGTGGTAAGTGAGTCTCAAAGACCATGTAAGGTGAGGGAAATGTTTCATATTAACCTGAATCCTATCATTATCAATGTCATTGTATTATCAATTCCTAGCACATACCGGATCCCCCTGTACACCCAGCACAGTGCTGTATACTTCAAATGCATTGTGTTATTTAATGAAGGATTTGTCCTTAATCACTAAGTACTGATTTGGTTCTGAGACAGGGCATGGAAGGCTGCTGTAGGAATTCCTTTTGTAAGAATGCACGCTCCCCCAAGGGGCAAAGAGCACAGCAGAGGTAGCATGGCAAAGCCAGCAGCCAGTCTGAACTCTGCTCTTAGCCAGTGAGTAAAGGGCACCACTCTCTCAGGAATACTCAGGTAAAGGATTCTGTTTCCCACAGGTCAGTCAGGTGTAGGATTCCCACTCTGTCACCACTGTCTTCAATGGCATTCAACTCCTGACAAATATGGCTTCTGTGCCCCTTATTTGGAGCCTGTTTCAATGACGAATACACAACTGTATAGAAAAGTTGTGACGCTTTGGCTGAGCTTGTTTATCCAGTCTTTCCCCAGGTCAATGCTTCTGCAAGCCAACTTCACTTTCTCTCTGAGACACCAACTGAGAGATGAGCCCCAACAAGACAGAAGTAGAATCCCCAATGCCTTTTATGGGGAGTCCCAGGGTAAGGACCAGAGAAGAACCCCATCTTCACCACTGGGCACAGAAACACGAAAGAGGTGAAAAACAACAACCTCACTAACAGTTTGCTAGGACCACGCTATGCTCAGAAGAAGTTGTCGGCATCTCAGAAAGGCAGAGAGGTTCCAAGGGGCATAGAGCCAACACAATTAACATAGCTTAGATGGCAGATTGCCTTTAGATATCCAGCCACGGGCAGAGGCATCTCAGACACAGAACAGATCCAGCAATCATCCCCTCTCAATATGTTTGCACCTTGAACTTAGTCCCCAGAGAGCAGGAAGCTGCCTCCAGCCTCCCTCATCACACAGACTTAGTAGATACATGAGAGCTAGGGCATGGCGGCTCCACACAGCGGCCACCAAGCAAGAAGATTCATTGCTGTATTTGACAGGCTGTTCTTCATAAACTAAGCATGACATTCTGGAATGTAGAACCATCAATTTGACATCTAGTAGGAAAACAAACCTTTGGGAGGAAAAGGAAGGGGGCAGGGGAAATTGGCAGTCTTCAGAATAGATTTCCCATTTCCCTGCTGATCTTGACTGTTGGTCTGGGCTTGGGCTCACCATCATATCGAAGGGAAGGGCAGGTGCACAGAGACCCTTGGACTGCAATGATAACGAAGTTGTAGATTCGCTGCACAGAAAGGTCCTGACAGGGCACACATTTTTCCTGACAACTCTGGGCAAGCTTGTGTCCTTCACATTTTGTAGGAAGGCATGTTTCATAGAGGCCTTTGCACAGCTCCTGTCCTGGGCAGCTGAGACAGACTCCAGCTGCTTCCAGTGATGAGAAGCCTTGATAGCTCCCTTTTGGCTGTAGGTCTATGACTGCAAGGTATCTGCTCACCACCCTCCCATTTTGTGACTCCGGCCCAGCCAACCATCTTCATTTCTTAAGTACCACCTTTGCATTAAAACAGGGATGAAGACAAAAAATCACTGCCTGCTCAGTACAGAAGCCAATGCTCTATCTGGAGAATTACCGCAGACTTCACCTTTGCCATTGTTCACTAATGAACAGAAACACAATATATTTAATCTTCATGGATCCATTGGGAACCGTGACTCTGAAGCCCACGAATGAAATGGAAACTTTCCTCAGAGCACTGAAGGTAGTCAAAACAATTTGTGTAGGTTGCTGCTAAGTGCTGCAAAGACTTATCCGCCCTGGCTGAAAACTGGCCAAGCCCACACCCACTTATCTAATCTCACTGTTAATATTCTAGCCAGTGAATGCAGGATGCAAGGGATCTAGATCTAATTCTGCTTCTTTGGCTTCCTGTATGTTACTCTCCTGTAATCTGTGTGCATCCTTTTCTTTTTTTCTCCCCATTTTTCCTTTCTGTATGGTTCTCTGTAGTTCTACATGTCTCTCCTCTCCTTGTCGCTTATGTCTTTCCCATCCCATTGTGTGTCCAACTCCTCTTCTGATTAAGAAAACCAAGGAGGCCATAAGCGAAGGCTTTAGGTCACACTCCCTGTTATGTCCTGTCACGAAACTCTGAACTTAAGAAATGCCAGCAGCAATGATGAAGAGGTGAGATGTCTAGAAGGTCTGTTTTACTTTATTTATAAAATGGGTTTTAACTTTGACCTTTCTGAAAAAGACATATAGTCTGGTTTGTTTGTTTGTTTTTAAAGACACAAAGTGGGTCTTCTTTTTGACCTTACTGATTTAATGGAATAGAAATATTAGATAGATTATTGGAACTTTAAGAGGTTTAAAGAAATATTGTCGTGTGTGTATGTGTGTGTGTGTGTGTGTGTGTGTGTGTGTGTGTGTGTTGGGAGGGTGAGCATATGCCACACGTGTGCAAATGTCCAAGAAGGTTGTAAGAGGGAATTGACTCCCATGAAGGTGAAGGTGCATATGTAGTTGTGAGGCACCAACATGTGAGCGCTGGCGAAGTTGGGTACCAAGAATCAAACTTATGGCCTCTAGAAGAGTAGTAAGCATTCTTTCTAGGCCCATAATGGAGAAAGTTTTGTTTTGACCTTTGTGTTTTACTAGTTTGTTTGAGAGAGAGAGAGAGAGAGAGAGAGAGAGAGAGAGAGAGAGAGAGAGACAGAGAGAGACAGAGAGAGAGAGAGAGAGACAGAGACAGAGACAGAGACAGAGAGAGACAGAGACAGAGACAGAGAGAGACAGAGAGAGAGACAGAGACAGAGACAGAGACAGAGAGAGACAGAGAGAGAGAGAGAGACAGAGAGAGAGGGGGGGAGGGAGGGAGGGAGAGAATGAAGGTATGACGTTGGGTAGATAGGGATGAGGAGGATCTGGGAGGAGTTGGTGGAATGGTGGAGAGTAGAGCATCTAATCAAAGTATATTGTATGTAAAAATTACTTTTAAATAAAAAAGACAGTTTAATCTGCGATGGGCAGGGTGCTGGACAAAGGCTTTCTAAGTAGGAACCAGGAATAAATATGAATGAATTCACAACGACAAGAAGAAAATACCTAAAACACCTGCTTGAAACAAGATCAACAGATGAAACACAGGCTGACACAGAGGTTGCTGACATCAGAAAGTCTCTCACATCCCTCCCTTTTCTATCTTTTAACTGACATTTGAAAATCAAGACCTAGGTAGGCTGAGTGACATTGGCATTTATAGGACTTGGCCACCGTTAATACCCGTGTCTCCTCTGTAATAGAACTCAACAGGCAGGGAGGCAGAATTCAAGGTAGCTCCACTTCACAGTATTTCTAGGAGTGTGACAGGGCCAGGTAGGGGGCAGGAGTCCGACATAAATCATGGACTAGTCAGTCCACCTGGCCTTGTCATGTAGAAAGAAAGTGATGTCTTTATTGAGAACCAGGTCAGCACAAATCCCGATGTTAGACAGATTTCACATCTGTCAGGTCAAGAAGGCATGGGTGGCCGTGGGCATTTCAGGTCATCGGTTATAGCTCTAAAGGTTTGCAACCAGGAGATACAGTATGAGAAAGATGCCAAGAAGCTGGTGATCTGCAGGAACCAAGGCATCAGAAAGAGCCCTCAGCCTCCTGGCTCAGTGAGGCTACATCCTCACTAGTTTGTCTTGCCTACCTGGAAGTAGGGCATTACTCTGAGTTTCAGGAGGCTTCCTCAGTAATTCAGTCCTCTATTTCCCCAGAACTAAGATTAACCCTAAACTATCAGAATCTCCTTCTGTCCCCGCTGAAGCACTCTGGTGCTCAGGTCACTCTCTCTACCCTCATATGATTCAGGGTTCCTGCCCAGAGAATAGTGTCACCTACAGTGGGTGGGTTTTCTCACTAAACAAGATAACCCCCCTCACACATGTCCACAGGCCAACCTAATCTAGGCAATCCCTCCGCACTGGGAAATAGGATGCCAGCATGAATTTAGGAAGATACAGTTTGGCTCGTGACATCATGCCTCATTATTGGGTCTGGCTATCTTTCTGCTCCTACTGTGCTGTGGCTGGCTGGAGTTTTGAGGCTCGGAGTCAGCACATTGAACTGTGAACTCCGCTATACCCATATCACAGTTATGTTATATGGCTGAATATATCTGGGCTATACCCATGCTACTTTTGTGACTCCCAACAGTGTCATCCACAGGACATCAGTCTCCCATGAGTGTCTCTGCAGAATTGAACATCAACTGCTCTTGAAATTGCTAACTGGGTCCATCAAGTTCTGAAGGACACACACAGGATCTGCTCCCCTGCCCCACCATCCCTCCCTAACCCTGTGCAGGCAGCTCAGAGTCTTGTCCCTTCAGAGACACCTTTAACGTGTTGGCATTGTTGCAAAGACCTGAATAGGCCGCTGCTGGTTCTGTTTAAAGAGCACGGAGAAGAGAACCCCTGCGGCCATCTTTCATGGACACAAAGTTCATTCAAAAGTCTGTGAGAAACACATTTGAGAAGCACCCAGTGATCCATGTTCTGCCTCCTACCATGGGGGTAAAGCACAGAGTCAGGGAAGTGCCCCCGAGAAGGAGCAATTCTACATGCTCCTACATCTCCCATGTCTCCAGGAGACAGAAGCTCCCACCCTCAAAGTGGGTGCTTTGAAAGGCTAGTTTCTTTTACTGGAGTCCCAAATTATGAGGTCCACTCTGACTAGAGTCTGCTGATAGCCGTCCCTGCTGACTCAAATCCATGTTCAGTGGATAGCCTGCCTATAATACAGGCTGAATGGAGTCACAGCTGACTCAACTCCATTTTTACTGGGGTCCAGCTGGTTGGAATTCCTGCTGGTTGGGATTCATGACTGGAATCACAGTTGACTAGAATCTTCTAGGATCCCTTCTGCCCTGTGTCCCATCTATGTCCAGTGCTACTGACTGAAATCCCTGCTGACTTACCTCAGCCTTGCTCTCCCTCCAAGAATGGGTAGGGCAGACAGCCAAAGGCGAATAAACAAAAGGGGCTTTATTGCAATTGAGAGCAAAAATTTAAACAGGAAAGTAGAAACTCTGAGACCTGTGACAGAAAGCAAGATCCCAACCCAAAGAGGTTGGGAGTGGTTAAGCTGTAAGGCCCAGGCTAGCTTCAGGAAGCTAACCAAGAGCTTCTTCAGTCTTCATTCAAAGTTGGGGAACCAGAATGTTGAAATTCAGATTTATATAGTCTCAGGAGGATCCCTTTCTATCCCACTCACATTGGTTAGACGTGTGCATGCACTGAGGTAAAAATTAGAGACCAATGAGGGAAAAGCCAGTCAGACCCAGAGGAGAGAAATCCAAAGCCTGCCCAAACCAGGGGAACTTTTCAACAATGGACAGTGTTCTGTCCCCTTCCCCCTTCCCCTTTGTGCTACAGAGAAGCCAGAAAAGAGGGTTAGGGACACTGCTGCACAAACCCCCGTGGAGGATGTTCAGCTGGATTTCAGCTGCTGAGATTTTATTGGATTTTGTTAGTTATCACCAGATGCTGACTTAGCTTACAGTTGTGGCTGCCTCTACCTTATCAACTTGGAGGTCCCTGTGACAGGATTCTTGGATCACTGAAACACCCCAATGGAGAACCCTCCACCAATTTGATCTCTCTCTCTCTCTCCTGAATGAAGGAGGATTCTAGGCCAGAAATGACTCTGGGTTCATAGCAGGCAGGATTTCCCACACTCTCCCTCTTGCAGTTCTTTGTGTCCACATAAGGAGGAAAACACAGTGACCACAGGTTCAGGGATCTCAATGTCCTGCTGTGGCTGGCCACTTTAAGTGCAGGAAGGCATAAGACAGGGACTGTTAGCAACTGCGGTCACCCTGCTCTACGCTGCTCTCCAGACTGGTTCCTACTGTCTAAATTATGTTCTTCGTCACCTCTTCTTTCCCATCTCTTCCTACGCTAGCTTCTAACCCATCCTCCCCAGGACCTCACCTTCCTCCCACTCTTACTCCATCCACATCCACTGGTTAGCATCTTCCTACTGTGCACTTCTATTTCAATGTTTTCTTGGGTTCCTCGTGAACAGCAATGTTCTGAAGGTTCTGGTCTATAATAGCCATGCTTCTAGGTTCTAAGTTTATTATTATTTTTTAATTAAACATTTTTTAACTTTTACACATATATTTATATTATTACACATATATACAATAAACTACCTACAGCAAGAAAAAACCATGACACAATCAGGAATTCTATAAATGTTATGTTCTTAGTGTTTTGGCTATTTGCACTTGACAGTCGTGAAGAAAACATCTTTCCTATCTTGGTGCACCTGGAAGTCTGAATGTGAATCAATATCTATCATATCTCATCATTATCAACTTAAAACATCTATCTAGACCTAAAAATATCTTAACCCCTAAACAACTAAGCTTCCATTATAAAGCTAAACTATCTGGTCTTCAACCCCATCAGAAACTTGAGAAGGAATAAAATTGATTACCTGAGTATACCAGGAGTACAGGTTAGCAGCTTCCAAAATGAGAAAATGATAGTGACAATTTGCTGCCAGAACAGTCACCCAACACTCGCTATAACATTGGAGCATCTTCTTCAGCCTTCTGGCCCAGTATATCTGACAGACATATTTGTGAGGCAGGAACTGTTGAGGACTTGCTTACCCTGTCTTGGCAGAGTCTGGCCATTGACTCTACCTGAATCCACTTGCTCTTTTTTCGGCAGAATTCTGTCTGTGGTAGAAATAAGCACATTTTCCCCAGTAGCTTGCGTGCCATATTTGAAGCCATCTCCATAAGGAGGTTCTTTGATGCTCATCACTCTCTTTGAGGTAGGCTGGGTGTTGTCAGGAGGTAACGTGTCTCATCACTGAATCTTTAAAATAATAAAAACATTTTAAATGCCATATTCTGTATGTCTCTGGGGTTTTTGAAGACCTTGTCTAACTATTTTACCTTATCTTTCTATACAATCATATCTATCTGTTGTATGTAAGATAATGTAAGATGTATGTGACAAAAGTAGACTAGTGATTGATATGACCATGATCTGATCAACTAACAATTAACTTGTATAACTTATTTATTATTTTCTTTTTGGGGAAGAGATTATAATATAATTGCATCATTTCCTCCTTTCCCTCTACTCTGTCCAAACCCTCCCACATACCCCACTTTGCTCTCTCAAAGTCATGGCCTCTTTTTTGAATGGTGTGTGTGTGTGTGTGTGTGTGTGTGTGTGTGTGTGTGTGTGTGTGTGTGTTTAAATACAGAAACAGGAACCTGTTTATACAGACTGAGGAGTCTGTATAAAGTATAATGATGCCTGTTTGTACATATGTCTTCAGGGCTGACGATTTGGAATTGGTAAGCAGTTGTTGTGCTCTTCTCTGGGGCAGATTATTTCCCTGGTTCTCAGAATTCCTTAGTTGCCTGTTGTTCCTTCTGGAGGACTGAGGCCTTGTGGGCATGCTTCTGGTTTTGAATGAGCATTTATTTAGCATACAGTAGTGATGATGATTATGATGGTGGTGGTGGTGGTGGTGATGATGGTGATAAAGATGGTGATAATGGTAATGATAATGATGATGATGGTGATGATGATAATGATGATGGTGATGATGATGATGGTAATGATGATGGTGATGATGATGGTGGTGATGATGGTAATGATGAAGGTGATGATGATGGTGGTGATGATGGTGATAATGGCAGATAGGTGCAGAAGATAGAAAAAAAAATCTCAAGTCCGGGCTTACTAATATCCAATAGAGATGACTAGGGTAGCTCAATTGGGGAAAAGAAACAAAAGGTAACATGATCCAATTAAGGGACACACAAACATCCAGCTGACATTAATGAAGGGGCCCCTTTGAGGCAGCCAGCTTGAGTTCTGATTCAGCCTTCTCTGGTGGAGCTCCCAGCTCTTCGTTTCCAATGCAGGCATTTTTCTATCATGGGGTAAACAGCAGTAACACCTTTTGAAAAGGGATGATCCACTAGCCTTGTAGTTCTCAACCTTCCTAATGCTGCCACCCTTTAATACAGCTCCTCATGTTGTGGTGACCTCCAACCATAAAGTTATTTTCATTGCTACTTCATAACTGTAATTTTGCTACTGTTATGAATCGTGATGTACATATCTGATATGCAGGATATCTGATATATAACCTAAAGGAGTTGCAGCCCACAGGTTGAGAACCACTGCTCTAGTTCTTCTTATGCAATTTTTATTCTTGAATTGTTTTGTTATTTCCTTTTCTGTTTGTCCCAGAATTATAGGGGAGATATATAGGTAGGTAGGTAGATAGATAGATAGATAGATAGATAGATAGATAGATAATGCCATGAAAGAAAAGAACAGAATGCTATGTGCTCATAGGCCTGCTAACAACCTACTCTGAATCAGAACTGCCAGACCTTTGAGGAGCTGACACCTTAGCAGAAACTGAAATATGCAAGTGAGGCTCTCAAAGGACAAAGAAGAGTATCCTGGTAGTGGGATAGCAGCATGTTGGCTTGCAGAAAGGTCATGAAATAAGACACTTACCATGGCTTTAACTTGTCCTTGTGAAATACAAATACTTAAAGGAATATTCTTTGCTTATGAAAACTCCATTGTCTTAAACTGCTGAATTATTATTCACTTTGATTACTGATGATAGCTTGTACAAAAATCTCTTGCTTTTTAAAGAGGTCATAGTAGAATACTATCAGATACTACTCATGGCTTAAATTTACTTTAGTTGTATTTAATCCCAACTCTTCTATTCTTTTAAAAATATCACACACACACACACAATTTCTTGATAGTCTATTTCAAAATCTCATATCCTTGTGGCATTCTGATTAGTTTGTGATCATTTCCCTGGCAGAAAAGGCATGGATACATAAGAGAGGATCCAAGGTTGGCAAATTAGGGGGCTTCCTGCATGCCAGCTTGACTGAACAGTAGCAATTTATTGGAGTGCTGTTTATAAGAAATCTGAAGCTTTAGCCAAACCTAGAATACGATGGATAACTTTTACTTATTTCTGCCATAATTGTGGAAGCAAGCACATTTGTTCTGCGCTTTGTATTTTTAAATTAGTCTATTATTATTTCATTTCACCCAAGACCCAAATACCAATATCTTTATCATTGTTAAGTGCTCTTAACTAGAGTTACTTACTCAGCAAGAAGGAAATAAGATGTAGGTACACAGGCTCTTATATCACTGCTAACTTCAGAATCATAGGTACATGTGGATAAAAGCGTATAAGAAGGCACTGTATTGAAACGTCACCGCAAGAGACTAGCATCTGTCACACGTTCATGATGTCTTACACATGTGCACATATCCCATGCGGTAACGAAACCCTATTCCCTTTAGATTACTTATTTCTAGAGTTAACTATTTAATAAACAATATCAACAGAGAATCGCAGGCTAGACTGTTGGAAACTCAGATGATCACCCCCAAATTTAACACAAACGTAACCTGCTTTTACAGAACACTAAATTACATGTACAAAGACACATGAGAGGCACATTATACATAGGTGGCACTCTTTTCAAATCCAGTACACAGCAGATCATTTTCAATATCATCTTGGCTGGTGAGAAGTGATGAGAAGCAACAAGGTGATTGAATCTCCGAGAAACCACTAGCATGTGCAGAGGAATGTTAGTTCAGAACATGGCTGTTCTGGAAAGAGATCACATCCAAAGACCTTCTAGGTCAGTGTGATTTGGCTGGAATACAAACACGCCTTTAATCCAGGAGACAGGGGCAAACAGATCTGAGTTCAAGGCCAGCCTGGTATAGAGCAAGTATCAGGTAAAGAAAAGCTTAGGTCCAGGTGTGGTGGCATATGCCTTTAATCCTAAGTGAAGGTAAAGTTAGTTTGTAGAAGGAAGCACTCGTGTTTGAAAGTGATGTCTAATTGTGTGGCAGAAAAGGTGACAACTCAGAGAAGAGTTGACAGAATAGGATATGCCCAACTCTCATGACAAAGGGGAAGGAAAAGGAAGCTACTTAAGAGGCAGTCGTACAGAGAGGAGGCAGTTTTTACCGGGACAGTAATAGAGAGATGGATTGCAGAGAGAGAGAACTCAGGTGAAGATAGAATGAGTCAGAAAATAAAAAGAAGCCAGAAGATTGGAGCAGATTGATGAGTTAGTTTGAAGTCAAGCAGAACAATTCTGGGCCAAGAGAGAAGCCAGATTAAGTCAGTCAGCTGGAAGAAGAGTTTGAGTCAGAACAGCTGAGTTGAACCAGCCAGCCCAGAGCTCAGAAAGAACAAGAAAGGGTGAGCTCATTAAGCAGTAAGTCTCAGAGGCTGAAATCATTTTAGGCCTAGGTTAGATTGTATGGAGGCTAGAAGCTTCTAGGCCAAGGCCTAGGCTAGCAGAAGGAGGTAGTAAGCCTCCCAGAGAACAATTGATCAAGGAGAATAAAAGTTCCTTTTTACAAGCATGGATGTCAGCCAGGGTGCCCACACCAAAATAGGTGCTATAATTAAAATGTATTACCTCAGAGCTGGTAGCGTCTGGTAGCTTCTAGGAAAGAGATACTTCTCTTTAAGTCACTTTTCTTTAATTATGTGACCCTCGGGAGGTTGACCACACTCCAGGACAAATCCCACTCTCAAGACTAGCTAGCAACACCAAGTAGTCTCCATAGGGAAAGAAAAAAGTGAAGGAGGAAGAGGAGGAGAAAAAGGAGGAGGCAGAGAAACTAATAATCTCAAAATTGGATGGGAAAGGCTGGAAAAGTAGAGAGAGTTGGAATGGGAGGGTTTGGGGACATGAATATGCTAAAAAATATATTGTTCAAAATTGTCAAAAAATTAATAAAGATATTGTAAAAAAAAAAAAAAAACACCCGTGACATCTTTCCTCAGTCTTTTAGGTCATTAACCCTTTATGTAATTTGGACATCCAATTACACTGTATAAAATTGTTTTTTGCCTCATGAAAAGTCATATCTTTTAAAACAACAAAAATTGTTTAAACTATATTTTTATTATTTTACTAACAAATAAGAAAGGTTGGCTGAGCACCCTCAATAATGCAGCATATAATTTAGTTATCGATTGCAACAAATGCAGTTTTGGTGCCTAAGCCTCTTCAAATGTCTCCATTCACCACTACTCAGTTTGAGGAAAAGGCCTTCCGAGGTTTGAAATCCTTCACTAATATCTCACTAACTCCCTCCCAGCCTTGCTCTCAAAGATTTCCCCCACCTTACACCAAACACCCTGGTACTGATACCCGGCTGTGAACTGCTAAGTCTCCGCAAATGCGGTTCAGTTTGCTGTGTTTCAGCCGGAGTGAAGGACGTAAAATAGTTGTCTGTAAAGTTTTCTGTTTGTTTCCCACCCCCCACCTCCCACTTTCCGCCCCCCTTGGTTTGCCTTTTCTTCCCGGTGAGGACGGCTGGGATTTACAGACGGGTTAGACACAGTAGCTCCTGCAAGGGAGAAATCATCTACAGAGCAGAGCGTCTGGAGTCCTGCGCTCTCAGAGGCTTCCAACGGGAAGACAGCTTTCCACATTCATGGCTGTTTCCTAAGGAAGGGGAGAAAGGGGACAAGAGGGGAGAGAATAGGAGCGGGGAGTCTCTTTGTATCTGTGTCCAATATGGTCTCTTTTGATTTTTCATTCTCCATAGTGAAGGGCTCCCCAGGGATTCTCATCTGTTACGGACTCGGCTGTACCTGCCTGCCTGTGTGAAAGTTGCTCAGCTGCTGCCCGGATGAGGGGAGCAGATCACATCTATCTCCCTGGCATCCGCTGAGCCCCGCGGCCTGCAAGGATCACGCCCCACGTGGAGCACAAAGGCAGGTCTGGAGAGAAAGGCCGACCTTGTGCATTGTTTGGGGACTCTTTGTGTTGGCCTCTGGGGGTCAGCGCTAGCGCCACATTCCTGCTTTCCCTGTGAGACAGGAGGGGAGTTCCCGTGTACAGGGTGAGGTCTCCGGCTCCCTCCTCGACAAAAATGCAAGATGATTAATGGTTAGCCATTTCCCTACTGTTTACACCACCACATAAAACTGAGGACATCAATTCAGCTGACATTTTTGAAGAGCAGTTTTTCTGTTCGGACACAAGGCAATATTTTACATTGTGATTTTTTTTTTAGGAACACGGGATACAGACTTGGAGTTTATTTTCAATTTAATCAGTGTCCACTGGCCTCAGAAAGGACATTGAATATCAGTTATTATCTTATTCAATGTCATTACCCATCATTAATTAGCTCTAGTTAGTCATCAGTCACATGACTGGAGAGTAAAGGTCAGAGTGGACACGCACAGAGAAGTGGTAAAATGATGAGAGTCAGAGATTAAAAAAAGAAAATTCTAAAGCATGGAAAACTTTAAAGTTTGATGTCATACTTTATATTACCCAAAAACATTTCATTCAGACGTACGTAAGAAGCATTGAGCAGATAGAGACAGTATGGGAATTCCTTAAAGTTCTTATGGTCTCTAGAAATAGACCAGATACCTTAGCGTTCTTGTACCTCGCATTCTCAGCGCCCTGGGCTCAACTCCATCGCCACGAAGAAAAACAGAGAAGAAAAGAAAAGAAGTCCGACATGGTTGCTCATGTTTGCAGTCTTAACTCTTGGGAGGCTGAAGGCAGGAAGATTGCTTTGCGTTCAAGGTCACCTTGAGTTACATAATATTTGAGAATAGTCTGAGCTACAGAGTTAAGACCCTGCTTCAAAAAGTGGAAATGAAAGAAAAAGAAAGGACCTTATGTGTCTTATGTATACTGCTTTTTCTCAAAGTTGATTTATTTAAAATGGGGGGGGGGAGCAGTTTGCAGGGGCGCTGGACACTGGACCATCTTTGGTCTTTCCCAGTCTGAACACAAACTTCTCTTCCCTTCCCCAATAACAAAATGTTGCATCGTGATGTAAAGAACATAATTTCTCAAGAATTAAAGCTTTTTCCTAAACCTGTCTGATATATTGTGCTTGGGAAGCATTTGCCAATGCAGAGCTGGGAACACTGAGGCGTCCGCTATCTGCAGTGTCTGCAAACACCATATGTGTGCTGTGTGCTTATTTGCATTTCCTCTTCCTGTGAGAAGACCTCCAGTCCAGTCCCCAGTGCAGAAAAACACTCACCAGTGACTGTGCCCTGGGACATAGATTGTCGCTGCCTTTAGTCATGGACTACCTTTTCCTGCTGGCACTGTGTCTTTAAGAAATGCTTTCCCTATTTCCTGTCTGCCTTCCTAGCTCCCCTATCTGAGAAGACTCTGAAAACAGGCACAAAAAAAAAAAAAAAAAAAAAAAAGGCAAGCCAGTGCTCTGCAGTCCCATTCGTTCCGCCATGCCCCCAGAAAAAAGCAAATATTTTCAGGTTGACTGAAAGTTTAACTTTGTTTTTTTTTTTTTTTTTGCAAGGAAATCCGGCGTGACACGGGCACGTGTTAGTGCTCTCTTACTTAACAAATTACATGTTTTGGTTGGTTTTTTTTTTTTTTTGACCTAAGTTAAAAGCTGTGCAAATATCCCTTGTCTGTGTTTGCATTGTGTATGGATTTCCGTGGTGCCACCTCGAACGTGTGTGTTTGGTGGCATTCGGAAGGCTGTCTGCCAACATTTGCTCCTTGTAACTCGCCACTCCATAGTAGACACCATGTTCAAGAACATAGTGTTTTGGGGTTTGGGGCTTTTTGTTTTTGTTTTTTGTTTTGTTTTGTTTTGTTTTTGACAGCTGCATTCAATTACTTTCCTGTGAGTTGTTAAAAAGCAGAGGTGGGGTGGATTCATATCAACTAGGCTGCCTTTGTCCTATTTTCTAAAACAGCTGATCTTTTGTCGAGGTAGAAAGAACCATCAAGGTTTCCAACTTTCTCAACAATTTCTTCAAGGTTGGAAGGGAAAAAAAAAATCACAGAAGCCAGAAAACCTAGCTTTTGATTTTGAGGAACTTTTCAATGGTGCACCAAATTTTCTTCCAGGTGACAATATACTTTAGAATGGGACTTGAATTGCTTTCCATTTTCCTTTCCTGAGGCAATGATGTCCTGAAAGAATGCTACCTTTTGGAGGAGGCAGGGATCGCATCAGAAAGATAAAGCCAAAGCTGCGAGGCAGCCTCTTTCTGCCCTGGTGACCGAATGCACCAATCCTTTCTTTGCTTCCTTAGAGAACTTGCCAAAATGTTTTTGCCTTGGGTAATGAATGTTAAACTGGTCCTGCCTGGGGAGAAGTCCTTTCAGCCAAGCACTCTCCCCACTAATGTCTATTTATATATTCTATAGACATAAATCTCTTCTTTTTCTTTGCCTGTTTGCAGCCCCTGCCCTTATGTGGGGGACTGCCGCTCAGAAGTTTTTATTTGGGTTGGACAGGTCAACCTGCTATACACTGTGGCAGGTGATCCCACACACAGCCAGGAGCCATGAAGGTATTTTGAAGGCTCCCTCTGTGAAATAATGGTGGGGTATCTTTGTCCGCCTCTCTGGGGCTCTGTATGACAGGCTCTGTTTCGTGACAGATGGCTGTCCACACGTTGACCCTGACGTATTCCCAGTCAGCCTGCCTTCCAGTCCCAGTGCAGGGCAACCAGTTTCATGTTCTTCCAGGAAACACACTCTTTTGACTCATAAAGGGGGAAAGTCGTAGGTGGTGATAGCCACGGAGGTCGTTTAGGACCAGATTTGGAGAACTGAGGAAATACAGAGGGTAGGACATCCAAATAATGTTTATCAGGCAAATGCCACGGTCCACCCTAGGGTTTCTTCCACTAGTGAAATCTCATTTCACTGTTTTCCCTTTTGATTCCTTTCCAAGTCTTGACAGACAAACTCAGCATTGTCTCCTTTAAATGTCTTATTTCTGACCCATTTTGTCCCAACCTCATTTATTTGTTTTCCTTGATTTTCTTCTCTAATATTCCATACGCACAACTTCATGCTAACCCCGAAGCTGCATGTTTCTGCGTGTTGTACAGTAGAACACTCAGCCAGTGGCTGTGACTGTGGCTGGTGATGCGTGTGACGTGCCTCTGTGGCTGATCACTAGCACAAGAAGCCAGCAGTACTTAAAGCTGAACTAACGGCGCAGGAGGTTTTCACAGTGAATAGAATTTCCCATTGTTCATCTAAGTCTCCAGAGCATTTCACGAGTGACATTTGGGGTGATATAATCCTTTGTTGTTGGGAGGGAGTCACCCAGTACATTTCAGGGTATTTGGTGAAGCTCCTCCCTTGGTTTCAGAAAAAAGAAAATGTCTCCTAATGTTGCCAAATATTTCCTGTAGAGACCAAGATCACCCACCTAAGAACCGTCCGTGGAAACCAGCTCCTGGGGTGGTAAAAGCATTCTGTCTCTAGTGACAGCCACTAGTATCACATAGCTATTGCCCCTTGAAATGCAGCAGACATGCTGTAAGGTCAGGAACACTGGTGTGTGGTACACACCTGTAATCACAGCACATGAGAGGTGGAGGCAAGAGACTCAAGAGTCTGAACTTGCCCGGTACACAACAAGATGTGTTTTAAGTACAAGATACACAACAACTACTTAATATAAAAAATTATTAAGTATCAAGCCAGTGAGATGGCTCAAGTGGTAAAGGCACGTTCGGCCAAGCCTTCTAACCTTACTTAGTTCAGTCCAGAGGACCCACATGGAAGAAGGAGAAAACTGACTCCTGAAAGTTGGTCTCTGGCCTATATATTCGCGGACACATACACATTTTAATCACATTAATAATTTAATATTCATTATATGTTGAATAAAATACATGTGTGTTATATATCATATATAATATATATGTTAAATATATGATAATTTGAACAAACTGAGTTAATAAATTCAATTAAATTAATTTCATCTTTCTTTACTATTTTGGCTTATAATTAAAATAGCATAGTTCCACAAGTATTAAATATCTGTGTGATTTTTTTTTTAGTAAGTCTCTCCTTTTCTAGACCTTGCTTCCTGTAAATGTAGTGTCAGTGAATTGTACTTAGTGACTTGAATCTGACACCTCGAGTTAGATCAGCTGTGTTTAGTCAAGTACTTAAAGCAAGCATTCCGAGGACCAAAGTTGCCTTGAGTTCCAACCTATACTTTCAGATCCAGCTGGTCTCATGGCAAGGGATTCTTAACTCAGAGGATTGTGTCGTACAGAAGGCCAGCTGAGAAAGACACCCCACAGGTAAGTGAATAGGAGACATACTGGATTAAGCAACTTTAAACAACTCCATTTAACAGCTGCTGGTTTCAAAACCTTTACTATGTGAAACATGCAGCAAGTCAAAAGAAGCAGGAAGCCAACATTTCCCAGTGTTAGCTTTTTTTTTTTAGTATGTAAGAAAACTTTATTCAGTAGACATAGTGTAAGAATGTGACATGGACAATCAGAATGACTGTCCCTGTTAAATACAGGTGGTGGGATCTCCTGGGACTTGCTGGAGGCTGTGTGACATTAGATCCAGAAATCCATTTGAAATAATCAGATGTACACTCCTGATTGAGCAGCTTAGGGCATCACATGACACAGAGTTCAATTTGCTGGCCAAGGTCAGACAAAGACTGTGTCAAGTCCAGGCACCAAATCCCAGTCTTCTGACTCCCACAAAGCTTAAACCATGTGTTTTTGTTAATGCTCATGGCCAATACTAGATTTTGGATCATGTATACCTCTGTGGACTTCATTCTGATAGTGGGAATTCACTGAAGCCAGCAGTGACACAAATGATTCATATTTTAGTGGGGTCTCTCTGGGTACTATGGATCCAGATTAGAAACATAAAATGGGAGGCCAGGGGGAGGCAGGAGCAGAGGCAAGTAAAAAGACTCTACTAATTGTCAAGTGTAGGATTATAGACATGAACCTTCATGCCTCCCAAGATCTGATTCTTGATTACCAAAGATATTTTATGCACTGACTGGATTGATTGTCTTTGTATCCTGCCCTGTGAATATAAAAGACTGTACAGTAAATGACCAAAAATGTGCTTAAATTTTAGTTAAAAAGATTATTTTATGAATGGAAATTAGAGGCTGGAGAGATGGCTCAGAGGTTAAGGGCACTGACTGCTCCTCCAGAGATCCTGAGTTCAATTCCCAGCAACCACATGGTGGCTCAAAACCATCTATAATGTGATCTGATGCCTTCTTTTGGCCTGCAGGTGTACATGTAGACAGAGCACTGTATACATAATAAATAAATCTTTTTTTTAATTGTGGGAATAAGCCAGGTATTGTGGTGTACGCCTGTAATCCCAGCACTCAGGAAGACTGAGGCAAGCAGCTTGCTCTACAAAACGAGTCCTGGACAGCCAAGATTACACAGAGAAACCCTGTCTCCAAAAAAACCAAAATAAATAAATTAATAAATAATAAAGAAAGGAAGGAAGGAAGGAAAAAAGGAAGGAAGAAAAGAATGGAAATTAACCCACATATATTTTCTCTCTGTAAATAGTGTCATTTGTCTCAAAGGTAGAGCATGGCACCTAGAAGAAATAAGTGGCTGTGCAGGTCTCCATATGACACTGTTCTGGACTCAGGTCCCCAAGTCAGAGTGTGACCTACATATCAGTCATCTTTAGTAGTCAGTGCTCAGCTCAGTTGTGTTCTGCCTGGCAGGAACAGCTGCACTAACTTAGATTGTGACTTGGCCTGTCTTCCCCAGTTCTTCCCAAGATCTACACTGGGTTGTGCCAATCAATGGTGTCTCATTACCAAGAATTTTTTTCAGCAGCCACTCCCAGCTCCTGAAGTCATGTTGGAGATCGGTTTTACTAAGTCACTTGGAAGGCATTATGCAATTCTTCATATACACTGTTAGTAACAGTCACCAGGGCCTCTTCTGAAGACTTGTGGAAGGCAAGGCTCCCATTCAGCGTATTTAACTCATATTCTAGCTGATAAAATAAGTGTTAGATTTGGATCCAAATGACCCACTTTTAAGTCCTTATTTATAAAATCAGGATATGGCTTATGCCCCTTTATAAAAATAATGAACATAAAAGGACTTTATAAACTTTTTAAAAGTGACATGCAAATTAGTATAGACTATCACTAGCTGTTGGACCGTCAGGAAGAAACCCCATCTGAACCAATGGTCAATTCAATGTAATCAGCCCTTCATGCTACAGAGCACAGCTCACATTCTAATTAAAAGTTTATCAAAAAGCTGTAACTATCAAGGATAACCAGAATCAAAGATTGGTCGTGTTTGCTTTAGCAGCAAATATTAATTAGGCTTCCATCAACATGAATGGTCAGTTGTTATAAATAATGACTACAATTTCCCAGTGAAAATATTCTGTGAGCTAATGCAGGAGATAAGCACATACCCCTGACATTTTTATTTGTAAGGCCTAGAACAAATCACTGTGATGTGTCCCCATGTGGCAAAGGCCACATTGCCTCTTCTTTCCTCTTTCTATAGGGTCGGCCCCTTTATCTGGTTTTAGAAAATGATTTTGAGCTTCACAGTGCAAAATATTTAAACCACCACATAAAATACAGAGATTCTGGGGAAAAAAATGAACCAGACTAAAGGAAGCTGGTCACAGAGCTAACAAAGGTCAGAAAACTGGCGTCGTTGTTGTCATCATCATCATCCTGATAGTATGATAGTTAAGTTTCTTGAACATAAAACTACATGGTTGGGCATGGTGGTGCACGCCTTTAATCCCAGCACTCGGGAGGCAGAGGCAGGTGGATCGCTGTGAGTTTGAGTCCAGCCTGGTCTACAAAGTGAGTCCAGGACAGCCAAGGCTACACAGAGAAACCCTGTCTCAGAAAACCAAAACCAAACAAACAAAAAACTGCATGGCTTATGGTTCAGCTCTTTCTCATTTTAAGTTTTTCTAGCAGCTCAGCAAGTATTGTGCTTCCATTTTCCACGTGATGGGATTAACCTCAGAAAGCTGTGGGGCAGCTGACCTCTATCACTTAGTTGCTCATTTATGAGAGAGATCCAAAACCGTTTGGGTTTTGTTTTTTTCCAATAAACTAATTATATTGCTGACCTTCTCCATTTCTAAAGTAAATCTACATTACGAGAGACTAACTCCATGGTGTGTGTGCAGAAGTGATCACTGAAAGGTAGAATAAAGGGAGGAGGATGTTGAACTAAATTGTAAACCTAAGTGAGACAAGTAAAATTTACAGTGACTTGGACTAAAAAGCAAAAAAAAAAAAAAAAAAACCAAAACAAAAACACAAGAAACAGGTTCTTGAGTTATTGGATTCTTCTATTTAGGTGAAGAAGGTAGATGTTTTTAAAGATTTACTTTTTTAAGTGTGTGTGTGTGTGTGTGTGTGTGTGTGTGTGTGTGTGTGTGTGTGTATGAGTGTGCATACCCTTGAAGGCCGGAAGAGAGTGTTGGAGTTATAGGATCTGGTGTTAGCAAGCCACTCAACTTGGCTGCTGAGACTCAAACTCCTTAGCAAAAGCAGTGTGTGTTTTCCAGCACTGAGCCATCTCCCCAGCTCAAAGGTAAAGATTTAATCTTTCAATAAATTGTTATCTTTCTTTTCTACTAAAAAAATTATTGCCACCTGGTAAATTTAAACATTCATTTTTAGCATTCTTACTATAATCAAAGAAAGTTAAATGGAAAGCATATAATTATGTGGGGGCATTAATTGTTTTTCTATCTATTCATAAAGGCAGTGCCTATTATTCTTACTTTAAAAAAGGAAATCATTTATTTGTTAGTAATTAATACATTAATACTGAAATATTAATGCTGAAAAAATAAATACTAAAAAAAGACTTTAATGTGCTGTGATTAGTTTAATTCAAAGCTCGTCTGGAGAGAAATCTGAAGCTTGTGGCACATGTGTGCTCCTTCCCCCAAAACCACTGCTATGAATATGTGCATAGTGTGTTTCTGTTTTGTTTCTCGGGGACTCAGAGAATTCTCTCTGCAGGGCGGGTACCTGGGGCTCTTCCCATGCACTACACAGGTTGAGCCATCATATTGAAACTGTCAACTCTTTTGATAGCCTGGCCCATTTCACTGCCATCGGGCTATGCCTCTTCATCAAAGTCACTTCAAAGACCCCAAACAGATTGATTCACATCACCAAAATGTTTTCAGGAGGAGGAGGAGGGATGCTTGTCTTACATCCCTTTGAACCTTCTGCTGCCCACTTACCACTGTTTACTTTGTGCGGCCTATGGCTGAACCATGGAAATTGGAAAACAAACTCCTATTCAGTAAGTCATGTCAAAGGTGACTGCCGAGCCAGAGAGTTGTGGGACAGACATTCTTTCTGGTCAGGAGGCCTCTTCTGCAGTGCTGCTGTCTCCACAGTTACATACCTGTCCGTGGAAGCCTTCCGTTTAGCTTGTCTACGTGGGAAGTCCTAGACGATGCCATCAATCTGAGAGATGAGAGAAATGCCCATTTGACACGCTAACAATAGTTGTAGAGAGGAAAGAAGAAGAAAGGGAAAAAAAAAGAAAATTAGCTAGGCCCTGAGCAAAGTTATTTTGAGCTGTACCGCGGTTATAGAGACAATTTGATGGCCACTTCGTTTAGAAGCGTACTTTGTAGTATGTCAGACACACAGTTAAGCAGGGATTCCTATTTAAGATCATGAAACAGGCACTTTCCAAAGACTCGGCGAAGAGCAGGCCAGGAAGCAGCCACATCCCTGAGTTTTCTTAGTAGAGAAACAGATTCCACAGTGTAATGAATGCATGCATCTCTGCTTACTTATCTATGGGGAATGGAAATCCTATTGATGATTCTTATAGCAGAATCAGGAGAGGGATATAAAAGATGCCAAATTTGACTGTTCTCTGAGTGCTGTTGTTCCTGAACCAGAATTGATGCTATTCTTATTCTTATTAGAGAGTTAACCATGGGAAAATATTAACACCAAACTCTTGGGAGGTACATTTAAGTATAGCTTAAGTTCATTTAAATGTAAAAAAAAAAATTAGGAACCAAGATCCGATTATTTGTCTTTGAATATGCGTTTTTATCTCTTGATGGCTTCTTAAGGATTTATTATGAACTTTTTACACAATGCGCATGGGGAAACCTGAGAAATTCTCCACTGTGCCATAGCCATTACATTATTTGACTTCGTGTGTCGGATGCTTAGCTGATGGCTTCCTCCATGATGGGTACCACTCCTGTCACATCACTAGGATTGAAGTGAATCCTTATGGGAAGGTCCTGGCTTAAAGTGTTTGCTGCCAAAATCACAGCACTCTCACTAGCTGGTCTTGAGGGCAAGGTGCAAAGTCCATCTGCTTACTCAGACATGGCTCTGCGGGGGACATTCTGAGAGGAGAATTTGCAGACAAGATGTTGAGGAGATGTGAATATATGTATTTAGTACCAGTTTTCTTTGATATTCTATTTATAAAGCATTGAAAACATACCAATATGGTGATTTAAAACATTTCAAAGTGGTATTTACAGGTCTGATTAAATAAAAATATGGGCTGAGAGCACAAATTCAAATATACAGTGAGGCAATTTAAACATGTGGTGAAGAGACATTGATTTAAATAATAGACTTTTAAACACCATTATGGCCTCAATGTACTTGGAAAAAGATTTTAAGTAAATGAGAGTAAGACAGTATCTACTCATTACAGAAAATCACATGCAATAAAAACGCAGGATTGTGGTGCAATGGCTACATCTGTAAAACAACTCCTGTCCATAAGGCTCGGGGAACACTGCAGAAGAGGGAGCAGAAAGTTTGTCAGAGCCAGAGAATCAGGGGTCTTGTGACGAAACTGTGTCTCGTGGTGATGTGAGAAGCTACACCCATAAAGTCTCACCAACATGACTGCCTAACAGGAGATGAACAAGGGCACCAACAATAGATATGCCAAATTAGACAGGGGCAAGACCGTGAGGCCTCAGCCCTACGCAAAGAACTACAGGCAATTAAGGAATGTCCCGAGTGGGAGATACAGTCTTCCCTAGGGAATCACACGCCAGCTGATTATCCAATACCGAATGGTCAGTCTTTAAAACATACATATGAGTAACATTACACAGACTGAGCAGGTTATGTTTAGGAATATATGTGTATATACACATATGCATGTAATAGCAATTAATGAAAAAAGAGGCCATGCCTTTGAGTGAGAGCTACAAAGGGTAGGTGGGAGGGTTTGGAGGGAGAAGGAAGGGGGAAATAATGAGATTATATCATAATCTGAAAAATAAAAGAAAAATGTTAAAAGCGTCTATATCATAGTCTGAAAAATAAAAGAAAAATATTAGAAGTGTCCTGTGTTAAACCCAGTGATGATGACAGCAATCTCGTGTCTTCTGCACAGAAGCCATCATGCTTGCAGTGTTCCTACAGATCTCCTGCAGCTCCTTAGACTTAGATTCCACCTGCCCTACTAAGTGCGGCACATTGTGACCTCGCTTGTCTAGGCTATGACCCCCTATAATGCTGTGCATGGGCCAGAAAAAAAGGAGACAAGTGTTATGCAGTTTCGAGACGCATGATACATCATACTAGATACCTTCTTACGACTTATTATCTGTTCTTTACACCTACCACTTCCCTAAAGAGCAATCTCCTAGAATATTGTCATTAGACCGTACATAATAGATAATAAAGTTTAAATATTTCCTTGTTCTCTAGAACTATGAATAATGGTGGTTATGTATATTTTATAGCATTAGTGGAAAATATAGCAAAAACTTTAACTTTTTAAGCATCACTTTAAAGTCACCAGATTACTTCAGCCTACGGGCAATTACTACTGGAGGGGGTGGGTGACAGATCTGATAAAGTTACTATTGGCATATAAAATCACAACAAATAATTTTTGTTTGCTTAGACAAACAAATAGGTTTAAGTAATATTGTACATATTAAAATAAATCTATTCCAGCTCACATTTAATTTCCTATCTGTACTTTCTCTTTTGTAAAGCAAATCTGCACACTGAGCTAAAACTAACACCTGCCGGAGACTGCATATTCATAAACAACCAATGCATCAGTTCTAAACCTGTGGGTCACGACCCCTTTGGGGGACAAAGGACTTCTCACAGGGGTCGCCTAAGACCACTGGAAAACACAGATGTTTACATTGCAAGTCACAACAGCGGCAAAATTACAGTTATACAATAAGAACAAAATAATTTTATGGTTGGGGGTCACTGCAGCATGAGGAACTGCGTTAAAGGGTTGCAGCATCAGGACAATTGAGAACCACTGAACTAGTGCCTACAACCCTATCACCCAGAAGGGGACCAGTCTCATCAGAAACAGCTGATAATCACATCTGCCATAAATGAGCGTTTTCACCATGCTCTCACTAAGCACACGTGGAGCAATGCCTTGCAATGATTCTGTGAGGTGTGCTCTCACATTACCTCAGTAAGATGAGGAAATGAAGGCCTAGAGAGCAGAATAAACTACCTTGTCGGTGGTGCCAAACCTGCATTACTAGCTTTTGTGTTTCACTTCTTCCTCTATGCAACTTGTACCACCCTGGTGACCCAATAGATTTGGTAAAACAGCAATACCCACTAAACTGGGGGGGGGGGGGGTGTCTCTGTGTTAATTAGTAAGGCAACTGATTCTGTTAAAACTACAGCCCAAGAAACAGCTGTGCAAAAACCAAGTCCTGAACAAATCTGGACCAATTGAGGGAATGGCTGCAAAAGACAGTCCATTTTGACTGTCAATGATCATTCGATTGCTACCAATGCCATAGCTATACACACAAGGGGAGACTAGTGTGAGCCTCACCATTTTGTTTTCCAGTGAAGCAAATTAAATAACGTCTTTGAACTCTGGTTCAATATCTGCCTCTCTAAATTACACCAATCAGAATATAGTAACTAGATCAGATCTCTGGGGACTTCAGAATTGTGTTTGGACAAACAGGGAGATGCCAGTGTGTCTATTTATCTTGAAATGTGCGTTAATCCCAGAGAGTAGTCCCCTCCTACCTACCGGTGATAGGCTTGCCTCTAACTGAATTATCCTAGAACCCTGAATTTCTCTCCTCAGCCTTTTGACATTGCACATGATAGAATGTAAGTCTATTCCTGCCAGCAACAGGTGCAGAGTGCCGAAGAGCTGGGTTGCATGGACAACAGGCATGCGCATGCCTGGTGGATTTAATTATATGCAGGACCTACGAACAGTTTCTGCAGATGTTCACAACAAATCGGCTGAGCTAATTTTCTCACACTCTACTGCCTGAGCTATTTTCTTTTCCCCAAAGTCTCCTCTTCATCATGTGGTACCTACATGAGAGCAAGCTCCCTTCGGCTCCCGGAATCTGGATACTCTGTCTGATGTGTGTGATATTAGCAGCATGTCAACCAACTGAGCTGACCCACCAGCCACTGATGAGTGTGATATTGAAGAGACATGGCTGCTTGTAGTTAGGGCCTTTTTCTTCTGGTCATGTCTAGCTTGCATGCTCTAGCACACAACACACACATGATGGTTTCTCTGAGACACACTGGTCCACACAATCAAATAATCAGGAAAACAAAACAAAACAGCAGCTATATTTATCTGGGCTACAGAAGCTAAATCAAGAGCTAGTAGTGGTGCCCGACGTAAATGGAAAGCTTAAAGATTGCATCTTATTCCCCAAAGATGTAGGGAACCACATCAACATACATTAAAATATTGGCATTTAAAAAGCTTTCTGTAGCCTGGTGTGGTGGCACACGTCTTCAATCCCAGCACCTAGGAGGCACAGGCAGACCACCCTGATCTAGAAAGCAAGTTCCAGGAGAGCCAAGGCCACAAAAGAGAAACCTTGTCTTGAAAGAATAAAATAAAAAAGCTTTTTTTACCAGAGTAAAATGAAGACTTGAAATAGGAAGTAGGCCATTTGGGTGCTTGTCACATTCTCAGCACTATTGAGACAGATTACCTTAGTGACAAGATGTAAACATATCTCTGTGTTTATATACATACTCACATGCACATGTACTTATGCTGGAGATTAAACTCGGGGCCTTAGACATGCTAAGAACAGGTTCTATAACTGACCAACACCCCCCCACCCCCACCCCAACCCAAGCTGTTACTTTTGTGGTTCCGTGTCACTTTTCTATTCTACCGGTGTAGCCAGGGACATGAGGTCATGGGAATACTAGAATTTGACACATATTCTTGACTTTAATTTGCATAGAAGTAGTATCAGGCAGGTAAGTTATTATTTTGATTTATCATAATTTCTCCCTAGGGCATATTTAAAACATTTAGCACCTCAGTAGTGACACAGCAGGAAGGAGAGATATAATGTGTGTTCTGTGCTTGCTGTTTTCCTCACCATTCCGTTTGGGTCTCCCTGAGTCTCAGCTACCTGTGGGTGTTATCTAACCTTGCCAGAGCAGATGAGTTCTTCATATCCCCTCCTTAAAAGCGTTTCTTTTGAAGTGGGCAGGAGTTAACGCCGGGACTCACGCCTGCCCAACGTGAAGAGAATAACCAACCGACTGTGAGGGCTCAGCCCTAAAAGGGACATCCGTGTCATCCTCCACTCCCACTCCATGGATCAGGGGACAACTTAGAAGGGGCTGGAAAGGATTTAAGACCCGGAGGCTGGAGAGAAGAGCTGTGAAGTGCTGTCTTCAGAATTTGGCATGGCTATCATAGACATGAACTCACAACAGTTGTGGTTACCTACCGAAAACCGATACACAGCCAAGCCAGTCAAAATTCCAACATAAATAAGAGAGGGTCTCATAAGGCTACAACACTAGCTGAGCATTTAGCAGTTGACAGTGGCCTGGGGAGGAACTGTCACTCATCTTTGAGAGTTGTGGCCACTGACAGGTTGCCCAGTCTCCAATGGATGGCTCCCCAACCACATGCACACGGCCAGTACCACTTAGACATAGTGAGACATGCATTGTAAGAAGAGGACACGGAGGAGTATTGATGGGACACATTGGAGGAAATGTATGCGGGGAGCTAAAGGGGAAGATAGATGGATATGCTAATAGTGCATTATATACATTTGTGAATTTCTCTAATACATGAAAATCAATAAATAACCTCTCATAGCGAGTTCTGAGGTTTTGTGAAGCAACCTTGTCTCCTTCCCATATGTAATACCCACTGCTAACTACAGGTTGGATTTGGCTAAAGATTTGTGTCAACATTTCTCTCTCTACCTAGTGTGTGTGTGTGTGTGTGTGTGTGTGTGTGTGTGTGTGTGTCCGGATAAATGCAATGGTACACATATAGAGATCACAGGAGAACTTTCAGGAATTGTCTCTTCCACTATGGGACCTGGGTATGGAACTCAGGTCCTCAGGGCTACACAGAAAGTGCTTTTACTTGCTGAGACCTCTCACTGCCTGCCCCCTTTAAATAGTGTACTTTAAGAAAATAATTTGTTAAAACTTGTATGATTTGTAATGGTCTTTTTAAAGCTTTAAGATGAGAAATTGACTCACGGGTACCTTTTATCTGGGCACCCTTCTGTCTTGAGATAGGACAGATGCGTGGCCTTACCAGACTGCTTGGTGGATAAGAGAGTTATTGGTGAATAAGAAGAGAGTTAAGGTTATTGTCAAACAAGCACTCACACCCACAGAGAGGAACACATTTCCTTTTTGCCTTTAAAAATAAGACTCAGAAGAACTTATTTGTATGCCATTTATCCTAATTCCTATAGTTTTTGGTAACTATATGTATTAGCTCACTATGAGAAAAAAACGTTTAAACACAATAAGCTCCTAAAAGTTTCCAACAGTATGCAGCAAAAAAAAGTGTACTGGATTTTTTTTTTAGATTTACTTTTTAATTATTTAATTTTTGATAATTTCATACATGAGCAGTGACTGCATCCACATCAGTACTCCCCTCCAACCCTAACATCCCCCTGTGCACTCTGATTCCTTAATTCATGACCTTTCCTTCTCTATTATCATTGGTACACGCACCCACAGACCCATCTCCACGTGTGTTCACACAACCTATGTAATCATTGCTTGTATGCACATGTGTCCAGTGTTGACCACTTGAGAGTGGAAAACCTATGTTTATTGTCTGTCTTCGGGGGTTGTTATTCTGTTTAGCACATATAAATTGTACATAAGGTAACATCGCCACTTATGTGGAAAGCTGTTTTCTCCCCTATTTTTCAAGGATAATTAAATATACATACAAATTTATCTGCTTAAATAGAGGATACTATATCTCTGAGACAAGAGATTTGTAAAAACATTCTGGAGACTAGTGGCTCGCGTTTTCTTTAATGCTTTCTAGGATGTGACCTTCCTTAATTCTGACTCTAGGAGAGTGTTAATGGTTTGCATTTCTCATAGCAAGTATATGGTAAGTGGCTGAACTATAAAAGGTCCACAGCATAAGTGTGCAACATGTGCCACCTGGGGGCCACTTTGATGCGATGTAAAGAGACAACCTTTAACTCTTCTCATACGAATTCATGATTCCTGTCAGGCCAGAACCAGAGAGGAGTCTGTCTTTTCCTGGCCTGTCAATGCTTTGATGAGATCTCTGCCCCCAACGTCCACTTTCCAAGCACTTCTGTTTTCGTGCTCTACTGTGTCCCTCTACAAAGCGGGGAGCACACTGGGGCTGGGAACGGGCTTGGCAAAGAATGGCCCCTCTTCTGTGGGACATCCCAGAGGTGACCCAGATTGAGACCACAGCATCCCTAGGATGCTGACCCGACCCTGGGAACTCTGGAAACTGACACGGGGTCAGGAACTGATGTCCCTTGGATGCCTGCGGTGCTGTTATATGACCCCATCCCACTGGGCGGCTGTCAACATCACAGTGGACAGGCATTTTGACTAGAAACCTGCCTTATTGTGAGAGGTTGCACTAGGGTGAAAGGAACGCTTGCGTACAGAGATCTGCGGGAGGACAGCTTGGGAAATTATGGAGCACTTGACTCGTGTGTTCGAGGTTATTCTTCATCAGGCTGATTTCCTCACGTTTCTGAAGATCAGGATCACAGGTGATTCATTTCCCACCACATGCTTCCCCCTATAAAACGCAACACTGTCAAGGTCATTTTCACACAATTAGTGTTTATTTTACAAGTTACCAAAAAAGAAAAAACACACACACACACACACACACACACACACACACACACACACACACAACCCCACTTCCCCTTTGCTTCTGTGTTTGGCAAGCCACTTACTCCTCTATGGACATGAAAGTGAGAGATCTAAAGAAAAAAAAAATCAAGTCTTGGAAGTCACTTTAGTAAACTTCTTTTCTACCCTACAAAGTTCCTTTAGCTGTGTCCTTTTAACTCAGATTCAAATGATGTGTGTGTACATGTGTATGTGTGCGTGGATATGTGTGTGTCTGTGTGTCTGTGTCTGTGTGATTCCAGCTTTCCCTGGTAATTCAGTAGAGAAAGGACGCATACCCTACGGAGAGAGAAATGTCCTTCGAATCTGCTTGGTTACCTGTTATATTCCCAAGTGAGCAGTTATTTGTCCATCATTGATGCCTTTAATTCCACAAAGACAGCATGGAAATTTAAGTACGCATATCTTTTCTCTTTGAAACCCCCAGAAGGGATCTAGGGAGCTGACCTTCCCTGCTGTGAGGTCCAAAGACACACACCTTCCTGCTCCCTGAGGTATTTCGGGGTGGGGGGGGTGTCGTGGAGGGGAGGAAACAGAGTGTAAGGCAGACTGATCAATTATGAAAAGCAAAAGTATTCACCTAAACCCCAAGTCATGTTCATTTTATCTAGGACACTCAGATGCCCCCCAGGTTCCAAGAATGAATGTCACTGTCACAGTCCAAGCCCTACCTGTTTAGCTAACCTCGCCCACATGAGTGGTGTCTATTCTCTGCTCAGATCACTCAGCAGAAAGGCTGCAGTGCCTACCCTACAGAGTTGGTCTTTATCAGAAGCTTAAGAAATCAGCTTGTAATAAAACAGGCAACATAGACAAAATGCACATCTACACAGGCACAGTTGTGCATATCTCAATTTCAGCCCAAGGCTGAGCACACAAGTTCAAGGTTGCCTGGCTTATATAGTCAGACTTTGTTTCAGCACAAAAGGAAATCTGACTCCCTTTAAGCTCACATTAAATAAATACATACATTTCGTATACAACTAAAATATTATATATATTAATAGATTGCACCATATCATCATCATCATCATCATCATCATCATCATTATGCCTGTTTAAGAACATAAGCACAAATTCATTTAACAATTACATTGACTTAAAATTAACAGCTAGCTGAAACTGTCTTTTAAAATAGCAGTAAACACTCAACTATCTCACATTTTCCTCACACAGCTATGTTCTTGGGTCAAGATTGAAACATCAGGCTCTGCTGTATCACTTCCCAGCACTTCCACAAAAGAATTAAGTCAGCTTACTATAAAAACCTACCAGTCCACATTTATTGTTGTTCTGATATCCAGAGCCAAGTTACAGAGTCAGCTTTAGTGCCCATCAATGGACAAATTGGAAAAGAAAACGTAGACTGTGTACACAATGAAGTTTTGTTCAGACATAAAGAAAAAGGACATTGTCATCTGCAGAAAGTGGATAGAACTACAGATTGCCATGTGTGTCAAAATAAGGCAAATTCAAAAAGATCGATACCATCTGCTTTCTCTTGTATGCATAATTTAGAGCGAGGGAAAAAAACACAAATATAATCAAGGGACTTGTTAAGTACATGGAGGAGAGTAGAGGAAGAAGAAGAGGAGATGAAGAAGGAGAAGGTGGAGGAAGAGGAAGAGGAGGAGGAGAAAGGGTTAGGTACAATCATTTATACACATGTATGAAAATGTCACAATGGAATCATTTATCTTGTATGTATGACATATACTAGTAACTTTTTAAAAAGATTAATCTGAGATTTCTGTAGAGCTAAATAGCTCTCCACATATGAAGTCACATTAGTAAAAATAATATGTAAATTTAATTTTAATTTTATTTTACACCAGTGAAAGAGATTCTGCCCATTTTGCCTCCTCCTTTCAGCTCCACCATAATTTTTAACAACGCCTTTAATTTTCCTGCATAATGATCTATAAGAAATAGAGTCAAGACAACAAGGGAAGAGTTGCTTTTCAAGCACAACATAGAATTTATAAATTATTTGAGAAAAAGGTTAAACACCATTTTGGGTCATAATATAACTGAATCGAGCTATGAAATGAGGAATGTTTAATATAAACAAGTATCATATGAGCTTTAGAAACAGAAATTTAATGTTTAATGTCATTGTCTGAATAATAACCTATAAAAATAAATATTCAATTAAAAGCAATTTTTGGTATGCAAAAGACTAAAACGTCAGCATAAATAGATGCCTTAGTAAAATGTTTATTCTTGATCTTAAAGTATATGTGACGTTTATTCCTCTTTCCTATCTAACTAGTTTGCTTAGTAAGAAGATGGAAACAAGAGTAGATGAATAAGGAGTTAAATAAAATAGTAAAATATGAGGGGAGCTTTCAAAAATAGATCTTTTTTATTCTCTTTCTTTTCTTTGCTTTTTGAATGATGTTGGGGCACAAAGGCTCGGCGGGTTTCCCTCAATGGATGCTCAGCAGCCAGGGACCAGCCTGCTCTGGGGCCTCCAGGGCTGTGAGGGCTCCACACTTTCCCGGCCCCGCAGCACCCCCCACCTTGTTTCCCAATGGAGTGTGCTCTCAAGTGTGACCCTAGCCTGCTCGGCCCTCAGAGCTGGATAAACATACTAAGTGGTCAGCTTCGGACTGAGCAGCTCCATCGAACAGGCACATGCATCTTTAAACACAACGTGAGATAAAACTAGGCATACCAGGATGCACATGCGATCAGTGGCTTTGTTCATGTAAGGACGCCTCAAATGATGAGGAACTATTCCTGGATGAATATACGCATTTTCTCTATGCCTATAAACTCAGCGCGGCTGACAATTTACCTGGCCAGGAAAAAAAAATATATCACAGGTAAAATGAAACTCTCACCAATGAAGGAAAAGGAAATGTGTCAGAATATAAAAAGTGAAAACTTGAAGAATGCTCCAGTTGAATTATGGTTTACCTCCCCACACCCATACTGTTGCAAAGACTCACAAGCCTTGTTCTTCGGGGTACAGTTTTTGTGGGCAGTTTTTGCAGCGTAGTTCTCTATGATTCCAGTTCCCAGTTCAGAACCTGAAGACAAAGGGTCTAAACTCAGCCTGGAACCCTGGACGAGAGTCACATCATTAGCCGTGGAGAAAGCCAGCCGCTTACAATTGCGGTCATTTATAAGACGGCAAGGCCAACAACAATAAGTTGTTTTGTGTTGATTATTAATTCATAGTCAGCTTGGTCCAAGGCATATAGCCTCTGGCTTCTTGCCCGGCAGCACAATAGCACATGAGTTAAAGTTGAACTAGTTGCCCATTCTCCTTGGTGTTGCTTGCATGTATCCAAACATGTACCAGTATTTTGGGATGCAGTCATTTCAAGAGTGTGGGCTACTCTGCCTCAGTCTATTTAGTGCACATCACCTTTAAAGTCGGCACAAATGATGCCACCTTGGGTACAGTAACCCCTCCACCAAAAATACCAGCTCCTACCAGTCAGCTGCCTACCAGCCTTCTGGGAGCCCCAGGAAACTCCTCTGGGTCTGACAAGGCTTTGGCTAACTGCCCACTCAGCAGGCATACTGCGTGCTTCCTGAACCCACACAGCATATTGCCCCGTTGAAGGTGGCAAGCCGTACAGCGCCTGGTGTCCTTGCTTGGAGTTGAGCAATAAAGTGTCATTCTGGCTTTGCCCAGCTTTAGCCTGGGGAGGAACAAATAGCTTCCAGAAGGCCTTGCATATGATTATCCAGAGCCAATGAGCAGCCTTGGACAAAGCAGTGGTTGCCAACAGAGCAGATGTGTCTGAAGTCTGCGTCGGTTCATCTGGTGACCTCCTGAAATCAGCGGAAGATTTATATTGCTAATTATAGACTTCTCCCCTAATTTAGTCGTCTCTCTCTTCATTAAAAAAAGAATGGAGATGCAGTCATAGTTTAAAAAGCCAATGTTACTTTAGGAAGGATGTCATCATTTTTAGGGGTTTGTGAGCCATAGTTTAGACTCTCTTGAGGTAATCAGACAAAGTACACATGCAAATGCTCCTCTTTTCAGCAATGCAGCAATTATAGCACTCAGAACAATTTTAAAGTTGTACTTTTGATTGGCATTTGCTGCTCATTGTAACTTCAAAGTTTGAAAAATATGCTAGAGCTCACTAAGGACTGATGCTGTCGCTGCGTAATTATTACGGCAAGGTGAGACTGTGGGGGAGATTAGAGGATGACCCAGCCATATTGCTGTGGTCAACTTTTAGAAGTGGTTTCTTGTTGCTGTGTCAAAACTTCTGACAATAAGGAACTTACAGGCAGACCCTGTCCCCAGCAGTAGATGCTCAACTCAGAATAAATTCAATGGCAGATTGGAGGTTCTTTGCATCATAGTATTTTGTCAGGGCTTAAAACAAAACAAAACAATCAATCAAGAAATACCTTACAGGTCTTTTGTGACAATGTTATCATTGTCAATTTTGTGTTTTTGTGGAATTGCGTGTATGTGAATTTGTATCTTTGCATTTATACATTCCTCTTGCTTCTTCGTTGGTCCTTTGTCTTCGGCCCTTTTATCTTCTGTTTTTTTAATACTATTCCAGTTTGTTTCTTTCTATTTTATCTTATTTTATTTTACTATTGTTTTTCAAGTTTTGTTTTCTAATGAGAGAAAGAAAGAAAGCTTGAAGATTTTGGGAGGCGGGGAAGAGGGTAGGAAGGGAGGAAGGGAAGAGGGGAGGGCCTGGGAAGAGTTGGGAGGAGCCATAATCAGAATATATTGAATGACAAATACCTAGCTTCAATAAAAGGAAGGTGGCAAGGATGGCACCTCAGGAGTGTAAAATAGCTAATCATGCTATCTCTGCAGTCAGGAAGAAGGGGGAAGAGACAGAGACAGAGAGATGCTCATGAGCCACTTGCTTTATCCCTTTTATTCAATCTGAAAACCCTACAGGGATGATGGGTGTCTCCCATACTCAGGGTAAGTCTTCCCTTCTCAGCTACACCTCTTCAGAGATACCTTCACAGAAATGCTTGGCAATTTATCTCCTAAGGGATTCTAAAGCACATTACCTTTAAGTCGTAACATCCCACCACTGGTTCCCAAAGTAGCAAGGACATCTCATAACGCACAATGCATTTAGCACCCATGTTAGAGTCTCCAATATCTTAACAGCTCTGACATTGTTTTTAAAAGCTCTGCTGTAAATCTGGCTAACAGCCAGTAGCCCGAGAGGTCATAGGCCTAAGGAGAGAACATAATACTTTTTTTCCCCTAAATGAACATAGTGCCAAGCTGCTTTCTAAATACTTATTTTTCATACCCATAGGCCAGTGCAGCTCTTTTTGCAAATGGTGGCCATCAATACAGAGACACATAGCTAATCAAGTACAGAGAATAAGTGAGGGTGAAGTTATTGGCCCTAAATGGAATATCTATATCACACCGCTTCCTTTGAGGTTCAGAGAATATCATGAAAGAGGAGGCAGAAAGATTGTAAGATCCGAAAGTTGGTCGGGACTCCAATGGGAGAAAAAAAGTCTTCTGAACATGGTAGGGCCATTGTACTCATGGGGTCACAGCAGCTGTAGTTGCCCTCAAGCCAGATGAAATGGATGAAGGAAAGGACACCTGAAATCCACTCCTAACTGATGAATTATTGTTAGGTGAAGGCTATTGAAGTAAGGAGAGTGATTTTTCTGTGGGGTGTGGCGCTGGTAGGTTGTCCATGCTCCAGGGAGTGGTCCCACACTCCAACAAGCATAGGTAGCACCGATTGGACTCAGTGGATTTTTTTAAAATAGAGAACATGAATTTGGGAGTGGACAGTGTGGTGAAGGGTCCAGGAGGCACAGGAAGCGGGAACATGGGGGTGGGTGTAACAAAGTGCATTGTACATATGTGTGAAAGTACCAAAGAATAAATAAAATATACTTCAAAAGTAGAGAGCCCAACATCTCTTCATAGATTCAAGGCAAACTTTGAGTCCTGTGAAATGATTTTTCTAAAAAAAAAAAAAAAACTTCTCATAGCTACAACATACAAGAGCATAGAATATGCATTCTCATTCTAAAAAGGAAGAATCAAAGCATAGTAGGGAAACATTTGACCGAAGCAGGACTGAAACCCTGCATGGCAAACACAGAACCTTACAGTTCCAAGTTCAACATCTGGGGACCATAGTGGAATCGCTTGAATGTTCCTACCCATCCAGTTCTTCTGTCTATGGTACCTTTGGTCTCTCTCTTGGGTGGTTTCTCTCTATGCCTGCAGCTTACTTTGATGATGTAAACCCCACTGTCCTAGCATCTCCAGTATCTTGTGGTCTTCATTGCAATCTAGGCTTTATTTTCACAGCTCCAGGCAATGGTCTTTTAGTGCCTTATTGCAAGAAATACCAACCTGCTACACAATGTTTGGCCCAGCAGCCTTCTGGAACTTTGAGGGAAGCCTCCATGAACTCATAACTCTTAAGTTTCCCATGTCTCCAAGGGCAATACTATATAGATGTTGCTGCTTCATGCACAACTTTAAACTTGATCTTGCTTGATGGCATGTTAACTTTCTACTCTCTCTCTCTCTCTCTCTCTCTCTCTCTCTCTCTCTCTCTCTCTCTCTCTTTCTCTCTCTCACTGTAAATATAGCTAAGAGCAAGAAGCAATAACCATACTACAGCTTGAATGTTATACACTGCTTTTAAATTGTTTCCACCAAAAAGTTCAGTCTAGTCATTGAATTCATCCTCACCCCAAGTTTTCAGGATATGAGAAGAAAGCATCTAGACTTTTTTTTTTGTCATAATCTGAACAGCCTCAAACTCAGTTACCCAAAGAGTCCTTACCCCCTCTTAAACCATGTGAACACAGTATCTGTTGTTTTTCTCTCTCTTGGCACTATGGTCTTCCTCACACCCACCAGAATGGCCCATTAAACTCTACTTACAGCACTATGAGAGTTCTCTCACCTATAGATACAAATTCTATAGTATTCAAATGACAGGAAGAAAACATATATTAAAAATATTGTAAGCTTCACGACTTGGTAGAAGAGTAAGTGTGTCTTCTGACCATGATATCTCATTCTGTGGCTGCCTTCTTAACAGCATCTCTTGAGGCCTATAAACCCATGACAGAGAAATGACTCCACTCTTGGTACCAGTTTTACATAGTAGTTACTTTTGTCCTTGATATGACCCACTATGTAACAAGACAAGCAAAAACCATGAGAAATCAAGGGTTTATTTTGGCTCAGGGTTCAGAGAATAAAGTCTGCCATGATGGGGATGGCACAGCAAAAGGAACACAAAGAAGTCAGTCACGTTTCTTCCATAGTCAAGAACTAGAGAGATGTGAATGCTGTCCTGTTGGGAACCCTACCTAGCCTATGGGATGGTGATCTCACATCCCTTAATTATCCCTCAGGTGGTTCTAAACTTCAACAAGTTAATAGTCAAGAGTAGTCATCACAGAAGCATTTGTGGACATTGTTTAAACCAGGGGGAGTTTCTTCATCTACATAAAGAAGAAAAGGAACAAGCCCGCAAAGCTTTCTCTTTTTTTATTTTTATTTAAGTAATTTATCCAGATTACATCTCATTTGTTATCCCCTCACTTGTATCTTCCCATTCTTCTCTCCTGCTCTCATCCTGTTCCCCTCCCCTAGGTCTGTGACAGAAGGGGGCCTTGTTCCCCACTATAAGATCACAGCCTATCAGGTCTTTCCTAAAATGAGAAAAGGACAGCCATTTTTCTAAGAGTTCACTGGCTTGCCCGTGGAACTGCTCTACACAGGTTCAGATTTTCCATACATGTTTCCATCATGCCCATCAACATGAGAACAGTTTCTTGTCTGTTTGTCTTGGATAGTGCGTTTCTTAAAATTAGCCATGAAAGATACCCCCTCCAAAGAAAGAGCATAATTCACTTTTAAATAGTGAATTTACTAATGCATTACAAAGTAAGTTGGGCACTAAACATAACTCCCATATTTGGGGGGCACTCAAAATCCATAGACATTGTGTGGTAGATATATGTTTAGGAGGGCCATGTTGAATTAGAAATATTTTTAAGAATTATAGTAAAGATTTTTGGCATTAAAAAATTAGAGATGCTTAGAGGGGATTTGAAACTTTTTTTCAAAGCAAGTAAATGAAGTAGTAAAGATTGTTTTATTTTAGAACTTACATTATTTGACATGATTGACTTTACTTCTAAGTTTAGTTTGGTTTTGACTTTTAAAAATCCTCCTAGTCTTTGCATTAATGACAGTATTAGGTGCTTTCTACTGATGTTATGGACCACTGTATATGGTCACAACCTAGATTCTAATCTATAAAATATGAACCAAATTTTCTACAAGGAGATGGCTTCAAACCAGTTATTTCCCAATCCCAGAAGAATTTGTTGTCAAGGACTTGACTGTGTATGAAAGGAATGTTGTCTTGTTCCACAACCAAAGTTTTCCGACAAGTCAGAGCATGAGCTGTCTGAAAGGAGAGGCCTTTTTATGTTTTTCTCACAAGCATGCTCAGACATAGCTTTCCTTTCAGCTAATTAAGCTGTTTTAAAGCAAACTGGTCAAACAGTGACATCCTCCTGGGGAGCCTTGGAGTCAACTGCATGATATAGAAAGCAGAACACTTTGAGGATGACTTCAACTATTGTGCTTTCTGGCTGAATATTTTCTACTTGGTCAATGCTGCCAGAGTGACCCCATACAATTGGGAGAATTCAAAGCCACTGACCTCGAGAGATGCCATTAAGAAGGCATCCACAGAATAAGATTTCATGGTCAGAAGCCAAACTTACTCTCTCCTACCAACTCCTGAAGCTTACAATATTTTGAATGCAAATTTCTTCCTGTCACTGGTATACTGCTAAACAGCTAATAGTTTTAAAAGAACACAGCCATTGGCATTGGGGGTTTCCAATGTAAAATTTACCTTTTTTTTTTAACATAAGAGAAGTTGTTGGGGGAAAGGCAGCTCTTCTTCTAACCCTGTACAGTCTCCAGAACACATTTCTCTTAGCCAAATACACAGTAAGAATAACAGATCCTCACTCCTGTGAAATGTCATTTGAACAACATATGACCCATATTATCCTTCAAAGCTGATGGGCATAAAGTTAGTGTTTTGACATCTATCCAAGCTGAAGCAAAAGAAAACAGTGAAATTTCTGGTAAATAGTGACAAGATTGCTGAAAATGTTTTCCCTTTGTTCTCTTATTTGAAACCCCAACACATTAGATCAAGCAGTAAAGGTAGAAATGGGCACTTTGAAACTCTGAAAATGTTTATGAGTTTTTTTTAATTACTTGAAAAACAACTCATTATTTATTGCCAAGTAGCATGATGTTTTTTATAATCAATGCTATTCTGGCACTAATGACAATGAAAACCGCGCGCCCTGGTTCCCTCTTATAGAAAACAGACCCTGGGGGTTTTGATAGGGCAAAAGGAACTGGAAACATAGTTCAAAACAGAAGGAACAATGACTAAGTTCTTACCTTCCATCTATTCACCAATAGGATGGTTCACGAGTATATTCGTATTTATGTGGGGAAGGACTTAAGTTCTCTTTTGATCCTTATATACCCAGCTCATCTCTAAACAAGCAGCCCACAGACATGGCTTGTTTTGCTAGAGAGGAGAGGGGTGATGAAGCCCCACCCTTGCCAGGTGTCTACAGTTAAGAGGGGAGACACTGACAGCAGAGTGTCTTATTGTTTGTGATTAACGGAGAAGCTGTGTTATCCAAGCTGCCTAGGTTCACATTCCTGCTCCTGCTCCACTACCTCTTGCTGCTTGGCCTTAAGCATGTGCCTCAGTTTCCAAACCAGTGAAAGGAAGGTAGTAACAGAATGGAGTTCATAGGAATTGTTAGCATTGAGTTCTGTGTGGCTTGCAAGAATCATGTTCTGTGGGGAGTACGTTGTGTGTGTGTGTGTGTGTGTGTGTGTGTGTGTGTGTGTGTGTGTGTGTGTGTGTAAGAATACATTTCTGGGTCTGGTTTAGTGTTTTTTGTGTATATGACTTTAGTGTTGACCATTTTGTGTTAGGTAACCAACTTGGGAGATATATGTAACAACAATAGCAACAACAACAATAATAATAATAATAAAAGAGACTTTCATTTTTAGAGGCAATAAGAAGAGCATGGGGGGCCAGAGAAAGGAAAAGGTGGAGGAAGTTATTGAATTATATTTTAATTTAAAATATATTTCTATAAAGAAAAAAGTTTGAGTTATTTGGGCACAATACCTCATATTAGAGATATATATATATATATATATATATATATATATATATATATATATATGTGAAGAATAATCTTCCATTTGAATTCTATACCACTATATCTAGAGTTAAATTTATTTTTGCATCTATATACATAATTCTATACCAGTGAATTAAAAATAAACTTCTGAGTGACAATTGAGACATTAAGTTGAGGAGTAGATTCACTAATCTACTTTTTGTTCTATCTTCCCTATATATTTTTATATTTCCTCTTCTTTCTTTTCAACCCCTATCTCCAAACCTAAGAATGTAAGATAAGGGAAAAGAGAGATATCGCTGAGTCTAACCTGATTTTCTCTCTAAATAAGACCAATAATAACTTGTAACCAACTCCCATTGATAACAACTCTCTATAGCCCAAAGAGCAACCAAAAACCTACCCAATCACCCTTAAAGGAAATGGGGCATCATTCTCTTAAGGTTTCTTCTAGCTGATTTGGGATGAATAATACATTTGTAGGGGCCCAAATAAAATTGGGGAAATGGTTAAACAAGCTAGGAATAGCATTTGTGGTCTAGTTTCTAATTGTTGAGAAATTCTAGGCTTAATTAGAGTCCTGTGTGGGACAGTCTGAAATGCTGGACCAATTGGGATTGGAAGCTCTCTTTGAAAGTGTCCTGGGAGCTGTCTTGTTCTGATGAGGAACAGCAATTGAAGCGCTTGGTGCTGGAACATGAAGGATACAGGATGTCAGTGTTAATTAAATTATAATACAAGGTTTACTTGCAATACTTTGAAAGTATTATTGCAGACTGTTTAGGATAAATACATTATACAAGTTAATTGTTAGATGATCAAATCATAGTCATGTCAATTACTAGGCTACTTTTATCACAAGAATATACATCTAAGGTGCGGCAGATAGATATGATCTATAGGAAGACGAGGTAGGATAGTTAGATAAGGTCTTCAAAACCTCAGAGATGGAGCTGGAGAGATGGCTCAGAGGTTAAGAGCACTGACTGCTCTTCCAGAGGTCTGAGTTCAATTCCCAGTAACCACATGGTGGCTCACAACCATCTAGAATGCCCTATTCTAGCCTGCAGGCACACATGAAGGTAGAATACTGTATATATAATAAATAAGCAATCTTTTTTAAAACCCCAGAGACATGCAGAATATGGCATTTTAAAATTTTTTTTATTATTTTAATGATTCACTGACAATGTGACAGGTTAAATCTTGGCAATACTCAGCCTACCACAAAGAGGATGTTGAGCATCAGAGAACTCCTTATGGAGATGGCTTCAAATGTGGCAAACAAGCCACTGGGGAAAATGTCCTCATTTCTACCACCGACAAAATTCTGCCTAAATCAGGTAAGTTTGGATGCAGGCAGAGTCGATGGTCAAACTCTGCCAAGACAAGGTAAGCAAGTCTCAATAGTTCCTGCCTCACAAATATGTCTGTCAGATATACTGGGCCAGAAGGCTGAAGAAGATGCTCCAATGCTATAGAGAGTTTTGGGTGACTATTTAGGTAGCAAACTGTTTCTGTCATCTTCTCACTTGGAAAGCTACTAACCTGCACTCCCTGCATACTCAGGTAATCAAGTTTATTCCTTCTCAAGTCTCTAATGGAGTTGAAGACCAGATAGTTTAATTTTACAATTAAGCTTAGTTGTTTAGGGGTTAAGATGTTTTTAGGTATAGATAGACATTTTAAGCTGATAATGACAAGAGGTGATGGAGATTGATTTACATTCATAAGTTTAGACTCACCAAGATAGTAAAGATGTTTTCTTCAAGGCTGTCAAATAAAATTGCCAAAACACTAAGAATGTAACATTTATATAAGTCCTGATTGTGTCATGGTTCTTCTTGCTAGAGGTAGTTTATTGTATATATGTGTAATAATATAAATGTATATGTAAAAAATAAAAAATGTGGGAGGAATGGGAGGATTCAAGGGATGGGATAACAATTGAGATGTAATATGAATAAATTAATAAAATATATTAAAAATAAAAAATAGAAAAGTTTAATTAATAATAAAAATTTGCAACAAAAATTTTAAAACAAATGAAAACACTTAAGTAGTTTTAAACTTAATTTTAATTTTTAACATATTGTTAAAAACTTTAAATATGAAAAAAAAAAAGAAAAAATTTTAGATCATGCTTTAAAAACTACTGGTGACAACAATGAGTGTGACATGCTCCACACACATTACTCTTAATCTTTCCGACACTCTACGGAGCTAGATCCTCTCACCTGGGGCCAAGGAGCCTCATGTTCATAGACTCTCGTGAATTGTTACATTGCCATAGATCTCACACTGTAGCTCAGTTTGCCTGACTTGAAAAGTCTGTACGACCCATTATATCTTATTCTTTCTCACATAGACATAGACACATAGCCGTGAGGACACACACACATCCTGGTCTGACCCTCACCATGCAGCAAAACAGAAAAAGGAAATAAAATATCAAGTTCTGTCTTTACTGAGCCCACGTGACGTCCAGGGCATTGCACAGCACTCCCACCATTGTTGTGTAGAGGAAGAGCTTGGCCATATTCATATCGTCGTACTGTAAGGTGGGAGATGAGTCAAATGCATATCACACCCCCTGCCCACCTAAAAGCATGATTTAACAACACAGCATACTGTAGAGTGTCAGCTGTCTTCCCTGTTAATCTGAGGACACCTTGTGGGAACTGGCCCTCTCCTTCTACCACAGTGGGGGGGGGGCGGGGGGGCAGGGCGGAGCTCAGGGATCAAACTCAGGTCATCAGGCTTGGCAGTAGGTGCTTTTACCTGCTGAGCCATCTCATTCATGCCTCTACTTTTAAAGTCAAAGACCCTACAAGTTCCTTGTCTCTGCTACAGAGGCTTCATGTAGGCAAGTAATTCAATTTTGTAGCGGTGGTAGAAGTGACAAGTGAAACACTGAGCTGGAACAACGGCCCCAAGCCCTGACTGCTCTTCCAGAGGACCAGGGTTCAATTCCCAGCACCCACATGACAGCTCACAATGGTCTGTTAACTCCGGATTCCAGACTAAGTGAAAGACAAAAGTATACACGAGGGAACTGCAAGAAAATGGTGTCTGGGCCAAGGACTGGGGGAAGCGAGATAGTGACTTTAGAAAACAAAATGAAAAGCATTTGCACACAGTAGGACCAAGCACATCCTTTCCCACTGGGGCCTGACAGGACAGCCCAGCTAAGGAGAAAGGATCCAGCTCCAAGGAGATAATTAATCTACCTTCACACAGTTGAATCTGGATGGCAAAGGTAGGAAGCAGCCCCTTGGGGTAGCAAAGAAGGCTGATGCTCTTAGGGCTGCCCTGAAAGATGGGCCATGAAAAGTATTTCCTTGTGGAAAGGATATTGGGAGGGTGTTGAAGGTCCCAACAATACCTCCCCAGGCATACAAGAGTCCCCTAAATCTGATGACACTAAAGTGGACATGAGCTGATTCGTAGTCAGCTTTGTTACATTTCAATATTTACCATACATTCAAGACCAACTTTCTTATACTCTGTGTTATCGATATTTGGAAGTTGTAAGAAGCAAGCTAAAGACCCAACTAAAGTGGTTTTCTTTATTCTCATGCATTTTACTATGCTAGCAAACTAAGTGTGCATATTTTGGGGACTTTTTTTTTCCATTTATTGATTAATTTAACCTCTTTTCTCCTTGATCCCAGCCCCCTGCCCTCACATGCCCTCCACACAGTCTCTCCTCTCCTTTTTCTCAGAGAGAGGGAGACCCTCAAGGAATATCAATCCACCTCGGCACCTCAAGTCACAGAAGGACTGAGCGCATCCTCTCCCACTGGGGCCTGACAAGGCAGCCTAGCTAGGGGAAGGGATACAGAGGCAGGTAACAGAGTTGGAGACATCCTCTACTCCCATTCTTAGGAGACCTACATGTTGACCATACTGCACACTGCTACATATGTGCAGAGGGTCTAGGTCCAGTCTATGTACGCTCTTTGTGGGGCATCTTTTGGTAATAAAAAACAAGATAAACTGTGGTATATCCAGGAGAGCAAGCAAGGGCCACGGATCACAGGGGGCCACAGCTAGGCCAATACAGGGATGCTAAGGCCAGCAAATGCCATGGGGGTTAGCAGGGCTGGCTCAGATGAAAGGTCTAAAATTAAGAAATTGCATTATTATATGTGCCTGTGCACCACATGTTTGCCTGCAGAGGACAAAAGAGAGCATTGGATTCCTTGATATTTAGTTACAGTCAGTCATGAACCACAGTATAGGTGCTGGGAACTGAACCTAAGGTCCTCTGGAAGAGTGGCAACTGTTCATAACTTCTGAGCCATCTCTCTAGCCACTAATAGAGTAGATTTTAAAGATTTTTCATTGAGTAAATAAATAAATGCACACTTGAGGATATGTTAATTAGCTTGGTGTGAAAACTCTACAGTGCATTTCAAAGCACAACATTATTCTCTTTCCTTCTCTCCCTCCCTCCCTCCCTCCGTCTCCCTCCCTCCTTCCTCTTCTCTCTCCCTCCCCCCTTCTCTCCTTCCTCCTCTCTCTCCCCCTGCTCCTCCCCCCTCTCTTGTGGGTTTGTGTTTGTGTATATGTCTAATCTTATCAATTATAAAAAAGTTTATTTACTTACAGTGTTATCTTCTAAAATATTCCTTGTCGGTCAAGACAGTTCTATTGTTATTTTCACCGTGGCCTCTCTGTGTTAAGGAAACAGAGCATCCAAGCCTTCATTTAGTGGCAGAAGCAGGTGTCTGCCTGCTCTTCACTGACTCCCACAGGCGGCAGACCCACACACGGTCCTGTCCTTTGCTGTGTCCCTGAAGGCTGGGCTCTGCCTTCCAACTGGGTGGCATCTGCTTTACATCTAATATATATACTGGCTCACGGCTGCCTATAACTTCAGTTCTAAGGAATCTAGTGCTCTCTTTTGTCCTCTGCAGGCATCAGGCACACATGTAGTGCATAGACATACATGCAGGCAAAACATGCACATAAAATAAAATTAAAAAGAAATGACTAAATAGCCATAATTACAAATATATATGCATATAGTCATTTATCTCATGTCATAAATAACAATATCTGAAGATAGGGGTAGTGACTCATTATATGTATATATGTATGTATATATATATTTATGAATATATTATAGAAAAAGTTAGCTACTTATAAACTGACTAAAAATTTATAAGACAGAAAAATATATTTCTAACAAACCTATTTGGAGGAGAACGTGTGTTTTCTCAGCACAGTAAAAACATTTTTAATGTTTTTTGAATTTCAGTCTGATTAAGGCATAATTTTTGCCTCTTTGTCCTTTTTCTTTTTTTCTCGCACTCACCAAATCTAAGTTAAATACTGAAATTCTGCTGCTGGCACTGCTGCCTTTGCTTTAACCACACACTGAAAACAACAGCTTTCCCCAGGAAGCCATCTCAAAGCAGAGCACCGAGAATTTTTAGGGAATGTTTTTCGGGGAGACATGATGCTTATTTAAACCACTATTGATGTGAGGAGCATCTGAGAGCGGCTCCTGGTCCTGCTTGCTTGGCCATTGTGACTTCTCCTGTGTAGTTGCATGTTAAACATGATGACTTGCTGTATAGAAGCCATGTGTTGTCATAATGTAACATCATTAAACAAAGTGTTCCGAGCAGTTTTAGCTGAGCCAGAACATGAACAACAAAACCCGCCAATTACAGTGTCATTTTGCGTAGTTGTTAAGGTTTCAAATGTCTCCAACTTCTTCTGGTAGGCCATATTGAGCATGTCACAGTGAACGTCTGAGATAACGATTTGCTACCGATGTGTAATTCTCGCCCCCCTTTTTTTTAATACCAGAGAAGAAAGAGTTCTTTATAATAATTTGGCTCAAATGTCTATACACATTTCTCCAGCGTCTGTAGCAGCATGTGTTTCTAGGATTGTTCTGGAAGAGAAAATGCAGAAACAGCAGGGAGCAGAAGATAAACAGGCAATCCGTGACTCATTAAAACAAGCATTGGTAGCCAACATTGTGGAGTGTGTGAAGACCCCCAGATCCAACTCGCCTATAAACTTTTTTACCAGCTGGACTTAGCATCTGTCGGAGTTTGGAAGGAGCGGTAATCTGGTACAAATGATTTCAGTGTGTCACATTTATTAACCTGCCACCTTACATAACTGTGCTGACTGGGGACCCGGGGAAGTGTTTGAGCGATGACACAGCTTATTGTCGAAATGTGATAACGGCACTAATAAACAGGCAAGTTCCTATTTAAAAGAAGAAGAAGAATTGCAAAGACTCCCCCCTCCCCCGCCCCCTAAGCAACTAAAAAATGATAATGAAGTAAAGCTGAAAACCCTCTCAGGCTTGAGAGTGAATATGCCAGAAGAGCAGTTGAAATTCAGTTTGGGTTTTTAGCGTTTTCAGCTCTTTACATCAATTAGGCAAGAAAAGTTTTTTTTTTTCCCCTTAATAGTTTCCACATCAGATTTCGTTAACAGCTCCAACCACAACAAACACTAAGTAGGGAGTACCCTCGTGTCCTTTCCTAATTCCTCACTCTGCTGCATGAACAGCTTGCCTCTGCTGTTAGACACCTGACAACTGCTAGGAAGGCATTTTCCGTTCTTCAGCATCATCATAGACCTGACACAAGTCGAACCGTGGTTTTGCTGGGTCATTTTTATCTTGCACAGCTTTTCCTCGGAGTTCATTAAGGACAAAGAGTATCACACTGAAAATCCAAAACAACTCAGGTTATCTGCAGACTTCTCATCCCTGAGCCTGCCTGGCTTCCTTTATGTTTTGTTTAGGATTATTTGCTCAACAAGGAATAGAAACACGTAGTAACCTTTTTACTTCTTAGCCGGACCACATGCCACTCATCTCAAATTAATGGGAATGTTTACTCTCTGATACAAAATTTGTGCATATTAGGCTATAAAATATGGATAAGCTGGTTTCCTATAACAAAATACAACCCTGCAGTTTCAAAAATGAAAATTACAGTCTTTGAGGAAAAAAAATCAGCTAAAGGAATGCTTCATGTTTCACAACGGTTAGCTTATTATTTGTAGTTTTGAAACTTTATTGGTCCCTAGTCTAATCTTTTCTGAGTATAAAAACATTAACATATGGTTTAACACAGCTCAGGGCTGGAAAGTCCATATCCCAAATGCACATTGTGTGCAGGGTGACATTCACACTGAATACCATCCCTCAGGGTCTGTACTCCATTTTACCTGGGATTGGAGAGCCATGAAATCCCTGGAAAAGTTGTTCATGAGTCTGAACCAAATGGTGCACAGTGTACTGAGGTGCTCACAGTGTGTGCTTCTGCCAAAGGTTGTGGCTCAAATGTCTCTCTAAGTAACATTAAAAATCTGCTGCTTCATGCCTATGAATTTCAATATTTATGGCATTCAATAAAATGGTCCACTGTCAGAGGGAGATGTGCCACTGTGCACTCTCTGAGCAGATGGGCAGCAATATGGCACATTTACATGGACCAGCTGTGGAGCGCAGAAATGGATGCTGGTCAGAGGCAGGGTGCAGGCCCACATCTGGAATTCTAACCAACTGGCCTTGATACCCATTGTAAACTTTTCTTCCACAGGACAAGCTCTGATTTAGGGTTGCTCACTAGTGTGCCTTAAACTGCATCAAGAGTCCTCATTAACACAAGAGACTAGAGGGAGGCAAGGGCCTGGAACTCCTCTGTCGGGCATCTGTTAGAGTCTGTGGATGGCACTCTGCAGTCAGCTATAGATGCACCCAAGGGAAGATTCTTTCACGCATGATGCAGTGTTCTCTGTTTAACTGTTTTATACCACAAGAGGCTTCATTGTAAACAGAGCTACTTTCTTTACATCCTCCATTTTCAATGGGTTGAAAAAACCCTCAAAGCGATGATCCCTAGGATATTTAAAAATCTGGTAGAACAATTTTTTCTGAGTCTCAAAGAAAATGTTGTCTTTTTTCTTTTTTTCAGAACAGACTTGGTTCGAATGCATGGATGGAAGTACCTAAATATACAAAGTTCCTACACACACACACACACACACACACACACACACACACACACACACTTCAAAACATGGCTTCTTTGTATAGCCTTGACTGCCCTAGACTCACTTTGTACACCAGGCTTGCCCTGAACTCGCAGAGATCTGCCTGCCTCTGCCTCTGTAAATGTTTATATTTTTAATTAGAGTTATAGCACTTTCCCCTCTTCCCAGCTACCTTCTTTCAACCCTCTCATGTATATGTAAAATATATGTGTAATATATATATGTATGTGTATGTGTATACACACACACACACACACACACACAAATATATAGATGCAACCTGCTGAGTCCATTTTTGTTGTTTTGTGTATTTGCTTTCAGAGATGCCCACTTTGCACTGGGCACACAATAAGAAGGCTCATGCCTGGGAGAGGCCAATCCTTCTCTCAGCAGTCAGTCACCTGCAGTTCTACATGTGTGTGTGTGACCCCATGAAAACTTTCCCCTTCCACATTAGATGTTTATTGCTATGCCTTGCTTCAGTGTTGTTTATGCAGCCATTTCCACGGGAGACTGTTTCGTTGCAGACTTCCTGGTATTTTGCCTCTATGATCTTTCTGGCCCCTCTTCCATAATGTTCCCCGAGCCACAGACACGGGGCACCGTGATGAGTGTATTATCTGTTGGGGTTGAACTCTCTCGATATCTTGATAGGATTCTGGGTTGCATCAAGTTATGGGTTTCTGTGACAGTCTCCATTTTCTTCAAAGAGAAGCTTCTTTGACGAAGGGCAGGACATACACTTATTGGTGGGTATAAGGATAAGATTTGGAATGCAGTAAGGAATTATACAGGTCTAGCAAAGTGGGGGTATAGGTTCTTTTCTAATGCCCATGACCTCCTGAGCCCTGAGAAGCTGGCTAGGTTTTCAGTAGTAGGCATGATTTCCCTCCTTGAATAGGCCTTAAAATATGTATAACATCCACAACTACTTCTCTTTGGTGTAGAATCACTGAAGATCATCACAGCAGTACAATTTTGTTCAGCCTAAATCATTCAACTGACTTAATATAAGAATATTAGACATGTTGAAAATTAGAGCAAGAAGCCAGGCATAGTGCTACACACCTTTAATCCCAGCACTCAGGAGGCAGAAGCAGGTGGATCTCTGTGAGTTCAAGGCTAGCTTGGTCTCATAGTGAGCTCCAGGACAGTGAGAGCTACATAGTAAGACCCTCTCTTGGAAAGAGAAAAAAGGACAAGAAATGGTACGTTACAAAAAATATGCTTTAGGAACAACACCCTATTTTGTTTTAATAGATAGCTTTCTTGTAGGGAAAATTCTATCACGATTTTTCTTCCTTTTATCAAATAATCCCTTGCATCGTTTTCAATTAGTGCCTAAAATTTATTGGGCTCTCAATAAATTGTGAGAAAAAGGCTCTCCTTTTAAAAAGTTATTTATTTATTCACTTTACATCCTTACCACAGCACGCTCCCTCCTTTCCTTCCAGTCCCACCCTCCCACCCTTTTCCACCCTCCCACTTCTTCTCCTCAGAAAAGGGGAGCGCCCCCTACCAACCCACCCCAGAACATCAAGTCCCATCAGAATTAAGTGTGTCCTCTTCCCCTGAGGCCCAACAAGGCAGCTCAGCTAGGGGAAAGCGATCAAAAACCAGGCAACAGAATCCATATGAGAGAAAGATCCCTAGCAATCTAGTTGCTAGGGGACCCTCATGAAGACTGACCTACACATGTGTAGGGGACCTAGGCTCAGTCCATGCATGTTCTTTGGTTGGTGGTTCAGCCTCTGTGAGCCCCCATGGTCTTCAGTTAGTTGACTCTATTGGTCTTCATGTGGAGTTCTTGTCTTTTCCAGGTCCCTCTATCCATCCCCCAACTCTTCCATAAAACTCCCCAAGATCCACCTAATGCTTGGCTGTAGATTTCTGCATCTGTTTCAATCTACTTTGGGTGGAGCCTCTCAGAGGAAAGTTATGCTAGGCTTCTGTCTGCAATCATAGCAGAGTACCATTAATAGTGTCAGAGGTTGGCTGTCTCCCATGGGGTGAGTTGCAAGTTAGGCCAGTCATAGGTTGGTCCTTCTCTCAATCTCTGTTCTATCTTTATCCCTGCATACCTTGTAGGCAGGGTAAATTTTGGATCAAAAGTTTTGTAAGTGGGTTGGTGCCTCCTCATGTCCCTAGGCTGGAAGTCCTTCCGGGCTGTAGGAGGTGGCCACTTCAGTCTCCATATCGCCCACTACTAGGAGTCTCAACTAGAGTCAACCCCACATCCTCCCAGGAGGCTACCAGGCAGGTCTTTAGCTTGTCCGAGATACCCCACCATACCTTTTTCTCTCTCAGCCCTCTTACCTCCCACCCAGGCTCTCTTCCTATGTAATTTCCCCCCAGAAAGACACACAGGGTACGTACTCACTTACAAGTGTATATTAGCCATGTAGTACAGGATAACCATACTGCAATGCACAGACCCAAAGAAGCTAAGTAACAAGGGAGGGCCCAAGGGAGGATGCTTGAATTTCCCTCAGAAGGAAAAATAAGACAGACATCAGAAGTGGATGAAGAGAGGGAAGTGAGTGGGAGAGGGTATGGGAAGAGAAATGAGGGTGATCTTTTTTTTTTAAAGTTGTTTATATATATAGTCTCATCCTGTTGAACATTCATCTATGGCAACCTCTCAATGTGAAGTCTAACTCCTCTCATCCCAAAAGAAACACAAATATTTTAAGCAAGAAAGCCAATACAATTTCTACAATTTGGTAGCACTAACTTAGACATAAAATACATATAAACACACAACGTTTTAAGGCATCAAAACTTGGTGATCACCTACTTTTAAATATAAAAATAAAGTTGTATTTTGTGCTATTTGGACTTAGGGGTCAAAAATGAAAGTTTTGGTTGGAGGTATCAAATTATTTTTAATGTATGTCTGATTCTTACTTAATAAAAAACTGAATGGAAAAATATTCTGATTATTTGATAGAAGGACTGAATGGCATAGAAGAGTAATTGATACATGACTGAATGCCCATCCAAGCTATGGTAGCCCAAATAGTAAGCATTTCATTGTATAATATTTGTTCTGAATACACCTATGCAGTGTATACAATAAAGACACAAATGTCTAAAGGAGTAAAGTGAAGTGGTAAAGCAGATATGGAACACACTGCACACTTAAAATTTAAACAATCGAAGGTATGAGGTTATTGAAGCTAAATACTGTTTACTAAAAAAAATCACATAAGTGGTGGTCTAGGAACATATGCATGATGATAAAAGTTCCAAAGAATTCTTTGAGTGTTGGGTATGAAGCTCAGTAGTAAAGTGTAATTCCCTCAGTTTCACACCCAGCATCATAGAGAACAAAGCAAAACATGGAAGATGGACATGTATTCTCAGTTGAGTGAGGCATAAACATAAGCTCTGTACTTACCCACACATGAAATCTCCAGTCAGGGTCAGTGGACAAGACTTGGGACTTCTTTGAGCCTGTGGCACATTCCACACTCAGGATACCAGTCTGGGTTATGTGGTGAGACTCTGCCTAAAGACAAATAATTTTGTAAGAGACAACATCAATATTTCTTTCATCCTTCACTCACAACTAAATTTTTCATTGGTAGTTCAATATCTCAAAGATAATATCTACTTATGTTTCAATAAAAAATAACACATTTAGGTTAACCTAGACCCGTGTATAACTTTATAGATTGTGATTACATTGTGAATAAAATAAAATGAAAGCTCTAGATAGAAATATAGTTTTCTAGGTAAAATAAATATTGAACCTAAGGGTAATTTACAGAGTACAAACATTCCTATATGGCTAATTCCACTCATAAAAGTCACCTCCTCTCATTTGGATCTGATGACACCATATCTGGGTGTCCAACAGTCAAGCTGTGTTCAAGCACCACATTGTCTGGCTTAACATGTGCTCATCATGGATTTTTTTTTTAAATCAGCGATTTATGAATGCACAACTTTCCCATCTTGTCCAGAAGTTTCCACTCCACTGCTCTTGACATAGGACAAAAGGATTTAGAGTGTATCCATGTAATCATCTGCTTCTGATTTGCATAGATGATGATGATGATGATGATGATGATGATGATGATGATAGATCAATGATTGATAGCTATATAGATACATGAGTGATTGATTTATAGATGATAGATAGATGATTGATAGATGATAGATAAATGGTAGATACATAGATAGAGATAGATAGATAGGTAGATGATAGATAGATAGATAGATAGATAGATAGATAGATAGATAGATAGATATAGATAGATAGATGATAGAAAAATAAGAATTCCCTTGTTTGTAAGGAATTCAAAATATCATACTGAAGAGTATTGCTAGCTCAGTAGGTGGGCAACTTACTCTGAGTAGTTCAGGAAAAAAATTGTTAACTTCTATACATTCAACCATCCCATGTTTGGAAATGTTTAAGGATTAAAAACAAATGGAAGTCTAAAAGCTAGGTATAAGCTGAATTTCCAGAAAATCTAGATTGATTTAAGGTGGACCTCAGGCATATACATTTTTTTAAAGGTCTCTGAAAGTTAGAAAAGGGGTGCAGGGCAGAGCAAGAGGAGACATGTAAATGGACACAAAGCACAATGTATATACTACGCAAACATCACAGTGAATTCCATTAAATTACACAACTAATATTTATACTTTTAGTATTTTGGAGTTCCTTTAGTGCTTCCAATGTGTAACCAGGATTGGGAGCCATTGTTCAAGACTCTACACGAACCCTTTCATTTTACAATAAAGTGAGCAAAATTCAGGCAGCAGGCTAGAATGACGCATAGGGCAGAACCACATCTAGAACTCAGATTTTCAGAACCTTCACTGATCCTCCCATGCTTTGTATTGGCATTCTAAGTATGGTTCTGGGTGTTTTCAATGAAATACATGCCTTCACATGTACAGATCTCATTTCTTGTAAGGATTTTAACATTTCTTCTGGTTGTCAAGGTTACCCCCTTGAGTATTATCACCTCAGTTTTACAGACAAGGAAACACAGGTTACAGCAAGCATATGACATCCTGCTGATACCTAGGCACGAGCGTTTGGCCACACTCCAGGATTTTTTATGAGAGATTGAGAACATTTGATATCAGATGAGTAGTAGAGTCCACAAGCTCTGGTCGCACACAGGAACCTGCATGTACGGCGTTGAGGAGAACATCGTAAAGGAAGATGCCAGGTAGAAACTGAAAGGCAGTTTAGAAAGATTATCTAAGCAAAGAGAAAAGACAGAAAAACAGACTCACCGGAGGACTCTTGTATTTTGATGGGTTTTCAGTATTGGGACAGAGGTGTGGAAACTCATTCCTTATGGACTTTTAAAAAAAAATTTGTGTATGGACAAAGTACGAAGAGAAATCTCTGGGGCTGGAACAGTGGTTCAGCAGTTAAGAGAGCTTGTTGCTCTTCCAAATGATCCAGGTTTATTTCCCATCACTGCTGTTAGACAGATTCCAAATGGCTGGAACTCGGGTTCCAGGAGATCTGATGCCCTTTTTTGGTCCCTTTGGTGACCTACCTGCTTATAGCAAATAGCCAGATGCACACACACACACACACACACACACACACACACACACACACACACCATACACATACACACACCACACATAACACACACACACCACAGACACATACATACACATACACACACACACCACAACACACACATGCACACACACCACACACATAACACACACACCACACACACACCACACACACACACACCACACACATACACATACACACACATCACACATATACCACACACACAACACACATACCACACACACACACACACACACACACACACACACATACACACATATATCTTTTTTTTTTAAAGCTCTATAAGGAATGAGTTTCCCCACCTCTGCTCCCAATACTGAAAGACCATCAAAACGCAGGAGTCCTCTATTGTGTCATCTGGTTACCAAAATATTCTGACCCTGTGAAAAAAAAATGAGTGTGCGCAGGCTTTGCTGAAGGTCTAGAGAGACCCCATCAGCGTCTACAGCCTTGACATGTTTTAGCTTAGGACAAGGGCTTGGAGGCGGGAGGCCATTCGGCTGGGACCCAGAACCTGCCCCACTTCCACTGCCTCAACTGACACCTGCCTTAAAGCACAAGCAGCCATGGATGGAGTCCATGTCTTATTGGTCAGATCTCTTCAACTACTTAGACATTGGCTGTAACCAGGTGCCAGAAGTTTGCGGGAAAGAGGTAGATAAGACATCATCCTTGCGGGTAGGTGACGTGACATATTCTTGCAGTCACAGCTTCAATCAGGGGACATCCAATTATTCTAATCCAATAGATTAGGACTGAGATCTTGTCATTGGAATTGATGGATGCTCATTTGACTTTTCCTTCCATGACCTCTTGTAGCATCTGACATCCATCTAAGAAATGACAAGGAATCTGTTGGGACCAGAGATAGGGTGATAGGAAAGAGAAGTAAAATTATGTTTAAAAGGACAGGTCATTACTCTAGATTCCAGAATGACTCAATGACAGAAAAGAATAGGGCATCACTTTATTTGCTACCAGAGGAAAAGGCCATTTGCTGACAACAACTGAGTCTGTTGATTTTCCACTTTGTAAACTCCTACAGGGAAATTATATAAACAGACAATTTTGCCAAAATAAAAGAACAAACAGAAATTAGTACAGTATTAAGACTACATGAAAATGCATTGTAGGTCATAGGTGATATCCATTAATTTTGATATTCTGCCTTTTATAAAGTAACTTTCCCATATGCAAGACTTGGCTGTTGTCTCAAGTCTGTATGTGCCATATTTTGTTGCAGTTTCTCCTCAATTCCACTAGCATGAGCCCAAGAGTTCAGAATTAAATGTGTAGGCTTTGAACAGATTAGGAAGATGCAGGTTACAACCTCTAAGGAGCTGGGCTAGATACATGGCTTAGTGGTAGAGCACATGGTTAGTGTGTTTAAGGGCCTGGAGTTGATTTCCAGCAACCACCAATCTATTAAATATTCAAGAAGTTGCTGTTAAGTAGCCCTGCTTCCCTCTTACCTCATGTGACTTCATGAAGGAGTGAGCAAAGCCAGTGTTAAAATAATGTACAGTTTGCCATACAACTTAGAGTCTGACCAAGTTCCAATAATAAAACCATATCTGATATACTCCACATAACATGACTGTACCACACAGGTGAAAGGCACTCCCAGACACAGTAAACCACCATGGAAGACCTGTAACTTTCACTGGGGGGGAGATGGAAAACTTTTAAAAATATCAGGCTGCATTTTCCACCTCTTCCAGGCCTCCATGATCTCCACTGCGCTCTTCTGTCTTTCACTTGTACTGTTCTAAGATAGCCTCCCCACTGTCTCCACTACAGTTTTCTATCTTTTAGTTTTACTCTGAGATAGCCTCTGAAGATGGGTGGGGTTCTAAGCCGTGGACTGTGTGAGACTCTGAAAGGGACTCTGAGCACCTCACATAAGGCCAGTGTTACACTGTGGTGACAAGGAACACTGTTGTGGGGGGAAGTCAAATTGCCTCTGTCAACTACATTACACCTGTAACAGCCTCACTTACCCTTAACAATGAACTGTGGATCTCATTTAATTTTCTAACATTTTCTGTATTTTATTCATATTCTTTGCTGATATTAATGTAATCTCCAATAAACAGTGAGCTGTCGGGCTCAATAAAAATTTTTATTTCAGGCCAAGAAGATGGTCCAGTTGGTTAGGTACAAAGATGTAGCTCCATCCCAAGCTCCAACATTCAAGGAGCCAGGCCTGATGATGCACACCTGTAATCCAGTGCTGGGGAGCCAGAGGCAGAAGGGTTCATCCTAGGAGCCTGCTGGCCAGCCAGCTTAGTCTAATTAGCAAGCTCTAGGTCCAGGAAAAGATCCTGTCTCAAATAATATGGCAGAGAAAAATTGAGGAAGACATCTTACATCAACCTGTGGCCTCCACACATGTGCACACATGAACATCTATGTAGATACATATATCCACACATACACATGCCACACATACACATGCAAACCTTAGATTTGTTGATACTAGAACTTCCATCAATATTAAAGGTGATAGCTGTATCTACTGTAGTGTAACATCAAGTAAAAATCTAGGACGTGAGACAAGCTTGGGGTATTAGGCTATGTGATAGCCTAAGTTATTTTTTTTTAACAGGACGGTTGCTTTTGATTTGTTGAGATTAAATTTTTTATGACAAATCTCTATAGCCTCAGATACAGAATACTACATGAGCAAAAATGCAGAAGAACACTCTGAAGACAGAGCTAGATCATCTGTGACTTGTAAGTTTACCTGGCCCCTCCACCACCATAGATGGTCATCTCCTAAAAAGAAAATCATGCATGCATTGGCAGGCCGTACATGGGCCATTAAGGTGAAACTAGAAATAAGGCTTTGAAGCACAACTCAGACTCAGCACAATTTGATGAATCATTAACTAACTGGACATCTAGTGGATTTTTGTATTAACTTGAAATATTTAAGATGTGTAGATGGAACATTGAGAGGGATTAGAACTACAGTTAGGGGACATGAATTATTTGGAAACACATTAAGCTGATATTTGCCATTAGAAAAATTCAGGGGAGATTAGAAAACAAGCTCATTAAAATTTTGTATTCCTGTTAAAAAATAAGAAAGAAAGAATACAGCTGGAAAGCCAGTAATAGCAAATATAGGAGTGGGAGAGGCTTTTTCCTTTCTTTCTTGTTTCTCCCCCTGTACTGACATTTTATGTAAATAGTTTATCTAATTTCACTCTGAATGAAGTGACAGACTGGACTGCAGCTTAAATCAATCAGTTGGTCGGAGAGTAACATTCGAGGCCAAATGCAGAGAAAATGCACCATATGCGTTAATCCTCAGCGCTCAGCCCAGATCCCATTGGTGAAGAATTATGATAGAGCGCTGGCTCTCCCATCTCCCCTGACTGTCACGGCCCATCCTCCGCCCTTATAAATCTGGGCTTATGTCTGGATTTGTTTGGGAAGAGAAATAAATACTAAAGTAAAGCACACACTGGGGAAATCCAACAAGACCATCATTAATGTGCTAAATTATCTCTAATATCTATCAGCCCCCTAGATCCATGCCTGCGAGAGCTACTACTTCGCAGTAAAGCTGTCTTCGTCCACCGAAGCACAGCAGACGGGGGAACATTTGCATTTGACTTCTACTGACCAAAACCGGAGCATTAAAATGCTATCTGGCAAGTCCACCAAGGCGCAGAAGAGCAAAGCGGGGCTCCCGCCCCCCCCCCCCCCCCCGCCGCCCCTTCCCCGATGTAGTTCCTTACAGAGTCCTCTTAAGAGCGCTCAGCAGGGTGTGACCATATTGCTCCCTGTAGTCATCATATGGTTTGCCCACGCAGACTCTGAATTGTCTTGTGGATGTGAAATATTGTATGTTACCCCGAGAGCTGTGGAGCCAGTGGATCCAGGAACCCTTGTTGAGACTGACAGTTACATTGTGTTGGTGAATAGGGAAAGGGCACAATCACAAACACAAACGGACCCAGACAGAATGTCCTGACCTTTCAGAAAAAGGCTGATTGGATATGGTTGTGAGCTTGCCTTCTTCTCCCTCCACAGGGCATTACACCTTTCTCAGCCCAGGCGGCCCATAGGCCAGCGTCTCTTGGATTCTTTATGTTAAATTATTTAGCGGGGGTAGGGGTTGGGGAAGCGAGAAGCCACCTCCACCCATATAATTTATTCCTCATACTTTTTTATATTAACATGATGCAGACATTAATAGTAGAGTGCTATCTTCATTAACCAGCGTGGTATTTATGCCTATATTTCAACTTTTTTTTTTAATGAAGACAAATGTCCAGATAATGGAAACCAATGTTTCCAAACAAATATTATTGCTGATGGCTTTAATAAATTACCATTTACAATCAACATATAAAATTCACAGAAAGGCAAAAGAGTGGCTAATGTCTCATGTCTCCGTGGGATTTTCTGTCGAACAAGATTGCAAAAATAGTGAAGATGAAACCCATTCACCACCGAAGCTGCGACATCATGATGGACAAAGTATAGACCGTATTTCTGTAAGTTGATCCTTCAAACTCAGCTCCTTTTACTTACACACGTGACTATCAGATAATCGCTACTTAAAAGGATAATATGCATACGTGGAAAGGCCTCTGAGGCACAGAGCTGAACCCAGCATGCCACTCTTCCTGATACATGCGCCATCACAGCAAAGAGATACAACAGAGGAGGAGGGATGAAGCAGTCAGTGACAACCTGTTTGTTTGTTTGTTTGTTTGTTTTATACAATACTAAATGCAGATGATGAGGTGAAATTCTGATCCTAAGGAAATCTTCAATTTCAATTGTTTGTGTGTGTGTGTGTATACAATGTGTGTTGTTTAAAATAGTTCCTCTTTATTGTTACTAACATTTTCCCTCTTCTAATTTTTTTCTGATATATTTTTTCCCTTTAGAACAAACGCCAGCAGCATTTCTACGGGTATTCTCTTTCTCCCCCTTTCTCTCCCTCCTCTCCCTCCCTCTCTCTCTGTCCCTCTCTCTTTCTCTGTTTCTCTCCCTCCCTCTTTCTCTCCCCCCCCCTCCTTCCCTTCGGATTTCTAGGCTGCCTCTTTGCCCAACGAAATACCTCCTTTCAGCTAGTTATTTTGATTTCCACAACTTTTGTGTTATATAAAATAAGCATTGTCACCAGATTTGTAAGAAATATTAAAATGTGTGTAAGATTATAGTGTGTTTATTGTATTTTACTGCTATCTTCCTCCAATCAGAAGCAAGAACTTTTCTTCCCTTCATATTTCTTACCTCTAAACTTGTCCCCCAAAGTCTGATGGTGCCTCCGACACTCCTTGCATCCCCGTTACACAAGTGGGAAGCATTTTCTAAGTCAATTAGCATGCTAAAGCGTGAGTTTGGTTCTGTGCTCCACTAAAGTCAACTAAATGGAGGCACACTGCATGTCTTTATTTCAAAAATAAAGCTGAACAATTAAATCCCATGTCTCTTTGCTCAGCTTTGATCCCACACAAAGCGTTTCCACTTGCTGCCTTTGGACGCAATGTTAAGAGAGTCAGTAGCCATCCAGCACCACGGTAACAGGCATGGCAGAACCCCTTGTTTTTGCTCAATCAGTCTGTGTTCAAACTATCAGTTTGATTTATTTGTCCACAATGACCCTTATTCACCACTTAATTATCCTCATATAATGTTTCAAGAGGCTCCTGACACAAGGAGAAAGACAATAGCTGATGCTCTGTAAAACAACAGTTGACCTGATGGGCCCAGATGAAGACCATGGGTCGAAGGTTGTTTGCGATGGAAGAAGCCACTTCTCCAGTCCAAGAATTGTGGCCAGGGATACTCTCTGTGGGTGCCCAGGGCTGCCGGGTCAAGCTGTTAATCACCCTCGAAGTGTGTGCAAGCCAACACCCTGGGACATCCCCAGACTTTCACTCTCACAGCCTCTCTCACACTCCTAATTACTTGAGATTATATTAGAACACAGAAGAAGAAGTAGAAGAAGAAGAAGAAGAAGAAGAAGAAGAAGAAGAAGAAGAAGAAGAAGAAGAAGAAGAAGAAGCCCTGCATTTGAATTTCAGCCGTATCTTTGTCAGAGTATAGTTGCTGGTGCAACTGGAAATATTTTTCCTAACTTGATACATGAGCAGTTGCAGAATCACAGATATGAAATAAGAAAAAGCATTGCAGATATCGACCTGCTTAGCTCCTCCCTCAACTGATCTCTAAACACTAATCGTGTGAGTTATACTTTTAGTTGGAAGCAGACCAAGACCTTCTTTTACAGCTTGTTTGAAACACCATTGCTAGTGATCGATTTAGCCTAAATATAAAGCAATTCCTTCAGAACTTTTGAAGTTGGACAGTGAGTCTACATTCATGACTGCTAAGATTCAAAATAAATAAACAGTAGTTAAAAACACAAGCAACAGCCATTAACATTTAAAGCAAAAAGCAAAAAGTGTAAATTTACAGTTAAGTAGTCATTTCCTATAGATGTTTGAAATTATTTCCTGGCAAGTTGAGCTCCATTCCGTTTGGCTAAACCACAGTATAATAAAATTTGTATTTATTTCCTTATTTATTGTATAACATACACCCAAGCTCAGTGTGTCTCTTTAATGTTTTACACACTCCCTTTCTTGTTCACCATCATATGAAATTTTGGTCTCCATGGTTACGGTGTAAATGACATCAGCATAACTGTGCCCATACATTAAAAAAAAATGTGCATCAACACAGGGCAGACCTAATACTAGAAAAGCACTCAAGAATCCCTGACCTTACGTGGCCTCCACATCCTAGTGGTCTTTAGCCATTTGTGTCTTGGTCTTTTGTTCTCTGTGATGGGTGTTTGATCAATCACAAATGTTGGCAGCCAGAGACAACCTCGTAAAAAGTAGGCTAGCTGTAGGAGGCAAGCTTAAAATAAAACATATTGGTAGCTGTAAAAGTTACCCGGTAGAGCTTTTGCAACTATCTCCATAATCAATACCCTAGGAAGTATTCCTAGAAGCCGCCGAGACCAGTGTGAAAGCTTTCAAAATGATGGCTTGCACATAACATAACCCTGAGAAAATCCGATATCCTTCTGTGTGATTTGGTGCAAAGTCTATTAGAAACCAGGCTGGGCTTCCCTGAGCATCCCATTCGAATGTTTTAGCTTGAAGCTTTGGATAGTCTGACGTTCAGAGGCACAGTCCCAAGAACCCAGCGGTGTCCACGAGGGTGTGCATCTGAGTAAAGTAAGCTGGGGTAGGCGCACTGTGAACCAACAACCCCGAACACCCAGATTAGGTCAAGTAGATTCTCCTTTATCAGATCTTTTCTTCTGTATAAATGTTTTCCCTATAACAACATGTCCCATATCCTTTAAGGAATATATAGAGGTCTTCCAGCTTTGGGATTATATGACTTTAAAATTAAATTTTAATTCTTGAAGTTGAAAAAACACAGATAGAAGGAGAATCAAGAAGGAGAGCAGCTGTAAACATCACCTCCATCCTATCAATAAGATAGGTCCACCTGCTTTCTACTGGGCCCCATCCTTTGTTGCTGATAAAGAATCCATCGCATGTGCTGCTCATCTGGACCACATGAGCTAAGACATATCAAGTGCTCCTGGCTAATGGGAAGGTGATGGCACCCGAATCATGCATTAAGAATGATTCCAATATGAATGCTGTTCCAAGAAAGGTCACAGAGTTGCTTTCTCTCCCTTGACCCAGGCCTCTAATACCAAAAATAATAATAATAAAAAAAAATTTAAAAATTAAAAAAAAATAAATTTTTATCACATTCTAGAAGAAATCATCTAAATTGCTTTTTGAGAAACAACATAGCCACCTTCTAGTCCTTTGCTGAGTGCTTCTCCCTGGAATTTTTTTTTTCTAGTTGTTTGAAAAATAATCTGATTTCTATCTTAATGTTGCTCTTACCCGTTTCCTCCAAACACTAGCTATGCAAAAAAAAAAAAAAAGTTTATGTACAACTTTGGCACAGCCAAGTGATTAAGAATGAGATATTAGAACCAGAACCCTAAATATATAAATAAGTAAATCCAAGATAAAGAGGAGTGGTGAGAAACAGGAAAAAATGATACCCTTTCTCCGAAATAGTCCCTGCTTGAGGAGTCTCCTAATTACCAGATGTTAGTGTGACCCCTACCAAGAAAATAAGAAGGAACTGGGGTCCTGCAGAAACCCCAAAATCGCGGGAGTATTGGGTTTTTATGGCCATGATTAAAAGTTGCTAGGTTTGTGTCTTGATAGAGTAGAAAACAGAGATGGTACACCTTTACCCTCCCGAGAAAAAGTGAATAAATATCGCAAGAGATCCTGTGTTGGTTCAGGCACTGTAAGAAGTGCAGTCGGCACCTTAAAAACATATATGACCCCTCCCTCTTCTCAACACCTCTAGACTCTTGAAAAGGGTTGTTTTGCAGAACTACAGTTCATTTATATGGAAATGGGAACCTAGATGCTCAGGAAGTCAGCAGGGAGAAAAACCTCAGAACAGCACCTACCATACCTGTTAGGAAGAAAGTAGTCAACAAAACAGGTTTCCTTTAGACTCGGTTCTGTTAGTGATTCCTCAAGTTAGTCTCAGAACACAGTACCTCCAAGTGTAGAAACTTGGTGTTGCAAGTGCTTTGAACAGGACAACTGAAAGACGTCAGAAGCAAGGTTTCCCAGTATCTCTGAGAAACAAGTCATGCAAAGTGGAATTCCTCTTCCCCAAGGGAGAGCATAGAAACTAGAACCCTTCTATTCCAAAGTCAGCCATTGAACCTAGAAGGGTGTTCGTAGCAGCTTTGGCCATTACACAGCAGATTCTAAGTGACATGTTCTTCCTGATTGTTTCCGAACACCACTGCATGCTCTCTGAGGCCGTAAATAGCCATGTCCTAACAGAACAAGTTTGTCTGTTTGTCTGTTTGTTTGGACCTGTGAGGCCCCTCATTCCTGAGGAGTCCTGACCTGAACCTAGGAGGAAGAAAAGCTGCAGAGAGAAGTCATAGAGAGTCTGAGTCACTGGTCCCCATAGCTTTCCACCTCAGACGATAGCATCAGAGCAAGTCACGTTGCCACATCAATATGAAAAAAATGGACAATGCTCCCCAGGCCTTCTAATTTTCATTTCTGAAGGCCCTTGCTTTGGGTCATCCAAAACTTCGGCTAAGTAAGCTGTGTGCACTTTTCTCTTGTCCACCTATGATTTGAGTAGGAGTACTAGGCATGACACGTATTATAAGGAAGAATTATTAGCAAACCTTTGTGCCTTTACATGTAACACCTGGAAAACAGGTGTGATCGTCCTTTTAAGGGTGAACTGCCTTACACTTAGGTACAGTCACCAGAATTCTGACATTGGTTTGCTGGCCATCGGCCTCTGTACCTCATGTTCTTTATAGCACCTCACTTCATCACTGCTTGTCCCTTGAAGGCCACTAAGGTGAAAAGCTAGTCACAAACATAGATATTTACAGGGGCGAATAGTACAGGAGTAACCAGGTGTGTGTGTGTGAAAGAAATGGGAAAATAATGGAGTCATAAAGCTTGTGACTATCTATCCTGCCGCTGATATTGGAAGTCATGCAAAAGTGACAAAATCCTAACTGGAGGTATAGGAAGCAAATCCGTGGGCAGCACAGACTACTGGTTTAAAATATTAATATTAATACTTATTCTGGATGCTGGTCATAGTGGCTCACACTTGTAAACACCAACACTCAGAATGCTGAGGCAGTAGGATTGCCAAGAGCTCTAGGCCAGCCTAGGCTAGAGTGAAACCCAATAAACAAACAAACTTATTCTGTTAGGAAGTGGCTATTTATTGCCTCAGAGAGCATGTGGCGGTATCTGGGGACAATGAGGAAGAACATGTCACTAGCATCTGGTGTGTAATGGCCAAGGATGCCACAAACATCCTACAGCACACACAGCAGCTGCCTACAACAAAGAACTCTCTGACCCAAAGTGTCAGCTCCATTTTAAAAGAAAACTCCTCTGAGGATGACAGTGTTCTTTCATTGTATTGGCCTCTTCCAATGGCAGTTGTGAAATGTTCTAACAGTAACTACAGATAAAGGTTTGCTTAGCACATTAGTAAGAGCAATCAGGAAATGATTGCAATGGTTCTAGTATGGAAAATTAGATATCTAAATACACGTGATTTCTCTAAAGGTTGGTATAAAAGAAACAATTAGCACCCAAATTATCTATGACTCTTAAACCACAAAAACTGCTATTAAAGTGTTAAGTATTGGGCTTTAAAACATAGTACATTTCTTTGAGTCGTATTCTCTCTTTCAATTACTGGAATTCTTAATGAGTTAGAGCCAATACCATCCAAAATAGACCAGGCACAACAGAGGACGATGCAGGAACACACTGGCACAAGCTTGCACTTGCTCTAAGCCTGGGCTCTGCTATGTTCTGTGCAGGTCTAACTCCTCTTTATAAAATGAAGAAATATCGCAGGGGCATTCTACCAAAAAAGGTATATTGAACAGTTTAATCACATATACAAAAGCAAAATGAGTATGAAGAGCATTTTTGTTAATAAATGAAATACGAAAACCTCAAGCTTGCTCTTTGAAAACTAAGTAGTTGTAGAAGAAACAAAACCACTTGTTTTAATTTCTTATTTTGCATGCATGTTTTTAATATAATAAGGCACTGAGACTGTGTTCAGTTTAAACTATATATATGTGTGTGTGTGTATATATATATGTGTGTATCTATACATATGTATACATGTATAGTGACTCCAAAGTTCAAGACTGCTTTGTTAAATGTGAACCTCCATCTCATTAAAGACAGGCTTCTGTCTTTCAGAATCTAGAAAAAAAAATGAAGTTGTATTTTTTTTTCATGTGGCAATTTTTGTTTATTTATTTATTTGGCAATTTTTATATGCAGAACTTTAGATCCCCTTTAATAAAACACGTGGCTATGCAAGATTTTAGTGCTAGCAAGGACAGGTTTTAAAACACTGATTTTTGTACTATTATAGAAAATTTATTACCACAAATTCAGCGTGTATCAAAGAGTTTGCACAGAAACAGCGTTCACCTACTGAGTAATGTCCCAACCGGGCGAGATAAAAGTAAAGTTGGTTCACGTCTTCCCATCGCAACAGAAAGGCTGATAAAGCACACACTTGGTATCAAACAGAGCTTCCTGCTGGCTCCAGTTACCTGGGAGTCTGGAGCCCGTGGTTTGAGTAATGTTCTGCCCACAATGGGAATGACAGCAGAAGTGTGGAGAGGGTGATGGGGCTTCCAGCCGGCCCAGCACTTAGAGCTCAGACCCCTTCTTTATTCTCCAGCAGAAACGATAACAAATGTCTTTTTAAAAAAAGAAAAAAAAGGAGTCACTGATCTTCTGATGTTGCGTTCTTGGTGCTGGGAATTGCGTTAACAGCTCACCCAGACTGAGGTGATCCACCCTCACCAAAGTGCCTTCCAGAGTCATGTAGGTTTGCCAAAGAATTAAGAGAAGTTTTTCCTAATTTCTTTTGAAAAGAAAAAAAAATTTTTTTATGGGAGATGCCTAAAGAAATAAGATGTAGGCTGCCAGGATGTGGACTATGGACGCCAAGGTGAAAACGTGACCAGACGCTGTAGTATAAGTGTAAGGATTTTAACTTTTATCTCTTTGATTCTGGAAATTATATCTCCTTGGTTCTGGAAAAAACTTGCCAAAGTACTGCAACTTTAATGTAAAAAAAAATCTGTATTTTGATATGCAATATAATACTTATCCTAGAAGCTATTAAGATGATTTTCTTTTAAAAATGAGTGTTTAAAGCAGTACTAAAGAAGGCTCTGTTTGGATCCTCAGATTCTTATCTCATTTTCAAATGTATCAATTAAAAAGACCCAGATAATATGTGTTTTAAGTGGACACATTATTTCCCCATCATTACTCAACATTCACACAAAAGTATATTTATCTACCACTCAAGTTGTTTCAATCTACATGTACATCTGCGATTTACAAACTATGTTTTCAGAAAAGTTGTGAGGGAATACCGTAGCTGTTAGTGACCTAATCTTCAGACTAAAGGGAGCCGAAGACAAAGACAATTCTGGCAGGACTGACCCTGACAGAGCGATGAAAGCCACTGAGAATGACCACCAGAGGGCAGCATCCTCAAGCGGTTGTGATGGGGGTGGGGTGAGGTGCCGCGGAGGAACTGCGTGTTGTTTAGCTCCACCTGTTTCTAAACAGAGTCCACTCTCAAACTGTTTTCTGATTTCCAAGTTAAAGCCCTTAAGTACAAAAACAAGCGTCTCCCCTCAACGTGAAAGCAGAAACAATACTTTATGGAGCTCAGCAGGTGCCCTGTACTGTTCTAAGTGACTTACATGTCTCAAGTAAATAGCTGCCAAAACAGCCCTGCAGTGTGCACACTGTTGCTGGTGCTGCATTAAAATCGTGTGCTGACTCTGGGGAAACACTTACAGAAGATTTCACCTCAGCAATGCTGGTTAATCGCTACATTCTCAGCCGACCCTGGCATCAAGTACCCAGCAACGGTTTTGCTTTAGTAAGTCTGGTATCTTTTTGTTCATCACAGCTGATTTTTTGGTCCTAGCTAACCAAAACTACAGATTTTCACACACACGCGCGCGCACACACACACACACACACACACACACACACACACACACACACACACACACACACACACTGGTAGCGTCTTTGCTTCCCACTGAAACTTCACAAGCCAAACCTCCACTATCTGTACTGCCTTCAGCAAGCTCCTCCAGAAAACTCTCCATCCTCTATGACTTTTATAGCCCAAAGTTCCAAGGTCCTTCCACAATCCTCCCTTAAACACATGGTCAGTTCTGTCATAGCATTGCTCCACTATCCCGGTACCAATTTGTCTTAGTTAAAGCTACTGTTGCTGTAGCAAAACACTATGGTCAAAAGCAACTCAGGGAGGAAAGGGTTTATTTCACTCACAATTCGGCATTAACAATTCGTCCTCAAAAAAACAGTAAGAGCAGGAGCCCATGCAGGGCAGGAACTCCTGTGCAGAGCAGGAACCTGGAGGCAGGAGCTGATGCAGAGGCCATGGAAGGGTGCTGCTTACTGGATTGCTCCCCATGGCTTGCTCAGCCTGCTTCTTATAGAACCCAGGGCCTCCATCCCAGGGATGGCCCCACCCACCATGGGATGGCCCCTCCCCCACTGATCACTAATTGAGAAAATGCCTTACAGCTGGATCTCACGGAAGCATTTTCTTCCACTGAGGCTCTCTCTCCTCTATGATGACTCCAGCTTGTGTCAAGTTGACATAAAACCAGCCAGTAGAGTTCTCTGAGGTCTGACCTGCCTCAGCTGTGTCTCAGTTACTGTTCTACTACCGTGAAGAGACACCACACCATGACCAGGGCAACTCTTATAAAAGAAAGCATTTTGTTGGGTGTGTCTCAGAGGATTTGTGGCGGGCAGAATGACAGCAGGCAGGCAGACATGGTGCTGGAGAATGTGCTAACCCCTCTACATCAAGAGGAAACACTGGGCCTGGTGTGGGCTTTTGGAACCTCCAAGGACAGTCTCTGTGCTAAGACCACACTTCCTAATTCTCCTGGCCTTTCTCAGACAATTTCATGACCTGGTGTCTAAAGGATTGAAACTTGGAACCCTCACTCAAACTAGCATGAGGAGAAATGGACGCTGGCCTGCTTCTGCAGTTTCCTCAGGTTCCATAAGCTTGGGTATCTACTATGTGGAGGGGCTATGTTTGGGGATAGTACATCCTGAACCCCATCTGAGACAATGGGGTCTGGGCCCCAAATAAAAAGTTTAGTAAAGGAGACTTGATTTTTTTTAAATATGTTTTAGAAATGGAGAGAGGACAGATTTTATTTGAATGCTGAGCCAAGGTATACATCTAGCAAGTGAGATTAAGTAGTAACTCAAAGGACTGGAACTCATGAATGTCTTTAGGTTCACAGATGCTACTAGACAGAGAAAGCAAGCCCGTATTTTGAGTGTGTGTTAGGAACATCATGAAGGGATAAAGATGGAGCGGAGATTGAGGGAAGGACCAATCGATGACTGGCCCAACTTGCAGCCCACCCCGTGGGAGAGAGCCAACTCCTGACACTGTTAATGATTCTCTGCTATGCTTTCAGACAGGAGCCTAGCATAACTGTCTTCTGAGAGGCTTCATCCAGCACCTGATGGGAACAGATGCAGAGACCCACAGCCAAACAATAGGCAAAGCTTGCGGAGTCTTGTGGAAGAGTGGAAGGAAGAACGAGGGACCCGGATGAGTCAAAGACACCATAACAAGACCTACGGAGTAATCTAATCAGGGCCAACAGGGGCTCACAGAGACTGAACTACCAACCAAAGAGCAAGCATGGGCTGGACCTAGATGCCCTACATCTATGTAGCAGATGTGCAGTTTAGTCATCAGGTGGGTCCCCTTGCTGTCTCTGACTCTGTTCCTGCCTTTGGATCCCTTTCCTCTAGCTGGTCAGTCTTGTCCCCAGTGGGAGGGGATGCACTTAGTCCTGATGTGGGTAGGTGGTACCCATGGCGGGGGGTTTACCCTTCTCAGAGAAGGAGAGTCGGGAGAGGGGAAGAGGTGTCAGGGTGGAACTGGGAAGAGAGAAGGGAGGGGCCTGTGATCGGGCTGTAAAGTGAATAAATAAATTAATTAATGAAAACAGCAAATTCGAGTAAGGAGAGTAAGACAAAAAAAATTTTTTTAACTAGCATGAGTCAAGGACATGTGTAGAGGTAGGATGAAAATGACGACAAATGCTTGCCAGCTAATATCCATCAGTCCACCAGCAGGTGGACATGTCCATCAGTCCACCAGCAGGTGGACATGTCCATCAGTCCACCAGCAGGTGGACATGTCCATCAGTCCACCAGCAGGTGGACATGTCCATCAGTCCACCAGCAGGTGGACATGTCCATCAGTCCACCAGCAGGTGGACATGTCCATCAGTCCACCAGCAGGTGGACATGTCCATCAGTGCACCAGCAGGTGGACATGTCCATCAGTGCACCAGCAGGTGGACATGTCCATCAGTGCACCAGCAGGTGTACATGTCCATCAGTGCACCAGCAGGTGTACATGTCCATCAGTCCACCAGCGGGTGTACATGTGTGGATGCCAAAGACCAACTCCCTGTCATTACTCACCACTGCTCCCGCACAGCCCTCGTGTTACTGCCAATAAGAGAAACAGTTCTCGCCTCAAAGACCTAAATGGGATGGTTTATTCTGGAGCCAATTGTGAGTGATCACGGCCCAGGAACACAGATCTTAGTTTCCCCAAATAGCACGTTCCAATGAGGTAGCAAGTTCATGAACCTTTTTTATAGAAATAGAGGATCACAAATTAAGACACTTTTCAAATGTATTGGTCCGAATATTCCATAGGCAGGTTACAGCAAAGAGGGGGACCCTCTGTAACGGCCCTTAGAGGCTATCCAATGATACTATTAGCTTTTGGGTTGGTGGAAGCCAATGACCTGTTAAGTTTGTGCGTTTTAAACTTCTACCCTGATGTCACAGGACGTTAGCTCAGACACAAAGGTGGGAAAGACACAATTTCAGATAACTCAAGACAAATTGTAATTAGGGTCTGAACCTGCAACATGCCAAAATCTTCCAAATCTTCTGACCTGTGAACCAGCCTCGCTGAAGGGTCAGTGGGAGGTGCTTCCCTTCACCTCAAGCAACACCACGGAAGTGCTTGGCTAAACAGCTGAAACACGGCGTTGCTTAATGCCACAATAATTGCTGAGTCTGGTGAGTCATTCAGAGCGTGGGGACCATGGGGTGAGTTAGAACCACGGCACTAACATTTGGAGTTTTGGAAGAACTAAAAGCAAAGACACTTTAGTGACTAGTTAAAGAGAAAGGTGAAAATATGGAAGAGGGGACCAAAATGCCCAGATTTTAAGGTCAGGCAGTGGGAATGGGAGGAAGGGATGGGTTTCAAAACTAAAAGTTTTGGGTTTTCAGAAGGACGGGAAGAATTCAATACAGAGGAGAAGAGCACGGTATCTTTGAAACTCACGAGAGTGAGTAGTTACTAAAGGGGCGGTCATCTCTCTCTTTTGAGCACCTACCTAGCCCATAGAAACAAGCTTAATTTGCATGAAAAGAGGTTATTACACTCAAGAATGCTACCTCTGACAGAAAAGGTTGTTGGGAATTAAGAAGCATTATCCATGCTTAGTCAAGGAATTTTCTTCTACAGGATGTATTTAGTTCCAGATTAGACATGGAGTTTTCAAAATTAATTATGGAGAAAGAGCTTTCCTGAGTGTGACCTTATTCTTTTTCTCCTGTTCCTTTATGACTTTGATGGTTAGTTTATTATGAAAGGTTTCTTTAATGATTTTCAAAGCCGCCCCCCCACCCCAGTAAAATAAACCCAATTAGCCCCACAGAACATTACGGGGTAAGCTTACAACCTGGGTTATAGAAGGGCATATGGAATCTATGGGCAAGGTGGCTATGTGTGATCTCTTCTGGTCAGTATTGTGGATGCACATGATGTGTATGTGGGTGTGTGCTTGCATTTGTGCCTGTGTGCCTGTGTGCATGCAATACTGTGGCGACCTTCCTCTGTCCTGACCTTCCTCTATCTTACATTTTGAGACAGGGTCTCTCACTGACCAGGGAGTTCATTTATTGAGCAAGACTGGTTAGGCACCAAGCTCCCAGGATCTGGTTATCTTTGCCCCACCTTTCCCTTTCTGGGAGATACAAATGTGCACAGTTGTTGTGCCTGGGTTTTGAAACATGGCTTCTGGGATTTAATTCGGGTCTTTATGCTTGTGCAGCAGGCAGGTTACCCACTGATCTGTCTCCCAAGCCCCTATCAACATAAATAAAGACAAGATGCACTCTTTAAACCACACAGTCCTGTTCCTACAGGCTTACCAGCTATTTAAAATCATTTTTATGTAATTAAAATGTCAAGAAATTTTTGAACATTCAATTTCCTGTTTTTCCTGTGTGTGTGTGTGTGTGTGTGTGTGTGTGTGTGTGTGTGTGTGTGTAAAACAGTTAATGCTTGAATCTTTGTTCCTTTGCTAACAGAATTAAACTTTGCTATTTACGCTGGATTTGGTAAACTTTGGCTTAGGTTAGTAATTAGCTACGTGTGACTTTAGATCTAACCCAGAATAAAACATATTATTCCTAATTCTTTAATGTTACAGTTAAGCTGTTTTATTGTTATACGAAATCTAAATAATTAAGTTCTTAACTGGATAATGTGAAAGAAAGACAGACAGACAGACAGAGATAATAGAAAGGTAGACAGATAGATGTGCGGTGAGAGAGAGTAGATAGTTACATGGTAAGTAGATCAATTTGTTAAGTATAATCTAACATCATTAAATAAATTCAGCTTTCAAATTGTTAGACACAGAGTAAATAAACATTCAGGTAAGCAACAGGTCACTAGTACTGTCATGCCAGGTCTCTGGTGGAAGGTGTTATCAATGCAGATATAATAAATTCACAAAGTAACCGACGGAATGGCTTAACCAGCTACTGAACATTTATCTGGTAGAGAGTCTACAAATTCAATATCACATATAACACACAAGAGAAAGAAATCATTGTTAGAAAACAGATTTTGCCGTGTGAAACTCAGAGACAAAGTTAGACTGCAAAATGGAGGTGGGAATAACAAAACAAGTCACCCCCACCCTTACCCCACCCCACACCCCACACCCCACACCCCTCTACCCCACCCAAAAAAAAGCAAATCCTAAAGTAAGAATATGCTGATTTTTAATCTGTCCACTAAAGACAAAGTGAGTGATAATCCAAAACAAGAAAGAATTTAACAGACTCGTAAACAAGAATTAGGAAACCGTTACTCAGACTATAAGCCCAGCATTTTTTTGTTTTGTTTTGTGTTTAGTTTTTTGTTTTTGAGACATGGTTTCTCTGTGTAGCCTTGGCTGTCCTGGACTCACTTTGTAGACCAGGCTGGCCTCAAACTCACAGCGATCCACCTGCCTCTGCCTCCCGAGTGCTGGGATTAAAGGCATGCGCCACCAACGCCCGACTAAGCCCAGCATTCTTTATGTCTTCATAGCTAAGGAAGAGCTTACAAATTTTGCTAGACTCAGAATCAGTAGAGCATTATCTTCTTCATGCTAAAAGATGGACAGTAGAGTCCTTAAGCCTCGTAGTAAGGACTCAGTAAAAAAGTGTTAAAGGAGATCATTGGGAAATCAGCTATTGCTTAGTTTACCCAACATCTTCACGGCCTAGAGTAACAACTACTGTAATATTTACTGTAATAACTACTGTACAACTAGCATAGTCACTACCTGAAGAAGGCGCCACACTCATATTATGTGCAAACAACTTGTGGTTTGTTTGTTTGTTTGATGAAAGAGAAAAATCTAATAATGGTTGTTTCAAACCTTGTTCTCAGCGTTTTGATATGAAAAATATGCATGCACGGCAATAACCATTATTTATAGTGTTTTATGTGCTAGGCTCATAATCATGTGTATACTTGGTTATGTGTATGCAATCATGTGTATACTTAATTCGATTAAAAATCTCTGAGGTTACGCAACTGTTCGCTTTCATGTCATTGCAACTAAAACACCCAAGAGAATGAGTTGATACCGAAGGATTCGTCTTGGCCCGGAGACTCCAGGGCACAGTCTCTGGCACTGTTGACTCTGGGTTATAGTGCAGTGATGGCCAAAGAGGCTGATCACCTCATGGTGGACAGGAAGCAGAGCAGGAGCAGGGCTGGCGACCAAAGCTCACGCCTCACAGGGCCCCGTTCCTCTGATTCTTTTTTTTTAATGGAGGTGAATAGTTAAGTTGGGATAATTGGGGCTTTGAACTGAACTAGACCTTAAGTTTATGCCTGTATGTTGTTTCAGCTTTCACATACTATTAATAGAATCACAGAGCCCCTGTGTTAATACCTCATTCATATTCATCCACTGTGTTACTTCAATGGTAGAAACGTGTCGGCCTTGTTACCAAATACGTAGCAAGCGGCAAGAAAACCGCTTTCCACCTAACCAGCGGCTGTCTCCACATGTGTGGGTTACACTGGCTCCATCGGTGAGCCTGCTGCAGCCCGGAAACTAGCCTCTCTCTCAAGATCTGTGGGAGCCGTGGGGTTTTACCTTCCAGGAAAGCAAGCAACTCAGGGCACAAGCTTCCTGGACAAAGACCCAGGCTCTGGCTGGAGACAAGATTTCCTTGCTCCCAGAGCAGCAGGCAAGCACCAGCATTTTTGTACAGTAGGTCATTGCGCCACGTGGGAGTAATAAAAGGAAGCCTGTGCGGATGCCACAAGAGTAGGGTGGTGTCTTAGTCACGTTCTCTCAAGATCTCTTTTTCAGAGAGAGTTTATTAGGCTGGGCTATAAGCAAACAAGCTTTCTGATCTGAAGAACGATGCCTTCCAGAGCTTTCAAGGCTACTTACTGTACAAATCATGAAGTAACAGAGCCAAGATTTAAGGCTAGTGTGGCCATGTCACCCTCACCTCCCCACTGTCTCCCAACAGCACAGATATTTACATTTTGGTTACTTCCATACAAGATGAGGCAGGCTGGATTCTAATTTACCTCTCTAGAATCTTCTTTGAAAACCAACTTGTGGCCTAGAGCCTTTTTTCAGACCTCTTTATCACTAAGCAACAAAGATTAGTGTGACACATTTCCTGCCACTGTCCTCCCTCCCACATCAAAATGTGTACTATGTAATCTATAGAAACATGTACTTACATGGGGAAAAAAGAGCATTTCCTTTCCCAAGCCAACCCTTCCAAATGGGGTGATGTTGTATGCAGTCTCAGGCAAGGCCCACCTGGGCCTCTTCCATCAAGTGGCTCTAACTTATGACCAGAGCAGCCTAGCAGCTTCCACCCTTGCCTGGGACAAAAGCACTAGGCATATAACTAAATGGGAAGGTAAATTAACTTTGTTTATTTTCTAGATAAAAATTAATCAATTCTACCACTTTTTTTTTATGTTATTTGGAGTTCGGCCAATGTCAATTCCATCTGTAATATCTCCGTTCCAGGGCTTAGCCAATCTGTGTGGTGTGTCTCATCTTCTCTCTGCAATCTGTGTTGTTTTAATCTCTATTAGCTGAGCTTCCCAGGAACTGAGGATGCGCAGAAGCCAGAACAGTTGGTGGGATATACCAGAGGGCAGAGGAAAGCAATCCTCCAAACGTACAGCAGGGCTTACTTAACACAAGGTGCTGCTTTAGATGAGAAGATGGGAAGGCCCACCCTCAAACTACCAAGCCAGTTTGCTCAAGTGGCACACAGAGACACACCTCTAACAGAAGTCGGAATATGCCAGCTGTGCCTGTCAACAGAAAAAGCAAAAGAGAAGCAATACGGGCAGACTGACTGGAGCAGTGAGGAACCCCAAAGGTAAGTTACTGCTTCAGATGTGATCTAGGACAAAACAGGGTCAATGGGAGAAGAAGATGTGGTCACTACATTAAAGTCAGCAAGCGGCAAATTTAGCTTTAGGTTCAGAAATTAATCTGACTTTAAAGTTTCAGAAAGAATGAAAAAAAAAACTTTAAGCCGGGTGTGGTGGCGCACGCCTGTAATCCCAGCACTCGGGAGGCAGAGGCAGGCGGATCACTGTGAGTTCGAGGCCAGCCTGGTCTACAAAGTGAGTCCAGGACAGCCAAGGCTAACACAGAGAGACCTTGTCTCAAAAAAAAAAAACCAAACCAAACAAAACAAAACAAAAAAAAAAAAAAAAAAAAAAAAAAAAGAAAAGAAAAAGAAAAAAACCCTTTAACCCAGGACTCTTTGAGTCAATATGAAGTTGCCAGGCACTCTATTATAGACAGAGTTTATTTGCCTTCCATGGTTGTCCTGGTTAGTAGGCTCTAGGGAAACTTGAGTTTAGCTCTAAGGACTGTGTGCCCACACACAGGACCACGTTCACTACCGTAGTCAGCGAGCTGCACAGCCCAAGACAGCTGAGATGCACAGAGGCGGTGGACTTCATGTCACATGTCAGCACCCCACTGCTAACAAGAGAGTTTACACTGAGACTCAAGTTCTTCCTGTCTGATACATAAGACTGAAACTCTGAACTCAGACCCCGTGTAGCCTCCTGGGAGAGAGGCCATCGTCTCTAAGCTTTGTTTTGTAATTTGTTGAAAAAACGGGAGGAGGGAGATGAGGGCCGACTCATCTCAGCCCCTGGCCTCACAGGCGGACTCGGGCTTAGTCAGGAAGCTTACTCTTGGCCTTTAGAGATGGCTTAGTGTTGTTCTTGCAAAGGGCCCCAACCAATTCCAGCACCCACGTGATAGCTCATAACCATCGCTGACCCCAATTCCAGGGAATCCAACAGGCATAAACATGGCGCACATACACGTAGACAGGCAGAATATCCATACACCTAGAGTAAAATAAATAAATCCTTTAAGATTAAAAATAAAGTATGACAAATATTTAAAAAGAAAGGAGAAAGAAAGGGTAGAGGAAGGGAGGGAGGGAAAGAGAGGGTCAGGGAAAGAAAGTCTCACCTATTAGACAGTTACCTGGGACACCCCAGTTCTCCTGGGACCCTGCTCCCCTGAGTCTTCAGTCTGAGCCCCATCCTTCAACAACAGCTTCTCCCCACCCCCACTCCACTTCCTCCTTTTTAGTTTCTGGTAATCACTGGGTTGGAGAAAAGCCACCCAACAGGAAAGACCCCCTAAAGGACTGATATCTTTCTTGTTTCCCCGGGGGCCGAGTCCCAGGAGTCCCTCCATGCTTTGTGAACAAATGTAAATGACATCTGGACATTTTCATTCATCAGTCTTTCGGCAGCCGCACCTTTTTATTTGTCACCTCACCTGGGTCCTGAGTAGCCAGGAGCTGTCCTAACACTGCCATAACCAATGTCTGCAGAGTTCCCGGGCAAGAGAGGCAGCACACAGACACTTGTAGTTCTTTCCCCAGAGTTCCACCTAGCAAACCTACCTCTTTCTTTATACTAAAATCCCCAAGTCCTGGGGTCTCAGTGGACCAGGTTTAGCTAAAAGCCCAAAGAAAGCAGTGGCAAAAGAGGGAAGGAGAGAAGTTCGTTACTTTCTTACTAGTGTAGATCAGAGCATCACTGTAGTTGGAAAATATCTTAAATGCAACTGAAGCCCGTGGTAAGCTTCACCAGTTAAATTAAAACCTGTTTCTCTCTCTCCAAGTCCAAGTCAGTTTGTTCCCTGATTTGGGATTGCTCCTAGCCAGAGCCTAATATTGTGTATCCATGCCCCAACACTGCCTCCAGCCATGTCACCCTGCCTCACATGGGTGCTCATCAACACACACGGTCCCTTACATCATTCATAACACCAACACACGTCCTTGTGGTTTCACACTGTCCCAGCCTAATTCTTGGTAAAACCACTTGCAGTTGGGTGTTAAAAGATGTCAAGAACAAGTCAGAACAGAACACAAACCAACATCAAGGTTGAACTGATGCTCTCGCTAGCTGATGAAGAGAAAAAAAAAATCTTTATATAACGTTCTCATCGCAAGACTTGCAAAATTCTGTTGAAAATGGTCCCGGTTTCTTCTTGGGAAATGCTAGAAAGGCTCTAGACTTCTTGTGGAGTCAGGCTGGTGTGGCACCTATGAGTTCTGCTTATTTGAAGACAAAGGAAACCTAAGAAGATTTGGAAAGGAAGGGAGGGAAAGAAGGAGGAAGGAAGAGGGGGGGGAAGGTGAGAGGGAGGGTGAGAGAGGAGACGAGGGAGAGAAGGAAGAAGGGAGGGAGGGAGAGAGGGAAGGAGAGGGAGAAGAGGAGGGAGAGAAGGAGGAAGGGAGGGAGGGAGGGAGGGAGGGAGGGAGAAGTTGAGTGAATAAGGAGTGGGTAGGGAAGTGGGAGGGATATGGGAAGAGTTGTGGGAGGTGACATGGCCAAATGGGATTGTGGGAACCACCTTGACTTAGAAATGCCACTGCTCCTGGGTCTCCCCTTGCTTCCCTGACTTCCATTCTTCAGCCCTCTTTGCGGGCTTCTCTTCTTCCAGAACACTTGGCGGCTTCTAAGTCACCCCTGGCCCTCCTGTTAACTCCTGACCTTTCTCCCACTTCATCACATGGTCACCCTGGCTTCCATGTTGGTAACAGCACCCTCCTCTCTCCTTGACTCCTGACCTGAACAAATGTCCTCGGACCACCCAATGGATTCTTCAAGATCCACACGTTCTGAAGATTGTTGTCACCATTCAACACACTCAAAAGAGCATCATGTCCTGGCCTGCACATCTGCTCTGCCTATTGTGTTGGCAGAGGCCACCTCCCCTCTTCTACCTCTCAAAGTGGAGGTAAGAGCTGTCAGGCAGGCCTTGTTGCCTAACATCCTCAGGCAACAATCCTCCTCTTCACATTGTGCACTCCACTTGGTTTCTTGCTATCTGTGATGAACTCAGTGTGTGGCTCTTAATTCCTGAGAAACATAAATTCAAGTACTCTAAAAAATGGACCTAAACAGCTCCAATTGATAAGTATTTGAGGTTGTAACCTCAGTTATCCCAGCTTTCTTGTCCCCTACCTGCTCACCCCAACTTTGCATATAAAGGCATGACTACACTGGTCACTCCAGGGAGCTCTGGAAGTACACGATCTCTCCCAAGACTAGGCAAGTGTGGGCAGTTACATGACACTGTTGATGATACATCAGCAATGAAGCCTCCTACAAATGTTAGGAACTGGGACCCCTGGGCTTACACTAACAGGTGCTACAGCTCTGTGTAGGCCTAAGTCCAACATTCCTGGCCCTTAACAACAGATAGCCCATTGCAGCTTCCAGGACAAGGGTCTGAGTCCTTGGCCCTGAAGGCCAGAAGCTCGCTGGAAATCTTCTGGAGATTAGGGCCCACAGCTTCTTTCCTACTTTCGATATACATTAGTCCGGCCAGGTGAGCTGATAGCCTGAAAACAGAAAGTGCAGCAGCAGGAGAACGGGGTGACAGCAGTGACAGTAGTGGTAGCATAGCTGTGGTAGAGCCACAGAAAGGACAATCTAATGGGCAAGGAAGCAAAGCAGTAGGGAAACATAGCTAATAATGACTGACACCTGACTCCATGGCACTTGGGTGCTGTCCTCTGTCTTCAGTGACTCTAAATTCATTGTCTAATGGTCAAACTTCCTACTTGGCCAGGAGGTTTCCATGAAGGAGAAATTCCTCACTTCCCCCTCTTCGTTTAGTACACTTCCTCCTCCATCTCACCTCCATCCAGCAGCCACAGTCTCATCAAGCAATGGACCACCCATGCCTAACTGCCTCCCCATCTCACCCTGTTTTCCCCTTGACCTTAGCATTCTTCAGTGTGGCCAAATCAACCACAGCCTTCCTCTTTCTCTTTCCCTCCTTCAAGCCCTTCAGGACCAGTTTGAAATTGTTTTACAGCAACAGTGTGGCCTCGGGCCCCAATTGCTGGTCCCTTCTCCGGCCATTCCTATCCCCCACATCCTCTGCCTGGGATGCACGGCTGCCCACAATGACTCTAGTTCTGTTCTTTCTATATTCCTCATTCTGCTTCCTCTTGGTCAATTCTGATCCCCCAACAACAAGCCCTGGTTTATTTGAAGGGTGTGATGGGGCATGCCTATAATCCCACACTAGGGAAATGGAGGTAAGAGGATCAGAAGTTCGATGTCAGCTACATACGAGTTCAAGGCCAGCCCAGGCTATGTTTGGAGCTTTACCAATAAGCAGCTGCAACTATTCTGTATCTTCTTGAAGATATCAATTGGAGTGTTCAAAAACAAACAAACAAACAAACAACCTGGATGGATGTTTGACTGACAGTCCTTTCTTAAGGCAGCCAGGGCCATAAAAACAAGTATAACCAATGTCAACTAAGAAATCAAATCTCCTCATCCCAAAACATCTTTCCTCATTTACAGGAAACTAAACACCAAAAGAAATACATCTGCTAATACCAATACTCCTCAAACTATTCCAGAAAATAGAAACGCAAGTAACATTGCCAAACTTATTCTATGAAGCCACAGTCACTCTGATACCTAAACCACACAAAGACTCAACAAAGAAAGAGAATTTTAAGCAATTTCACTCATGAACATTGATGAAAAAAATTCAATAAAATACTCAAAACTGAATCCAAGAACACATCAATTACATCATCCATCATGATCCAGTAGGCTTCATCCCAGGCATGCAGGGATGGTTCAACATCCATCAAAGTAATCCATCATATAAACAAACTGAAAGAAAAAAAAAACACATGATCATCTCATTCGATGCTAAAAAAGCTTTTTGACAAAATCCACCACCCCTTCATGTTTAAAGTCTTGGAAAGATAAGACATACAAGGAACATACCTAAACATAATAAAGGCTATATATAGCAAGCCAATAGCCAACATCAAATTAAATGGAGAGAAACTCAAAGCAATTCCACTGAAATCAGGGACAAGACAAGGATACTGACTCTCTCCATATCTCTTCAATATAGTACTTGAAGTTTTAACTAGAGCAATAAGACAACTAAAGGAGATCAAGGGGATACCATTTGGAAAGGAGGAAATCAAAGTATCACTATTTGCAGATGATATGGTAGTATGCATAAGTAACCCCAACAATTCCTCCAGAGAACTCCTACAGCTGATAAATATCTTCAGCTAAGTGGCTGAATACAAGATTAATTTTTTTAAAAAAATCAGTAGCCTTCCTGTATACAAAAGACAAAAAGGCTGTGAAAGAAATTAGGAAAATGATACCCTTCACAATAGCTACAAATAATATAAAGTATCTTGGTGTAACTCCATAAGCATAAGGTTATTCTGTAGTTTAAATTCTGATTTCCTGTCTAAATGTTATGTAAACCGTGCTCCCGCTGTTAAGTCAATAAAGCAGCTTATAGCCAATCAATAAGCAGGGGAGAAAATAGAACGTGACTTCCTGCCAGGCAGCAGAAGAGGAGTTAATAGAGGAAGTAGGGGTTTCAGCCAGGGGATCCAGCCACGAGTAGAGACCCAGGGAAGATCAGGGGGGAAGAGCTAGAGCTGAGGAAAACTACAAAGTGCAAGTATCGCTGTGATGTTTGCTGGGAATATGACAAAATAACACAGAGGGTTAAGAACAGACTTAAACTGCTCAGATTGTGTTGTGAAGCTTTGTATTATAAAAAAAAAGTCTCAATTATTTGTGTGATAGCAGGTTAAGAAATAAGCTAAGAGAAGCAAGCACTGTTTTATAAAAATAACTTCAACATAACTCTAACCAAGCAAGTGAAAGACCTTCAAGAACAGAAGCTTTTCAGTTTCAAGAGGTCCCATTTATTAATTGTTGATCTTAGAGCCTGAGCTGTTGGTGTTCTGTTCAGGAAGTTGTCTGCTGTGCCAATGCATTCAAGGTTCTTCCCCACTTTCTTTTCTAATAGATTTAGTGTGGCTGGTGTTATGCTTAGGTCTTTGATCCACTTGGATTTGAGTTTTGTGCAGGGTGATAAATATGGATCTGTTTTTCAGAACTTGAAGTCTCTGAAGAAAGAAATTGAAGAAGATATCAGAAGATGGAAACATGTCCCATGCTCATGGATCGGGAGGATCAACATAGTAAAAATGGCCATCCTACCAAAAGCAATCTACAAGTTCAATGCGACCTCCATCAAAATACCAGCACAATTCCTTACAGACCTTGAGAGAACAATTTTAAGCCAGGTGTGGTGGCATGCACCTTTAATCCCAGCACTCAAGAGACAGAGGCAGGCGGATCGGCCAGCCTGGTCTGCAAAACCAATCCAGGATGCCCAAGGCTACACAGAAAGACCCTGTCTTGAAGAAACAAACAAACAACAAAAAGAACAATTTTAAACTTCATATAGAACAACAACAACAAGACCCCAGAATAACTAAAACGATCCTTACAATAATAGAATTTCTGGAGGTATCTTCACCCCTGACTTCAAGCTATACTACAGAGCAGTAGTAGTAGTAGTAGTAGTAGTAGTAGTAGTAGTAGTAGTAGTAGTAGTAATAATAATAATAATAATAATAATAATAATAATAATAATAATAATAATAAAATAAAACCTGCATGGTACTGGCATAGAAATAGACTGCTTAATCAGTGACAAGCTGGAGGCCTAAGTCATGGTAGGCACCTGGGAGGATATGGGGGTGACTCTAGCTGAGACCCCTAGCAGTAGGGGGCATGGAGACTGAAGAGGACACCCTCTAACTAGACAGGACTCCTAGTGGAGGGAGGGAAACACCAACACACCCATAAAAACTTTGACCCAAAATTTACCCTGCCTACAAGATGTGCAGGGATAAAGACAGAACAGAGATTGAGGGAATGTCCAACCAATGCCTAGCCCAACCCAAGACCCACTCCGTGGGAGAGATCAACCCCTGACACTATTAGGGATACTCTGCTATGCTTGCAGACAGGAGCCTAGCAGAGTTGTTCTCCGAGAGGCTCCACCCAGCAGTGGTTCAAAACAGGTGCTGAGACTCACAGCCAAACATCAGTCGATGAGTAGGGAGTCTTGTGAGAAAGTGGGAGGAAGGAAAAAGGGGCCTGGAAGTGCCAGGAGTTCCCCGGGAAGACTGGCAGAGGTGGCTGGCCAGGGCTCAGAGGGGCTTGCTGGGACTGTGGGTCCTCTGGTGAGGGGAGCGGGGCTGTCCATGACATGGATTCTGATGCCAGCTATTTGATCGCTTCCTCCTGGCAGGACTGCGTTGCTGGGCCACAGGGGAAGGGGGCAAGCTTGGTCCTGGTGCAACTTGATGAGGTGGGATAGATGGAAGAGGGGCTCCCCTTTTCTGGGGAGTGAGGGAGGTGGGATGGAGGAGAGGGAGGGAGGGTGGGAATGGGAGGGAGGGTGGGAATGAGAGGGAGGGTGGGAATGAGAGGGAGGGTGGGAATGAGAGGGAGGGTGGGAATGGGAGGGAGGGTGGGAATGAGAGGGAGGGTGGGAATGAGAGGGAGGGTGGGAATGAGAGGGAGGGTGGGAATGAGAGGGAGGGTGGGAATGGGAGGGAGGGTGGGAATGGGAGGGAGGGTGGGAATGGGAGGGAGGGTGGGAATGAGAGGGAGGGTGGGAATGAGAGGGAGGGTGGGAATGGGAGGGAGGGTGGGAATGAGAGGGAGGGTGGGAATGAGAGGGAGGGTGGGAATGAGAGGGAGGGTGGGAATGGGAGGGAGGGTGGGAATGGGAGGGAGGGTGGGGATGGGAGGGAGGGTGGGAATGGGAGGGAGGGTGGGAATGGGAGGGAGGGTGGGAATGGGAGGGAGGGTGGGGATGGGAGGGAGGGTGGGAATGGGAGGGAGGGTGGGAATGAGAGGCGAGGAGGATGGGGCTGCAACTGGGATGTGAAGTGAACAGATTAATTAATTAATTAATTAATTAATTAAAAAGAAACACATGTAATAAGAACTCATCAATAACAGCAGGCTAGGGGGCTAGGGATGCCAACTCAGGTACTCATGCTTGTGTACCCAGTACCCCAGGCCCAGGGCAATACTTTTAAAAGGATTTAGTTATTACATTCTATTCAAAAAGAATACCAGCCTTCTCCTTCCATCTTATCACACATGTTTTGGACTGCAGCGAATTTAAAAAATAATAAAAATCCTGGCACTTGGGAGGCGGAGGCAGTCTTTGTGAGTTCCAACATGCAACACATACTTTATCTGTAAGCCAGGCCCACCCTAGGTCAGCCTCCACCCTGACTCCAGTGGCTCCAAAGACACATAAGGCAAGAGCCAGTACCTGGTCACAGAGCAGCAGTTGGATTTAGGGCTGCTGGGCATGGAGGACATAAGGATCACCTGCAAACTCAAGACTGGGTGCATATCTGAGTGACAGACTAGGTGTTTGGGATTTTCTTTCAGAGAGAGAGAGAGAGACAGAGACAGAGACAGAGAGAGAGAGAGACAGACAGAGAGAGGCAGACAGAGACAGAGAGAGAGACAGAGAGACAGAGACAGAGAGACAGACAGACAGAGAGACAAAGAGACAGAGAGAAGGAATCAGACCTTTTTGTACAGTTAAGCCAAGAAAAACTTCTGGACCAGTGGTTCTCAACCTATGGTCGTGACCCTCTTGGGGATTAAACAACTTTCTTATCAATGTCACATACCAGATATTTAGCATACCAGATATTTACATTACGATTCATAATGGGAGCAAAATTACAGATATTGAGCAACAACAAAAATAATTTTATGGTCGGGAGTCACCACAACATGAGGAACTGTATTAAAAGGTTGCAGCATTGAGACGGTTGAGAACCACTGTTTTAGAATCCACTCAAATTATCAACCTTTCCGTTTCTGAGTATATTTGACCAACAGTAATTGCTGTTTTAGTGATCTGAAGATCTGGGTACACAGTGCTTTTCAAATATCCCAGGGTTACACAGCTGGATGTGAGGTACCAGAGAGGCCAGACCCCAGTCCACACGGAACGCCCCTTGCTTTAAACAAGTCCACGCTCTTTCCTTTGAGCTCAAATCGAAGCAGACTTTCCAGTGTTCTAGCTTTGCAGTGTTTCACAGTGCTGAAAAATCAAAGAGCTGCAAGATGCAGAGAACAGGAGCCCAAATCCAAAGGTTTTGCGCTCGTGCGGTCATGCAAACACACGGGTTTTATGAGAGGTAGTGTTTGCCAAAAGGTAGGATTTATGGCTTCACGTAATTTACAGCTTTTAAATGTAATGTTAAAATGTGAATAAATTTTTCCCTTCCCTGTGAGAATAGCTCATGAATAAACGTGAAAAGGGGTGCGAGGCTGGAGACAGAGCTGGAAGAGGAGACAGAGAATGACTCCCCGTGTGCGCCTGCCTTCCGCAGACGCTGTCCCCTGCTCTGCGTGAAGACTAAAGCACAGTTATGTGTGACATGGCGCTGAACAATTCCCTCCGAGGCAACGGGCCAGGAATGCTGCTCGGCCCACCGTGCAACAAAAATGTATGAAATCGCATTAGCAGAAAAACAAGATTTCTCGGTCTTACCACAGAAAGGCTTTTCCCACCTCCTAGACGAATGTTCGCCTCTGATTGAGCAACTGTTACCCTCTTTATTTCTACCTGAAAGTGCCTTTTGCAAGTCATAATTAAGGGCAAGAACTTTATAGTCCCATCATGATGGAATGTGTTTAGCGCCTGAATGCCCGTTCATTAGCAGGCTATTTTAGGGCTTTTTTTTTTTTTTTTTTAAATTTCAGGGCTTAATTTGATCGCAATGCATTTGCACGCCCTGAACATTTTAAGGCAGAACAAGAACTCTATAGAGCGGCTTTCTAAAACACCTTCTACAAGGCAACAATCTACAATGCTAGCAAAGCAAAAACTGTGTAGACTCCGTTTTGTGGTTGTGAGGGGGAAGAAGAAGGATGTCAGCAGCAGGGAAAATAGATAAAAAAACACATTCAGGCCTTCTCTAAATTAATATGAAAAGTTGTTAAGAGAGAGAAGAAAAATGAAAAATTATTTCCAAAGCGTGATGTCCTGCCGTGAAAATTTCACAGGTACAGAAGTTCTGCATGGCTTCAGGCAATCGTGCTTTTTTTTTTTTTTTTTTTTTTCTCAGAAGCTGTGGTGGGCATTACCTGTCACACGGCCGACTTTGGGGGTGTGAGAAATCGTAAAAGGGTTAACTTGGTTAAAATTCACTACTGATTTTATAAGGAGACGTTATGCCTTCTGCTCACAGGTTGTTAAATTTGGAAAGTGTTTAGGTACGACAAATTAATTTAACAGGCCCAACAAGTTCAAACCTGGAGTTCTTAAGGGACAGGAAGCTGTAATGGAGATGCTTCTTGCGATGCAAGAATAATGAAAATGACCTCAAATGTTCCCACGAACAACGAGTCTTCAACTGATTCTTGTTCATTGAGGGCAGGAAGCAGAACGGTGAATTCTGAGCTTAGCCCAGCACCGGACACTTCCAGGACCTGGACAGCTCCAGGGCTCACACACCTTAGGCGAAGAGGTTGGCCAGCTGGCTGAGGCAGGCTTCCCTTCAACTGTAAAATCCTCCACCTCTCTTCAGAGAGTAAAAGTGTGGCCCTGGGGGAAAATCATGCTTCTAAATTGGTGATTTCTTTTTAAATCCTCAATAAAAGATAAACAGCTTAACTGGATTTTGTTTTAAGGACAAAAGGCAGCGATACCATGGAGCCACAGATACACGTGGTTAGAAGGGACCACCCAGACCAAGAGACCTGCCAAAGTCTCTCAGGCCGGGACCTCTGGCTTCTGAAGGACTGGCCTTTCTCCAGCACTGTCCTGCGTCTGGTGCTTTACAGACTTATTTTATTACAAGGTTATAAGCTGTGAATTAGGTGGCAGGTCAGGTTCACTGAATTCCTATGACCCTTTGGAATAAGAGCTGATTCTAAATACCAAGACAAACACACACACACACACACACACACACACACACACACACACACACACACACACTCACACACTCATGAGAGAGAGAGAGAGAGAGAGAGAGAGAGAGAGAGAGAGAGTGTTGGGGGAAGAACTCTAGTAAGATTCATTTAAATGAAGTATACAAAATTGAAATTTTCACAGGGAACTATTTTGGAATTCTGGAACCACAGGTCAGAGGAAGAAATTTCGGTCAAAAACTAATCTATTTTTGTTCGTCTATTTTTGAAAACTTCGAGTGTAACTAGCTGTGTGCATTTTTCTTAGCAATTTAAATCTCTTGAAAGTGAATCTTTTTTTTTTAAGTTTATTTATTTATTATTACGTATACAGAGCTCTGACTGTGTGTACACCTGCATGCCAGAAGAGGGCATCAGATCATATTACAAATGGTTGTGAACCACTATGTGGTTTGCTTGGAATTGAACTTAGGACCTCTGCAAGAATAGCAACTGCTCTTAACAGCTGACCCATCTCTCCAGAAAATGAATCTTAAACATGGAGATATCTACACACTGGTAAGAATACTGAATTTCAGGCTGGGTGGTAGTGGCGGTGGCGCACGCCTTTAATCCCAGCACTTGGGAGGCAGAGGCAGGTGGATCTCCGTGAGTTCGAGGCCAGCCTGGACTACAGAGCAAGTTCCAGGATAGCCAGAACTGTTACACAGAGAAACCCTGTGTCGAAAAACAAAACAAAACAAAAACAAACAAACAAACAAAAGTATACTGAATTTCTTATGTGCAGTTCACTCTTCCCACATATAACAATTACCTGCATAATTCCATTACTTTCTCTTTCTATATATTTATATTTTAAAATGTATTTAATATACTATGCCTCACAATATATTACTGTTGGCATATTGCCATATTGTGTATAAAGTAATAAAACGGGCTAAATTAACTATTAAAGGCCACTAATAATTGCTGAAACTACTTGGTGTGAATTATAACACCAATACCATTTTTATCTATCAGATCTATAGATTTAGGAAGTGTCTCCAAATGGAGCTCAGATTAGTTGGCTAGGAGTCTTCCCGCACCAGAGCTCACAGCTCTGTTTATTTAGAAGATGTCAGAGTTTAGCCAGCACTGGTTTTATTTTTTTAAAGTTGTGAATTATCAATGATCTCAGTCATTAGAAAATGACCAAAAGATTGAAACATTTCTTAAGTCAACAGTAATACACTTTAGAGACATCATTTACAAAAATATGATTCATTATTTTAAAAATGGAGGTTTTATTTGGCACAAACATTTATGAAGAAATGAGGAGAATTAATACCAAGCTACCCCACGTTACTGAAGCAGAAATCCTAATTCTGAAATTATACTTGGACCAGGCCATGTAGTGCACCCTAAGATAAAAAAAAAAAACAAGCAACCCTTTTTGTCACATGCTTTTTCTCACATAGTTGGTCCAGAAATAATAATAAAAATTATTTTCTGTACACAATCCTTTGAAATTTATTAATCTGTCTAAATCTGTGCTCAGTCAGAATTTTTAAGTACTTAACACATTTATTGTTCATTAACTCTAGTAATCAGTCATTAGGGAATGCTAATTAAATACAGCATATACATATCCTTCAACCCTTATCAGTATGAAAATATGCACATGTGAAAGAAGACTTAGGTTCTAAAGCACATATATTGTTGAGTCAGCATAAAGCATGTTTTCTTTTGTTTGTAAATTTATCAGCATAGGTTTTTCAAAAATGCTGCTAAAAACAAACACAATTGTACTATAAACCTCAGGTGATTTGTCTTATTTCACATAGTATTCTTTTCTTAGACTTTTTGTTTTGTTTTGTTTTGTTGAGACAGGGTTTCTCTATGTAGTCTTGGCTATCCTGGACTCTTTGTAGACCAGACTGGCCTAGAACTAACTCTGCCTCCCCAGGTGCTGGAATTACAGGCGTGGGCCACCGTGCCCTGTCCTTGGATTATTTTGGCTCAGAATGTCTGTCTATACATGAGGTGAGGTCAGGTCACGTTGTCACCCTTAAGAGCCTTTTTCCCCACGTGAAATATGTAGGCTATGTTGCCCAAGATTTTGTATAAAGAAAAATTATTTTAACTTAAAAAGTTAGCTCTCTAACAAAGGATATGATTAACTACAGAATCATGCGTTATTCTTTATGGTTATGGTTCCATAAGAATAAAACACACTTTGTAAACGATTTCAATGCACTCTGCTAGATATCATATTTTACCTCTATTGACACCAAAAATATATGTAACTACCTTTCGCTCAAAAAAATGAGATTTCCTCTTTTATTTTAATAATATTCAAATTAAAATATTTATAGAAATAAAATTATTTTATTTTCTCAAATTTAAATGCTAAGATATACATTCGCAAATGAAATGTTAGATTTTTTTAAAAGGAAATTTAAATTATATTTTGGCTATATGTTATAAAAGCTTGCATTCAACAGGAGCCTTAATACTCTACATGTGCAACTCTTATTATATGCAGAGAATGTGATTACAGGTCCACACCAAACAAATTAAGTGAAAAACTTTAAGTTAAACTTTATGGTTTAACAAGTAAATGGATTTTTAAAATCCCTGCATACATCAGGAGTTTGTGGGGTAACATGCAATGCTATAAAGTAAAAATGAGCTCATCTTATAGAAATCTGTACTTCTCCAGAGAAATAACAAAAATGCAAGTTGAAATGCTAGAAACATTTTATTCCTGAATAGAAAGATACAGGTCATCCTAAATAAACTCATATATTAATGAAAACCAAATGAAAACAACATGGTGATGGCATGTTACCTGTGCCAGAATGAATGAGGTTGGTCCTGGAATACTTGGGCCAAAACAAGGAAAATTGTATCATTAAGAGTGTTATAATAAAAGCCGGGCATGGTGGCACACACATTTAATCCCAGCACTCGGGAGGCAGAGGCAGGTAGATCACTGTGAGTTCGAAGCCAGCCTGGTCTACAAAGCGAGTCCAGGAAAGCCAAGGATACACAGAGAAACCCTGTCTTGAAAGAAAGAAAGAAAGAAAGAAAGAAAGAAAGAAAGAAAGAAAGAAAGTGTTATAATACTATTTATATGGTATTGGTATCAGAATAGAGATAGATTGGTAGAGTGAATTTATATTACATTGTGAACTTTAAATAAAGAATGTAATTAATAATTAAATTCTAAAATGCTAAATAAACATCTCATAGCTGGCATAAAGATAAAAATGGATATTTTCAGGTTAAGGTAGTCACGGGATTATAAGTTCAAAGATAAAGTTAAGGTTTTTTTGGTCTATTAAAAAGCCAAACATGAAACTGCAAACAAGCAGACAAGTAACAGATGGAAAGAGTATTAGCCAGAAGCAGCACTTTTTAATATGATAAACGCTCTCAAAATCACATACTGGTGAAGAGTATGAACAATTCTTATGGTGAGACGCCATTCACAACAAGATGATTTCAAAGTTACCATATTCACTAGTAGATAAAGTGCAACAAGGTCATAATATTTTGCTTTTGAATCTATATACTTGACAAAAACTTTCTCAATGCTCAATAAAATAGCATGTGTCTATTATTTATAAGAAAATTATTTAAATTAATTTTAGGAAAACATATTGACAATTTTTGAAAAAACATTCATAGTCATTAAATAATAATTCTGCTTCTAAAGGTTTATTTTTTAAGTATGTGTTTGTGTCATTTTCATGCAGTACCCACAGTGGCCAGAAGAGGGTGTCAGATCCCCTGGAGCTGGAGTTACAGGGAGTTGGGCACTGCCCAACATGGGGGCTGGAACCTGAAGTCGGGTCCTCTGCAGGGGCAGTGTGATTTCTTAATGGCTGAGCCATGTCTCTAGTCCCAAATTCAATATAGGCTCATGGATGCCTATGCAAAGAGCTCATCGCAATGCCATTATGATGGTAAAACATCAGCAATAAACAGTATGTCCGATGAGTAGTATATAATTAAGCAGTATAAGCTTTACTTATATAATAGAATATTTTATAATCATTATCAAAATGCTTCTAAAACACCTTTAATAACCTGGAAATTTGTCATGATATAATGTTAAATGATAGCCCAGGGCTAAACATATATAAATAAATACATTGGTAGGTTTCAAAAACAATATAATTTTCACCCTTTTTTAATATATTGTTCAGATATTTTACTACAAAAATGTATTACCTTCATAATTACAAAATTCCTTCAGCTTTTAAAGATATGATAAATTTGATATTAATCAAGTAAGAGTGAAAGTGACATAGCTGCAGCCATAGTTATGTTAATATCCTGTATACATATGAATGCATACTTTATCACAGTACACAGTTACACCAAATCTGGTTTAAACAGCATTCACCTTAATTATCTGTTATGAAGTCATTTGGTAGCCGAGGGAACCCCCTGAATGGCCATTACAACTCAGGCTTGTCCGCAAAGCTTAATACCACACATGGGGTACCTTCCTGTACACAGACCCTCTCTCTCTGATGTTCACATTTTGATCTTGGGATAACTCAGACCAATTGTAAAAGTAGAATATGAATAGAGGCCAACGCTCCTAGAACTGGTTCCATTCCTAGGCTTTTTCGCAGCTCTAATTTTACTACTACTTGGCCCTTCGCGTGGCTTCTCTATGGAGGGGATACTGACGTCGTGTGCCTGTCCAGCATCACCACTATCTCATGTCTACCCAGAGTGCCCTTCTGTCCCGCAGTATCCACACTACTGAGAAGCCTTGTAAACAAATGGCGAGAGGAACCCACAGCAGAAGGAGATCGCTCCAGCAAATGTGTCTTTCCTCTGTATCAAGGCTGGAAGTTGTCAATATCACATCTTTTGTCTTTTAAAATGCATCAAAGATAAGCATATAATAAAATGGTCTAGAGGTAAGAAAAAGCCTAGACTTTTTTATTTTCATTTTATTTTATTTTATTTTTTGGTGACTTCTTGGAAACCCTATCCAAGAAAACTGCAAGAAAATGGTGCAAAATTCCCAGGAGACTTAACTGTCCCTTTCCTTATCAGAAAAGAGGTCCTTTCCATCACACAGTTGCTAGGTTAAAGCTGTCTAGGTCCTAAAGATAAAGAAACTGCACTATTAAGCCATTCCAAATTAACAGAATGGCAGAGCATGCCTAGCTGTCAGTTCAATAACTCATCTTAAAATGTTTTTTTTTCCCCCAGAGAAAGGAATGTACAATTCAAGAGTTAAGATTTGCTGAAGTAGATAAACACTACTCTCCTCTGTCCTGTCCTGACCTTAACCCGAAATACATCATTTTATCTGCAGTTTTCACTTTAAATTGCAGTATAGACTCACATTGCTCGGGCAGTTAATCTGACAGCTTTGATTTGAAATATGAGCAGCAGTTTATTTACATAAGCAAGCAGAAGGTGGAATCAAAAAACAAAATAGACAATCTTGTAACACCATATTTCCTTCCCTTTATACAGCCGAATTGTTGATGAAAAACAATTAACCAAACATTACGATTTAAACATAGAACTTATTTATGTTCAAGGAAGAGAAATAGTCTTCACTTTTATTTGTAGATAAGTTCTGGTTCCTGATGAATTTTTTTAAAAATTATGTCTAGAAGCAGCTTGTTAAATTAATGGCTTAATGCTACATACTAAATAAATATTTTAATTATAAATGTAATAGTATTTTAGCAACATCATGACCCAATAACTAGTTTTGTTCTCATCTCTCATGTATGAATCAAAAATTAAAGTGTTAGTGACCAAATGATTTATTTCCAAAAATTTTTGTAACTACTTGTTCATCTGAAATGGAATGAATCTGATATCCAAGTGTTGGTTTTAGAAGAAAAGAATTTTAAAATGTAGACAATGACAAGATGATTTCCATACCTAATATTATTCCAGTCGATTTATGTTCATATTCTTTTACATAGGACAGATTTGTAAACTTTTTTAAAGAGATTACTTTGCATTTAATGCTAAAAAAATTTTTTTTAATCTGTTATTCTTTTGGCTTTAAATAGAGGATTTCAGAGACCTAAAGCAGGTTGCTATGTTGCATTGCCATCTAGTGGATTACAGTGACTATTGAAAGCGTACAGGTCTCAGTTTTCTTTTTTTTTAAAAAAGTGCCAAAGCTGAAACAGCCTAAATATTACCTCTAAAGCAACACAAGACCTTTTAAAATTATGTTTGTTTATTTGGTGTGTCTCTATATGTGTGTATGCATATGTGTGGGGTATGTGTGTGTATGTGTATGTGTGGGTGGGTGTGTCTGTGTGTGTATGTGTGTATGTGGTGTGTGTGTGTCTGAATATGTGTGTGTGGTATGTGTGGTGTGTGTGTGTGTGCATGTGTATGTGTGGGGTGTCTGTATGTGTATGTGGTATGTGTGGGGTGTATGTGTATGTGTGGGGTGTGAGTGTGTGTATGTGTGTGGTGGGGGTGTATGTGTATGTGGTGTGTGGGGTGTGTGTGTATGAGTATGTGTTAGGTGTGTATTTATGTGTGTGTATATGTGGAGTGTGTGTATATGTATGAGTATGTGTATGTGTGGGGGTTGTGTTTGAGTATGTGTGTGAATGTGCTGTGTGTGTATGTGGGTGTGTATGTGAATGTGGTGTGTGTTATGTATATGTGTGTGAATGTGCTGTGGGTGTGTATGTGAATTTGGTGTGTGTTATATATGTGTCTGTGAATGTGGGGTGTGTGTGTGTGTGTGTGTGTGTGTGTGTGTGTGTGTGTGTGTGTAGATCAGAAGGGCAGCTTTGGGAGTGAGTTCTCTCCTACACATGGGTACCGGCCTGGGAAGGAGGTACTTCTACCCACCGAGCCGCTCACTGCCGTTCACGCAGTCCTGGAAACAATCAAAATCATGAAAATATATGAAGCCAAGATACTCTATCATAACTTATGGTAAACAGAAATCCATTTAAGGGGGAAAATCACATGCAAATATAGAATATTATGGGATCTTCACAGTTATTTATCACTTTGTATTCTCCCTTTGTTTATATAAAAGCTGTTGTTATGAGGTCGCAGGTATGACACGGTGGCAGAGTGTGTGCTGAGCTCATGAAGGCCCACTGGGTGTGGGAAAGGAAGTGTTAGCACTAAGGCATGTTGCAAAGTCTGCCTTTCTATCTTAGTTATTATTCATTTGTTTATTGTGTGTTTGTGGGTATGTAACAAGTATTTCTACATATTCCAAATAAAACACAAAAAAGACTCCCTACAAAGTGCAGGAAACACACGTAGAACATTTGAAGCTAGATTTCTTGGAGAAGATTGCTATCTAAGACTTTAGACTCAAATTTTATACATTTTTAAAATTTTAAGAAACTCAATAAAATAGTCATCTGACATTAATCAACCACCAAATGAGTACCATGATCATTGTAGAAAAGACAACTATAGGCCAGGCATGATGGCGCACACCTTTAATCCCAGTACTTGGGAGGCAGAGCCAGGAGGATCAATGTAAGTTTGAGGCCAGTCTGGTGTACAAAAGGGAGTCCAGGACAGTCAAGGCTACACAGAGAAACCCTGTCTCAAAAAAAAAAAAAAAGAAAGAAAGAAAGAAAGAAAGAAAGAAAGAAAAAAGAAAAAAAAGAAAAGGAAAGGAAAGGAAAAAATAATAAAAGACAATTACACCAGATACCTTCAATTTATGTTTATTGTAAGCACCCAATATGCATATTTTAAGAACAAGATGGGTGACAACCTTACTTTAATGCATAGCAGAGTTTTTATTTACTACAAGTCTGTTTGAACTAGTTTGTGTGTATAATGGGATAAGACAAATTATTACATTTTGTAGATACTGAAGTTTTTCTACACTTGATCTTAGCCAAATGGCCAAGAAGCAATGGTACTGAAGTTTTTCAAGTAAAGAGAAAATGAGGAAAAAATCAGGTTAGTAAAAACTCTGTAATGATATTTTTACTTAAAAATATTACTATGGGAGCTACAGACATAGTTTAGTGGTTAAGAGCACTGGCTGCTCTTCCAGAGGTCCCAGGTTCTATTCCCAGAACCCACATGGCAGCTCACAACTGCCTATAACTGCAATTCCAAGAAATCCAGTGCCCTCTTCTTGGTATCTGTGAGAATGACTCGCATGTGGTATACGGATATACATACAGAAAAAAAACACCCAAATACATAAAATATTTTAAAAATATCACTGTGGCATATAACGATACTTATATTTAAGAATACGAATTTCTTATCTCTGTCAACTGTGAGGTTTAAAAACAGTAACAGTACAATAGCAGCAACACTCATATTACCTAAATTATGTCTCTAAAAATCATTTCCCATATAAAGAACTAAGTTTCCCTACATAGCTGGCTGATTCCAGATCAAAGGCAAATCATAAAGCTGTGATATCTTATGGCAGAAATCAAGGAAAGTAGTGACAGCACAGAAATCCATTGGAAGGATGCTCTGTGACCACCAAGTGGTGTGACTGTGGAGCTTGGGGAAGGAATGGCTACAGCAAACTGTAATATATCGCATATATAACAACCCGAATGCCGGGGCTGGAGCCACGGCTCAGCAGTTAATAGCACTTCCTGATTCTCCAGAGGACCCAAGTTCAATTCACAGTGCCCGAGTCGAGCCCCTCACAACCTACTGGAACTCCAGCTCCTGATGAGACCCAGGGCTCTCCTCTTTATGTCTCCTTGGGCATCTACAGATATATGGTAGTCATTCTCAGAAATCCACACACATATACATTAATAAAAGCGAATATATCCCAGCACCAGGGAGGCAGAGACAGGAGGATCGCTGCAAGTTCAAGGCCAGCCTGGTCTACAAAGCGAGTCCAGGACAGCCAAGACTAACACAGAGAAACCATGCCTCAAAAAAAACAAAAAACAAAAATAAAAAAGGCGAATATATAATCTTGTCTTTTAACACCTTCATGTTCGAAGAGATACTTTATTTTTTAAATGGAGAAAGATAAATATTTCATTAGTCATCATTAGAGGAAGTAATAGTCATAATTGCTTGTACTGGACACTGACAGTAGGAAAATGTTCAGTATTTAACCTGTCAACAAACCTTTAACAAACATGTCAACAGAACCAAGTAGCCTTGATTGATAAAGAAGAGATTCTTCCGAATTACTAGTTAAACAGCAAAACAAGTTGCTGAGCCTAAAGAATGACAGAGTTAGAAAATAACCACTTTGTAGAGAAGCTAGTGTTTTTCCCAGTTAGGTAAATAACCGGACAAATGATCAGCACTGGCATCATTCGGCTGAAGGATAAAGGGACTGGATGCCCAGCATCTTAAAGTCCATGGTTACTCAGCTGCCGTGAATGCAAGAGCAGCTGCTTTCTGTGAAGGACTCGAGATGTTCCCGGGACCAGCCATCAATGCAAGAACCAGTCACGGGGGAAAATGACATGCTCCAGTTGATGCACAGGGCAGAGGTGGGATAGCTTGTTAGAAGATGCTGACGCCGTGAAGGAGTAATCAAAACCAGTTTGTTTTTGTTTTTTAATCAACTGAAAGGAAAAAAGAACTTTGCTGCTGTTGATAGATGTAACAAGAGGGTTTGCAGATATGATATGGATATCTGAATTGGAGAAAACCAACCTTTTAAGAAGGCATTTAATAAACCATCAAGAGAGTTTGAATAGGAGCTGGGCACTAAAGGGTACTGATGAATTGTTGTTACCACTTTATATATGGTAACAGTAAATGGTTATAGTCCTAGTCCTTTCTCAGGGACACATTGAAATACAAGCTGTGAGATAGCAAAGCCTGGAATTTGCTTTTAAATACTGCAGGGGAAAAAAAAATAGGAGGAGGAATAGGTAATGTACAAGAGAGTCTGCAAAATGCCAATCGTCATTAACACCAGAGGGAAGGCCCCTGGGCTTATTATGCTGTGAATCTCCATTGGTGTGTGTCTAAAATAAAAGCTTTTTTACAAGAAATATAAAAATTTTGTGAAGTTAAAAAAATCTTTTTCACAGGACTGCTGAGTCGGCTCAGCAAATGCCAAGCCTGACAACTTAAGTTCAATCTCTGGGACACAGATGGTGGAAGGAGAGAGTCAGCTCTTGAGGATTTTACACACACACACACACACACACACAGAGAGAGAGAGAGAGAGAGAGAGAGAGAGAGAGAGAGAGAGAGAGAGAGAGAGAGAGTAGGGGGAAGGAGATAGGGAGGGAGGTAGAGACACAGAGACAGAGAGGGAGAGACAGGGAGAGAGGCAGAGAGGGAAAGAGAGATGGGGGGGGGGGAGAGACAGACAGGTAGACAGAAACAGACAGACAGACAGAGACAGATACAAGCAGCGATAGACAGGGACAGAGAGACAGAGCTAGAGACAGAGGCAGAGACAGACACAGAGAGTCACAGACATAGAGAGACATAGACAGGAAAATGTAATTTAGAAAACACTGTTCTAAAGTAAAACACTGAGCTAAGACTTAAAAGAGAAACTGCAAAGCTGAGGGCTCACTGTTTTCCCAGCCCCTAGAGTCCCCTGGGCGAGACTTCTAAGGGAGGAAATTACACCGAGTCAAAGGCATTTCCTTCTCATGATCAGACGCCTAGCCTGGGAAGCTATTTCTTTCTCGGAGAAACCAACAGAGTCACAGGACAGATTGCTCTTTTTGTTCTTTTTCAGAAATTTCTGTCGTTTGTGTCTCTTTCTCTCTTAAGGTCGACCCAAAACATCTGAACCCTGCCTGACACATCGCCTCTCTGCTCCTTGCTTTCCTCCAAGCTCTCTACACAGCACTGACGTAAAATCTTAAGTGTGTGTCTCTCTCTCGAGGTCCTCAAGTCTCTGAGGGCAGAGAATTTTAGTTTTATACTGAAATTTTTATTTCTTTTAGTATTCTCCTCACTCCTAACAACTTCTGGCAAACAGATTTGCCATTAAGACCGGACTGTGGTGGATTTGGAATCACTAGGCCACACACCTGTTAACCAAGTCTATAAGGCTGTTTTGAGAATGTTCCAGAAGAAAAAGGCTCGCGTGGCTATAGGTGGCACCGTCCTGTGAGCTGGGATGAAAATGGAAAAAGAAAGAAGTCAGATGGTGCCAGCAGTCTCCTCTCTGCTATTGAGTGTGGATGCGAGCATGGCCGGGCCCAGAACACTCCTGCCATTCGGTCTCCACACGGATGGACTGTCCCTAATAAGCCCCTCCTTCTCTAAGTGGCTTTCGGCAGCTCTTTTGTCACAGCTATGAAAAGATAAACTAGCCAGGCGTGGTGGCACACGCCTATAATCCCAGCACTCGGGAGGCAGAGGCAGGTGGATCGCTGTGAGTTCGAGGCCAGCCTGGTCTATAAAGTGGGTCCAGGACAGCCAAGGCTACACAGAGAAACCCTGTCTCGAAAAACCAAAAAAAAAAAAAGAAAGAAAAGATCAACTAAACGCAGTCAAATACCCACACTGTGGTACTGTGTTTCCGCAAGTCTTGCTGGTCCCCAACATGGCTCTCACTACCGAGTGCTTCTACTTGACCCGGATTAGGAGGCGTGGCCTTATTGGAGGAAGCGTGTCAACAGGGGGTGGGCTTTGAGGTCTCAGATGCTCAAGCCAGGCCCAGTGTCTCTCTTCTCCTGCTGCCTGCCGATCTGGATGTAGAACTCACAGCTCCTCCTGCACCATGCCTGCCTATGCGCCACCATGCTTCTCGCCGTGCTGAGAATGGACCAAACTTCCGAACCTGTAAACCAGCCCCAATTAAATGCTTTCCTTTATAAGAGTTGCCACGGTCATGGCCTCTCTTCACAGCAACGGAACACTAGCTAAGATGTACGGCAATCCTGTTTATCCAGATCTGACTTTCCATAGTTTCATTTTACCTGAAATCCAAATAATATTAAACAGGAAATTCCAGAGATAAGTCTTTCATATCTTAAAGCACATGCTGTCAGAGTAGCTTGATGAGGTCTCACACCATCCTGCTCAGCCCAAGCCATGTGGCTGTGTTTGTGTGCAGTGTATCTACCTGTGTTGTAAATGTACGGGGGAAGAGAGAGCTGACAGAGGTTTCAGACATCCATGAGAAGGCACTGGGACTTACTCTTTATGGATAAACGGGGGACAAGTGTTCTTGTTTGTAAGAATCCCAAGCCTCTTTGTTCATCTATTGCAGAGTATCCACCAGAGAAGAGCACTCAGATTCAGGTTAAAGAATTAGAAAGTCTTTTGTAGCCTTCTGGTGACTACAGTGGCTGTTCAGGACTCCAGTGTAGTCCAGAGCCTTTCTCAGAATGAGCTTTTGTCCTGAGTTGGCGTATTTCAGTTTTTTGTTTGGTTGGTTTTTGTTTTTGTGACAGGGTTTCTCTGTGTTAGCCTTGGCTGTCTGTCCTGGACTCGCTTTGTAGACTACTAGGCTGGCCTCGAATTCACAGCGATCCACCTGCCTCTACCTCCTGAGTGCTGGGATTAAAGGCATGTGCCACCATGCCCGGCTTTTTTTTTTTCAGGCCGGGGGGGGGGGGGGGGGGAGGGAGATATATTTCAGTTAACAAGAACAGTTAGAAGCAGAGCTACAGAAACCAAAAAGCAAGGTTAGCGCATTTAGAGACTTTCCCATAACTATGGGTATTGATGGATTAACTCTTTGTTCTAATCTTGGCAGGTGGTGCTGTCTAGGTGCTGAGTTTTATGGCCTGAATGGTACTTCCATCATGGAGTCAGTTGTGCTATGGACTGGGGACCTGTTACCCATGTAAAGGTTCCTGCCTGGAGTATGAATAGGAAATGTTTATTAAAGAAGAGGTTTGTCACCATTTGACTAAGGTATTTAGAGAATCAACACGTCCCTAAAACTTCCATGTCTAGAATTATCTAAAGAGAAGTCATTACATTTGTATGAATTGAATTTGTTATTTACTAACAAAACAAAACAAAACAAAACAAAACAAAAAACACACAGACACACCGAAACAAACAAAAACAAACAAACGACAACAACAAAAACCCACTTATTGAGAGAGATCACATTCCATATTCCGTAAGTTAAATCATTTAAAGTATACAATCCAATGTTTTAAAACATAGTCACACATTTGTGGAACCAGCTCCACTCTGTCACTTTAGAACATTTTGTCACCATTCTCCCACACTCATTAACAGCTGCTTACTGTGTCCCTCTCCTTGTTACCCACACAAAAATCTACTTTTGACATTTGGAAATCCACCTAGTAGAGATATTCCATATAAACAACATCGGTTATACGTGGTCTTTTCTGAAAGACTGCTTTCCCTTAATGTAAGTTTTACCATGGTGTAGCATATGTGACTATCCCAACCCTTTTATTATTTATTCATTTCTATTTCCAGAGTAAATTCATTTTGGTCTTTCTCTGAGTCATATCTCCCTGGGCTCTTCAATCATTATCAGTTTGAGGGCCACTCATGAGGTATACATATAGAATATTTATGTGGTTTTATGGTGTGTTTTATTTAGTTATTATTTTGTTGGCTTTAGTTTGGTGGCAGAATGTTCACATAGCATAAACAAGAGCCTGAGTTTGATCCTCAGCACCAAAACAAACAAACAAATAAACAAAACCCTGCACCAATAAACAATGTCCAACACACCATTTACATGATGTGACAGATTAGTAACAGTACCTTATTTTTTCCAATTCATTTTTTATTTCATTTTTGAGATTATGATTACATCACTTCGCCAATGCCTTTTCTACCTCCAAACCCTCCCATAAACTGCTACCCCCTTGCTTGCTTTCAAATTTCTACTTTCTGTTTTCTTTTTTTTTTATATTTTAATTTTATTAATTTATTCAAATTACAACTCAATTGTTATCTGATCACTTGTATCCTCCCATTTCCCCCTATCTCCCTTTTTCATCCTATCCCCCTCCCCTAGGTCTATGACCGAGGGGGACCTCCTCCCCCACTATATGGTCAGAGGCTATCAAGTCTCATCTTGGTAGCCTGCTTATTCTTTCTTTGAGTGTCACCAGGCCTCCCCACCAAGGGGAGGTGGTCAAATATGGAGGACTAGAGCTCATGTCAAGGTCAATCCCCACTCTCCACATAACTGTGGAGAATGTCCTGTCCATTGGGTAGATCAGAGTAGGAGTTCAATGTTTACAATTGTCTTTGGCTGGTGCCATAGGTTGAGCAGACCCAGTAACAGCAGCTTAAGCAAAGTTTTACCAGTGCTCAGTTCTGGATTAGTGATGAAATAAGTCTCTTGCCAGAACCTTCTGGAAAACATGCCCCAAAACCTAAGGACTCCTATGTATTGGTTTGTTTGTTGTTTTGTTTTGTTAGAAAAATTAAGACCAATATCAAAGTTGATTTAGACAAAGAGTAGGTAGTGGTGGGAGGCAGCATCACCAAAGCTGGGCTCCGCATGCCCCAGTGCCACCAGATGGATAAATTATAGCTCTAGTCAGACAGAAGTGACACAGAGAAACAACCTGATTGGCTAATGTAAGCATTTGTCTCATCAGTCGGCAGCCTCTAATTGGCTAAGGCATGGCTAGCGTGCTTGACTGGTACTCAGTTGCTTTGGCTACCAGGGTGTGTTCTTAGGTTGTGATACAACATGTTTACACGTCGAAGGCATATAGTTCATGCCCACGTGTGACTTTATCTCCCAGTTTAACAATACCGTGTACACCAGAGCTCTAAACTGTGAGTCCCCAGGAAAAGACCAGTTCAGGTTTTGGTTAACCGAATAAATGATTTCTACTAGCAGGGCAGCTGTTTCCAAGACAAATCAGAAATGTGCCATGCCCAAGCTAATGGGGGAGAAAAAGTCTCAGCACTGAGAAGGGGAAGTACACACAATGGTCCACTCCCAAGCAAAAAACTATTTGCAATCAATGCCTGATAGAAAGGGGGAAATCAGTATTCTCCAACAGAGCATCACTGGGTGTATCAACCACACTCTAGGGCAGACCGTATGCTCAAGAGGAGTTGGCCAACACAAAACAGACTCCATATTTTGTGTGTGTGTGTGTGTGTGTATGTTGTTTAGTTTGGTATTTTTTTGTCTTACAATTTTTTTTCTGTTTTGATTTTGTTGTTTGTTTGGGGTTTTGATTTTTTTTTTTTTAAGAAAGAAAGAACCTGAAATTGGGTTGTTAGGGAAGTAGGTAGAATCTGGAGGAGTTATGAGAGGAAAAAATTACACACACACACACACACACACACATACACACACACATACACACGTACTTTTTAATAAAAAGTGACTTAACTATAAAATAATAATAAAGAAAAGAACCTTGATTTAGGGATATTATTACTAATCATTCAAGTGGACCCAACATAGTCAATTATTAACTCTTAAAATTAAAAGAGAAAGGCAGAATGGGAGTCAGGGAAACACCATGTGAATACGATTAGACCTGGGGTTGCTGGATTTAAACATGGAAGGCTAGACCACACAGCAGGGGAGTGAGCTGTCTCCAGGAGCTGAAGAGGCCAGAAAATAGATTCTCCCCAGGGATGGCCTAACCCCAGTGAGACCCAGTTCTGACTCAACTTCCAGAGCCATTAGATTATATACTGGTATCCTTTCAAGCTATCATATTTGCAGCAACTTGTTAGAGAAGCAAAAGGAAACTAATGTGGTAATATTAGGAAAAGGAAGGGATGACAGAAGAAAAAAAATATGTTTGACTCGGGACCGCTCAGATCTGGGGTCCTGAGATCCAACAGGCAAGAGGGGCATGTGGAAACAGGACAAGGACATGGATGCTAACGCCACAGTGGAGGGTACATACCGGGTTCTGGCTTTGCTTATGTCCCACTGTATTTTCTCCCACTTGACGTATGTTATACACCCAAATAAACTTGATTCCTTTACTCATGTCAATCTGAAGACATAAAAGCATCCCAACAGGCAAACAAATAAGTAAAGAAGCCATAGATAGACATGATGGCAAACTTCTAGGCCAAGCCTGGATGTATCTCCTGCATGAAGCTGTGGGCCTGCCAGCTCCCTCCTCTTTGTTTAAGATGACTGGCCTGAAATCAGGGAGGAGAATCTGCCTTGTATACCAAGTCATTTCAAAGACCCCACGAGGCAGATACCAATCTCCAACCCCCAACCACCACCCCCTCACCCTGGGGAGGTGGGGAATCTGTGTGCATCAGCACCCATGTGTGTTTCTTCCGTTTTAGTCAAATCCATTGCATGCTATGTCTAAGATTCTTCCTGACCAAGACCCTAGAAGGAAACAAATCGATCTTAACTGGGCTCCATCCAAAATAAGAATTCATGAGTATTGTGGGAAGGTCCTCAACATTCTCTGATGAGCTGCTTGCTTGCCATCCAGCTGTGACAAAACCTACCTCATACTTCTTCCAGAGCTTGTGTGTTAACCAGGAACACAGGTTGACTAGACATTAGTGGGGCCAACATCTGACCTAGAGCTTCTTTACAGCTAACAATTATCTAGCATGACATACGACTTAAATAAATGTTTGCAGTGTAGTCTAGCAAAAGATACTACAGCTATCAAAGGATAGCTTGACAAGCTCAGTAGAAAATTTGTTTTGTACAGTCTAAACAAAATAAGTTTCATTATAACTCTATCCATACACGCAATGGAGAACTATCTAGTCAGAGAAACTAAATATTTACTGTGTAGTTCCTAATTAGGCTTTCAATATCAATTGCAGAGTTTTCAGTGATTTGATTTTTTTTTTAAAGAGTTACCTGGCACATAGGTTTTATTCCATTAAAATCCCTTAGATGGAACATCTGTGATGATGGGAACAGACCTGTAAAACCAGGAACTAATTAAGTATTGGCATCTTGGTAAAAGTTTGGAGCAAATGGTGCTTTCCAAAGAAATAAACAAACCATAGCTTGAAGGATGAGCAGATATCCTTTTAGTAAAGAAAATGAGGAAGCTGTGGCATAGAGACTATAAAGTAAGAAGGTGGTGTCGTTGAGTCATGACCTCAGGGCAGGGCTGACACGGGCGGCAGTTACTTCACATTGTAGGCTCAGTAAGTGAAAGGTGAGGGGTTCAGAAGATGGAGAAAGGATAGAGCAGCCTATACCGCAGGGGCTTCAATCCCAGGCTACTAACAGACCCCAAGGGGTCTTAAGCAAGAACAAAACACAGTTAGATGTGCACCTTAGGAAAGGCGGGCTGACGGGAGTGCCCACGCAAAGGCAGGAGGAAGATAAAGAGAATCACAATGGAAGAGAGTAAAGCTATTCTGGAGACATTAAAGAGGGGTATCTGCAGAGGTGAATGATCTAGAATTTGGTTCTCAGTTGCTCGGGGAAGGTAAAGGAAAGGTTTTCTGTCTGGATGCTAGGGAAAGAGTGATGCTGTGGCAAGAGAGTGGGACCTGCAGCCCAGAGGAGAAAGTTAGCGTAAGAACCTAGTTATCAGAAAGACCAGAGCACTTCCTCCCCTGGGCTTCTTGCAACTAATGGAGTGTGTGCAACACAAACCTGCCACTCCACAAACTTGGGAGTGGGTGCGCTATATAAATACCCTACAGGAAGTTCATGCAGTGGCCCACTGCCTTTGAGCACACGCTCTTAGCTCACTAGCCCACTTTGATCTCAGAAATGCTTTCCTTTTCTGGTGCTAATCATGTTTCTCTGGTCTGGTTCTTTACAGTAGAACACAAAACCCCAACTATTTCATCAAGTACATTTTGCCAGGTGCCAGGGTACTCAGATCCCCGTCACTTACATGGTCACTGAAATAGAAGCCCAGATGTGACAGTCAAACCATGTGAGTGCAGTTGATAACCTGAAAGGATGTTCTGTACTATTAAATTCATCCAAACAAATCCATTTCAAATTAAGAGATTGAACAATGCTGATGAAGGAGCCCTTCAGAGGAAAAAGAAAGATGGGACTGGACCATGGTAATAACTGGTGCTACAGTAAGTGAAGAAAGAAACAAAATGTGAGCTTGGCCTTGGTGGGGGTATAGCTTGGTGGCAGAGCACTTGCCTACCATTGGTTTTTGTGTTTTTGCTTTGTTTTGTTTTGGGGGGGGTTGGTTTTTTGAGACAGGGTTTCTCTGTGTAGCCTTGGCTGTCCTGGATGCCCTTTGTAGATCAGGCTGGCCTTGAACTCACAGCAATCTGCTTGCCTCTGCCTCCCGAGTGCTGGGATTAAAGGCATGCGCCACCACACCTGGCCTACCATGGGTTTTAATTCCTAGAAAAGATGAGCTTACAGAAGGTTCTGAGAACTAGGCAGAGACTACGTAGGTGAAGAGCAGAGAGATCTCTCTAAATCTACACAATCCCGGCCATCCCCATCCCCCCAAAGTCACTCAATTAAAACCTAAGTTATTATGTTGGACTATCTAAAAGTAACAGAGAATTCCACTCACTCACTTAAATTTAATCTTCACTCATTCATTATGCAATCAAGTCTCCACCAAGGGACTTACATGCCCAGGACAGTGACCCAGAAAAGGCAAAGCAAAAGTGGCCTCTCACCGAATGCAAGTAAATTCAAGCTTACCAGCTTACCGTCTGCAAGAGTTTGCAAAGGCACTTTTGACGGCCTCTTTCAACACCCAGCTCAGAAGTGTTCTGTAATCTAGCCAGCTGAAAGCTGCTTCTCTCTGAACAATGGCAGCGCTCTCCACCTCTTTTTGTTCCCATCACATGGTAAATAAACTACTTAAGGCATGGTCCTCTGCTGAAGTTAGTACAGCCTGCCATGGTACTTATTAAAAAGCATGAGCAGGTGCTTAATTTTATCAGCCTAATTTATTTATTCATTATTCAATAAATAGATGGTAGGTGGCGAAACGCCTTCATGGTATGCAACAGGATGAGATAAATTTAACCGGGGCAGATATGCGTGAGCCCCACCCTCAAGGAATTCCCAGGCTGTTAGCAGCAAGGGCTTTAATCAAAGCACCATAATTACAAACGTAAGTGTTTTTGTGATTCACAGTCCAAAGGTCAGCTGTGTGTTAAAGCTACCTAATAAGGCAATTGCACGGCCTTGGAGGCTTGAGAAGGTTAGCCTGATGCTTTGAAACTGGGATCTCAAAGAAGACTGAGAGGTAAACAAGTGAAGAGGGCTGGAGAATCGCACCTGGTAAGCAGCTCCACACATGCAGTAGTCCTGGGGAAGGTCAGAAAGGGCAAGGAAGGATTGGTTTTCTTTCCTACAGCTGATAGGCCTCCAAGGAGAAGGCCAAGGTGTTGATTTTTCAGCCAGTGATTACTTCCCCGCTCCTTTACAAGATCATTATCTCTATTGGTTGACAAATGTCACTGCATTAAAATTGTCCAACGATGCTGGGCATGGTGGCACACGCCTTTAATCCCAGCACTGGGGAGGTAGAGGCAGGTGGATCATTGTGAGTTCAAGGTCAGCCTGGTCTACAAAGTGAGTCCAGGATAGCCAAGGCTAACACAGAGAGACTCTGTCTGGAGAAGCCAAAAATAAAAGTAAAAAATAAATAAATAAATAAAATAAAAATAAAAATAAAATAATAATAACAACAACAATAAAATTTAAAATAAAATAAAATTGTCCAATGTGTGGATTATTTTAATTGAAATTCTTCTACTCAGAGGTGATCCTAATGAGGTTTCCTCATAATAGAGGAGACAGAGTCCAAACTGGGCCATCTCCTGTCACCAAATGAAGCTTCTAATACCGCAACCCAAGCTGTTGCTAAGATAAACTTGCTCTCCTCGAACTGACAGGCAGGCCACCTTGCCAAGAACAAGGCCCACACAACTCATTAAACTTGGAGAAGTCGAGCTGGTGCTAACATGGATCCTTCACCCCTACACTCTAGCATCTTTGGTGCAAGAAGCTATCTGCAGGCTACCAAAAGAGAAATATAAACACCAACCCAGCCACAAAACCTTTGACTTGCAATCTGTCCTATCAGCAAAATATTCTGGGGACAGTGGTGGTATAGAACCTGTAGGGGTGGCCAACCAATGTCTGACTTGATTTAAGGCCCACTCCATGAGCCAGAACCCAATTATAGAGACCAAACCAATGCCATTTTGTGTTCGGGGGCTGAGAATTTGACATCCCCCCCCCCCACCAAAGAGTTTCCAGGGAGAGCCACAAACATACAGCCAGTAACTGGTCCTAGGAGCTGCATCTGCACCTAGGGCCAATCAATCAGAGCTACAGGTCACAGTGACTAGAACAAATGAAAAATTCCCCCCTGCGGTCTGACCCTGGTCCCCTCACTTAGCCCTGGTCACCCAGCAAATCAGCTTAAAGGGCAACATTTCTGTACCCCTCTGACCTATCATGTAACAGCAAGGCTTGGAAACAGTTTAGAAATGCCCCCTGCAATATTTCTTTTAAAAACTCTTCCCCTAGCTCAAGGGCTGCCATCTTCCCTGCTCCTGGGGGTGCTGCCTGTCCAGGCTCTGAGCCTGACTAATAAAGGCAACCCTGTGTGATTTGCATCTGACTGATTCCTGGTGGTCTTTGGTGGTTTCACGACTTGGGCATCACACCATAGTCGACACTGCTTGGGTGACCAAGAACTAGAAACAAGATAGCCCAGAGACCTAGGGTAAAACAAACACTACTAATCTTTTTAAAAGAAAAAATATCAATAAAATGACTCCTTACGATATTTTGCTGTACTCATAGATCAGCACCCTGTCCTGTCATCATCAGAGAGGCTTCCTCTGGTAGCAGATGGGAACAGACATTAAAGACAGAGAGAGAGAGAGAGAGAGAGAGAGAGAGAGAGAGAGAGAGAGAGAAACACAGCTCTAATTGGGATGTCTCCATCAAATCCCTCCCCTCAGAGCTCAGAGAACCACACCCAAGAGAAGGTGGAAAGAGTCTTAGAGCCAGAGGGGATGTAAGACACCAGAAGAACAAGGCCCTCTGAGTCAACCGAGCAAGAGTAATGTGAACTCACAGAGACTGAGGCAGTGAGCACAGGGCCTACAAAGGTCTGTACCAGGTTCTCGGTGGGTATATTGTAGCTACTAGTTTAGCATTTTTATGAAATTTCCGAGTATACAAGCGAGTGGTCTCAGATGCTTGTGTGTGATCTTGGGCTCTTTTCCTTCTGTTGGGCTGGCTGCCTTGTCCAGCCTCGGTGTGATGAGTTTCGTTTCATCTTATTATATTTTATTTTGTCACGTTTGGTTATTATCTTTTAGAAACCTGTTCTCTTCTAATGAGAGACAGAAAGGGAGTGGACCAGACAGATGGGAGGGGACTGAGAGGAGTAGAGGGAACGGAAACTGTCAGCGTATGTTGCATGAGAAAAGACTCTATTTTCAACAAAAAGCAGAATAAATAAAAGAATAAAAATATTTCTACTCATAATGCACAAATTTTAAATTATTGATTTACACAAGGAAACAATCAATACTAGAAGATCAAAAGAGCTATCCATTCTAATGACTGTGTAGTTTTTGGCTAGTCATTTAACTTCTTTACATCTTAAATTTTTCCTTTATAAAAATAGAAGGTCAATCCATAAGATATTTGTGGGAGTTCCACTCAACAATGAAGAACTTAAAACATGCCTCCACATGCTGTAATGAAGTAGAACATTATGACACACATGGTGTCCGAGCTCTGACATGTACTAGATTGACCTTTCCCAAGCTACTTACCCTTGTGGCCCACAGCCACAATATCCACAGAGGGATGTACCTGACTCATAGAAGTAGCTATCACTCTGAAGGATAGCTTCAATGCTGCATAGCCTTGTTTTGAAAGAAAACTGTGAAACAATATATAACAGTATCAAAAACTAAATTTCACCCTTAAAGGAGATTAAAGCCTTTCTAAGAAGAATAACAATTTGACCTTCATAAGCATGGAGTGTTACAGTGTTCATTTTTACTAACTCGGACACAGACAGACAGTAACCTTAACAATTGACCTGAGAACTTGAGAAGTTCTCATGAAGTAAGGAGTAAACATAGAGAAGAAATTTACTATCCATGGGGAACTAACATCTACAACCCAGTAGGTTTTGTTTGTTTTGACTTTCATTCTAAGAGTCTCTGGCACAAGATTTAAGGAACAAAATCTAGGAAGTGAACCCACCAACATGATGAGGATTTCACTATGAATTCAGTGCAGTTTTAGAAAAAAAAAACACATCAGAAGAATAATTCTCCCCTTCATTTTATACACCTGAGACCTCACTCATAAAACCAATCTTTGAAAGTTTTCAGAATATATATATAACATAAATAGAAAGAAAGAAAGAAAGAAAGAAAGAAAGAAAGAAAGGAAGGAAGGAAGAAAGTCCCTTTGTTTTTCTTTTTTAAGGAAGATTAGGTGAACAGAGAAAGGGCATGAGGCAAAATTAGAAAGATAGGTTGAAGGTTTGGGGCATGAAATGAGTTCTGTACAAGCTCTTAAGTGGTTGCTGAGATCAAATTTTGAAGTCATTTTTTTCTTCCCGCTATAAGAAATACATGATTAGGGCTAGAGATATCGCTCAACGGTTAAGAGCATTGGCTGCTTTTCCAGAGGACCCAGGTTCCATTCCAAGCACTCATATGGTGGCTCACAGCCCTCCAGTCTAGGGGTTCCAACTTCCTTTCCAGGCCTCTGAGGCACTGTGCACATATGGTGCATGGACATACATTCAGGCATACATAAATAAAGACAAGTCCTTTTGTTGTTTTTTTTTAAGGAAGACTAGCTGAACAGAGAAGGGCATGAGGCAAAATTAGAAAGATAGGCTGAAGGGTTGGGGCATGAAATGAGAAAACATCATTATTTCTAATTTACTTTTCATAATTAGTACAATGATAAAATATACATGCATACATACACACACGCATGCACACATGTGCATGCCTCCACACACATGCTTACACACATGCGCACACAGGCACACACATGCACACATGCGCACACGTGCACACGCACATATTGGCTTGGTTGGTTGGTCAAGGGTCTCATGCATACCAAGTATGTTTTCTACCACTAAACTATGTCTCCAACCACTGAGAATTTCCTGAAGAGATAATTGGCTGAGAGATTTTTGAAATTGGCAGAAAATATCCACTATCAGATTCTATGAATCCAAGGAATATTAGGTAAGGTTTTTCAGGGTCAAAGACAACTTCACTTCCTCAAATTCTTGTGGTTAGACAAAAGCCAGCATTCCTCAGGAACTCATGAAGCTGGTTCCCAGCCACCAAAAGAGCCACTTCCCTTATCACTCGCAGAAGGGACAAGCGGCTATCTGTGGTGAACTGTAGAGGAATTTTAATTCAGAACATGGCTGCTCTGGCAAGGGATCACATCCAAAGACCTTCTGGGTCTGTGTGATCTGGCTGGAACACAAACACACCCTTAGTATAGGAGACAGAGGCCAACAGATAGGAGTTCAAGGCCAGCCTGGTATAGAGCCGGTATTACATAAAGAAAAGCTTAGATCCAGGCGAGGTGATATGCGCCTTTAATCCCAAATGAAGGTAAAATTAGTCTGTAGAAGGAAGTGTTTGAAAGTGATTTCTAATTGAGTGGCTGACAAAGTGACAAATCAGAGATAGATTTGACAGAATAAGATACGCCCTACTCTTACGAGAAGGAACCAGCCAGAGAAAGAAGATCAGAACATATTGCCAAGGTTTGTATGAGGCCAAGCTGAGCGATTCAGTCAGAGCAGAGAGAAGCCAGATAGAATCAGTCAGCTTGGAGAGAAGTTTGAGCCAGAACATCTAAGTTGAACCACACAGCCAGAGCTCAGAAAAAAAACAAACAAACAAGAAATGGTGACTCTACTCAGCAGTAAGCCTAAGGTTAGATTGTCAGAAGCTAAAAACTTCCGGGACTAGGCCTAGACTGATCAAGCAAATGAAAGTTATTTTTACAAAAGTTCCTGCTGGCCTCCAACCTCTCTCAGTATCACAAGGACTGGCTATGCACTCCAGAGTCTTGGCGTTTCTCGTCCTGCCCCTTACCCTAAACTTCTCCAGGTCATGGGCTGCCCTACACCCAGCTTCTTGTTGTCCTTAAAACCCTGCTGTTTTGGCTATGCTCCCCTTTTCTGCCTCTCTTATATGGTCCTCTTCTCTCTTTGACTTCTTCTCTCCGTCTTCCCTTCTCTCTCTCTCACCTCTCCTGGCCAAGGCCAAATTGCACTGACCATGTTCAGTCTGGTACTTTTTCTCTCTGCTCTGGACTCTTCCAGATGCCTCTGGCTGTACTCTCCCTCATATCTGCAATAAAAATCTTCCCCTCAACCATACCTTGGAGTTGTGTCTTTAGTTTATACAAAGGTAAGTAAAAAGGCACCTATACCTATAGATAATATATTAAACAAACAAAGAAAAGTGTCAAAAACAAAACATCCAAAATTAGCCTAAAAATAAAAAAATTAAAATGAAATAAATCCTTCCAACAACTGCTCTCTCTCTGAAGCAAAAGTGAAAGTCAAAAGGCTGGCCCTGTATCTTGAAAGCACAAAAAGAGACTTAATAAAAACAAGGGCAAAATGATCATTACAAGTAAAATCAGAACCAGCTAGCAAAATACCCTCATTTAAAAACTCTTGGATTGTAATCACTGCAACTAAGGTCTGCCCAATTTCGAAGAAGAAAAGATGCTGCTTGCTCCAGCTCTGATGAGGTGAGGGAGGTAACACAAGTGTGTGTTGGAGCAGGTGCTCACCTCAGGGAGCCAGTAAGCAGAATATTCTGTTAGCTGGCTCCCACACCACCCACTGGGGAAATGCACCACAGTTTACTTACTTGCTATGTGGCAGATGATGACTTAAGTTGTTTATAGATGTTTTGTCCTCATAACCCGGCCTCATATCAATGTACTCACGAGTGTTTATTGACGTGGGGGTCAAATTTCTCATGTGTATTTAATTAGGAGTGAAAAGCCATGGTATAGACTGGACAAATATTTAACGTACTAAAGTGAAATTGTCTTCCTAACCATCCTGGAAATAGACTCTAATAACACAGTAACTACAGCAAATGCAAACAGATTAAGGCCAATTATCAAAAGATAAAAAATACTTCCAGTTTAACAAGGGAGGGATTATATGAGTACCAGTGAGTAAATAAAAGGAAAAAAAGGAACAATAAGGATGAATTGAGAAAGTATTACAGCAACAACAACAAAACCCAATAAAATATCAAAATTAAAACAACTACCTCAGTAGGTGCATGTGATACACGTAATATCCAGAAAAGGTTCTGGAAGACTGTCCAAACCAGTGCTTCAGGGGCTGCACAAAGGTTTGCTTGTTGTCGGTAATTACAGCAGCAGGGGCTAGAGGCAGCACAGGAGTCCATGCTGTGTGGAATGGATGGATGGACAAATGCACCAGACGCGTCAGGTAGCTAGAAAGCCAGTGGCAGACTTAGAGCCCACCAAGGATGTACCACTTCCTCAGAATCATCCTTGGACCCTCCACTTCTTGTTTCCCTGGTAACACCAGCAAGTGAAGCAGCACATAGGCCCCTTCTTAATATTGAAAATGCCTTATGAAAAGGTGGCAACAATCACAGCTTTGTCGAAGCCAATTAAGGGAAGCAAAGTTGCTTCCTCCTGCTTAAAAAAAAAAAATGGAATCTGAGTTTTGCTTCTGGCCTAGTTGGAAGCAGGGCATTATAATCCATCCAAAGATAACATTACAAAGACACACTATTGTCCTCTCCCTTAAGAGTTAATTCAACTGGGCCTGTCATGACTCCATCCCTCAGATCAGCCCCACCCCCACCTCCACCCACACCCACACCCACACCCACACCCCCAATGAGATAACGAATCCACTCTGCTCAGATGCTCCCCTCACAGTGTATTCCCTGCAGGTCTTCTGAGCCTGCTAAGATGTCTACTTTTCTGAGAGCTAACTAACCACTTGTAACTTTTCCTCTCTCTTGGCCTGCCTCTTGTTTGCTTTCTCCGACACTCTGAACATTCTAACTCTCTCTAAAGTGCCCCACCCACTTCTGCCATGGAGCTGCTCCATCAGCTCCGGTCCTGAATGCGGTCCTGAATGCGCCCACTTCCCTGAGTCCTGCCTCACAACACATGGCTGCCTGTCTTCTTAGCCCTTTTCCCAGCAGCTAATGAGATGACAGTTGTTTTCTCTCAAACAGTCCTCAACTCAAGCTCCTTTCTGAGTTTTTTTTTTAATTCTTTTATTAACAATACTAAGCATCAAACAAACAAACAAAAACAATGCTAAGCATGAATAAAATGGAATCTTGATTTATAAGTGACAAGTTTGGCATCCAATGTGGGTTATCGTTAAAGAGGTTCCTCTGAAGATAGAATAGGTAGCCATGTTCTTTCTTTTGACTCAAGTATCTTTTGGTGGCTCAAACCCCTGACAGCTACCTTCAGGCTAAGTTTCCTCTTGGACAATTCAGTCTCTAGACTTTGCCTTTCTATCTTGTCTTAGGTCTGTTTGGCAGTGTTTGCTTTGGTACTCTGCCTTCCTGGAAAAAAGAAATGTCATTTTTCCCTCCTCTCCAAAGTTCTTTCCCTCGGATGGGAGTAAGGCATGGGGAATACGCACAATGCCTTTCCGAACTTCTTGGGGTTTTTTCACTGTGCGTGTGGCCACTAAATGATGCTGTTTAATTCCCTCCCTTTTCTCTCTAGCTGCTGAGACTCACACTTATTTCCTTCACCACTTCTATTCCTTCAGAGGCAGAGAGACTTCAGGTCAAATGCAAGGAGGAGAATAACCAAAGCAGTTTAGCAGGTTTGGGCATACAGACCACTGACCACAACAGAGGGCATCGTAACTGCCTTCTACCAAGTGTGTGACCATGAAACTGGGGATGTGATCACAGAGTACCCAGAAAGTCCACTGTGTGAGAAAACTCACAACGCTGGTGAGGTTTTAAATCAGGGTTATCTGTTTTGACAGCTTCATTTCTAATGGTCACGAGTGGCCTGCCACAGAGGTTCACAGATCTTTCTGTATCAGCTCATGTCGTCCTCAACTGGGACTACGGAGTTCACACCGTGGGATAATTTTTATTCCCAGTCCCTACGCTCCCAAAGCTGCAGCACAGATGCATATGATTAAACCAGGAACCTAGGAGCCAAAGGGAGATGAAATCCAGATGATGTCTTTTGGTATTTCGTTACAACTGGATGTTTGTCATCTTCATCATGGGAAGTCATGGCCTCTTTTTCTTAGGTCAAGACCATAAAATTCTTATTCTTTTCTGCCTACAAGTTCTCTCTGTGTATGCACTTCTATGTGTGGCTACAGGATCTTTCCTATTTTCTAGACAATGTGCCTCATGTCACTCCCTTTGTTCCATATCTGCCTCTGTCTGATGATGATGATATATCATAGACACATATATGTACATATATGTGTACACACACACACACACATATATATATACATATATATATTTTATCTGTAGCCATCACATGTTTTAGAAAGAGTTATGGCTAAATTTATGGGTCTCATGTTTGGCACATGTGTATCCACCTTCACCCCCCACACACTAATAATTACAATAAATATAATAAATAAAAGAGTTGCCAAAGCTATGTTTCCTAGTTCTTTCTTCTAAAAAAGGTGACTGTAAAGAAAGCATTCAATATACTAGTATATTAGGATAAGAATAAGGCTAGCACTTAGGGGAAGAAGGAAGTATTTCCCAGTAAGTTGAACAAGACCTATTCTGTTACCAGAGCAACTATAAAACCTTCTACAGGCAAATATGTTACCTTTGCTTCCACAAGAATAAAAGAAAAAAGCCAATGAAATTTAACCAGGATCTCCAAAAACAACCTTAAAGTCAAGCTTTGAAGGGCAATTGGAAAAACTGCAACTATTTTAATAACCAATAGAAAACTAGAGTTTTTGTCCATGAGTTGGATCAATTCTCAGTGCGACAAACCTGTGGATAGGAGAATTGGGTGATGAAATACTGAAATTTAAGGAGTAAAGAGCTATTATTTTTCAATGAAGAAACAAAGATTGGAGACCCAGTATTTATGAAATAGGCAGTCAATGACAATTAGTTGATTAAACAACTAATTAAGCTATTAATGACAACTGAGCTGTTATCTAACCAAGTAACTAATGAAAATAATTTCTTGTGTGAGGTGTACTTTGCAATCCTAGTGACCAACAACATGCTCATGCTTAAAGCATTATGATTCTCTCAGAAACACACAGTGGAGCACAGCAGAGCTCCCATCTGGAGCTCAGTTGTAGTCATGCTCAGTGTGACACCCAGTTTGGATCATGAGCTAAGGCATAGTTGATTCTAATACATTCTCATTACACTATAAAAATATTCTTAGCACTGTGCTTGTAAGACTTTCAAACACAGAGTGGTTCTAATTGTCATATCCAGTCAGAGCTCATGAGCAAAACAACTTCCAGGAAGCCATACTAAGTCTGTATTTGGGGCCTTCGAATACTTGACTACCATGCTGTCGGTCCTTGATGAATAGACAGCCCCACACAGTTATCTACAGTTAGATCCAAAGCTTTGTCAGTAGCCATCGTTTGTGACCCACATGTTTCTCAGCCACTTCTAACAAACCACAAAGAGTTCCAGGAGGAAAGCTAGATTAAAGAATATTCTTTCTCTATCTTAAAAAAAAAAAAGCCATGAGTCTATCTTAATAAATAGGATTATTTTAAAATAGACTTTTCCTGAATATACCCCCATAGCAAAGAATAGAGAATTGCCATCATCCTTTTTAGACAAAGGTACGGCCACCATGTGGAATGAAGTCAAGCAGAGAAGCCACTTGCTGCCATCTCTGTCTGATCCTAAAGTCTGGACAACTGGCAATGCAAAAAAAAAAAAAAAAAAAAAAAAGGCTCATAAGCTTGTGGTCTCTCAATAGCCAGAAATTCCAGTTTCTAAACAGTGTTTTAGGCCACTCATAAATTTTCATATCTTTCTAACAACAGAGAAATTTCTTAAACAATCAACAAAAAGCAACTGCATCATGCAACTTCGCCTCAGCAAAACCACAAGCAATTATAGCATAAACAGTCACATCCTCCCAACAAGCCAATGAGCCATTGGAGATGTTGTATCCAAACTCAGGAATATGAATAAAGTAGATGTTAAAATTTCCCCTTCTATTGAAAACAGATTTTCCCCCCTCACGTGATATACCTGATTACAGTTGCTCCTCTGTCTACACCTCTTACTTCCTCCCCTCCTCCCCTCCCATCCAGATCCACTCCCTTTCTGTCTCTCTTTAGAAAAAAGCAGCCTTCTGTGGGACAATAGCAAAACAAAATATAGTAAGGCAAAACAAAAACTAATATATCAGAATGGGACAAAACAAACAGACAGAAGGAAAACAAGGTGAAGGAGAAAGCACAAGAAACAGAGACCCATTCATTCAAATACTCAGAAATCTCACACACACCCACAAAAACCCACTAAACTGGAAGCCATAATACACAGTCCAAGGACCTGTAGCATAAAAAAGGAGGAGGAAAAATACGTAAATAAAATAAAATAAATAATAATGTAAGAAAAGAAAGGCCCTGACGTAGCATGAGACAAGGAGCCTCCACACATGCTGTTGAGTTCATTTCTGTTGGCGTCTGCGGTTGGCAGGCAGTCTGCCTTTAAGATAGTTGTTTCTCCACTGAGACCCCTTTTCTTTTGCAAGTGGTTTTCAGTTGGAGATAGCTTGTGGGTTAGGGACGGGGCCATGTGTCCACTTCTCTTTTCAGCTCCGGGACCTCATCTGGTGCAGACTCATGCAGGCTCTGTGGATGCTGCATCAGCCTCTGTGAGTTCATATGTGCATCAGTCCTGCTTATAGAAAGGGCCTTGTTTGCTTGGTGTTCTCAAAACCCTCTGGCTCTTACACTCTGTACACCTAATAGAGCAGTCTTTTTGTTTGTTTGTTTGTTTGTTTTGTTTTGTTTTGTTTTTTGTTTTTGTTTTTCGAGACAAGGTTTCTCTGTGTAGCTTTGGCTGTCCTGGAGTCACTTTGTAGACCAGGCTGACCTCGAACTCACAGCAATCTACCTGCCTCTGCCTCCTGAGTGCTAGAGCAGTCTTTTTAAAAATATAGCCTCTATGTATCTTCTGATAAGGAAATTGCCCTATATAAAATGCTGAACAAAATACTGGGGCTAAAGAGATGGCTCACTGGTTAAGAGCACTTGTTGATATTGCAGAAAAGCCGGGTTCAGTTTCCTACACCTATGTGGTGGCTCAAACCATCTGCTCCTCCAGCTCCAGGGGATCCACTGGCTTTTTCTGACCTCCTCAGACACCAGGTACCCATGGGGTACACATGCGTACATAAAAGCAAAGCAAATACGTAGAACAAAAATAAATAAATCTTAAAAATACTAAATAACGTCCATTTAGTACCTGCTATGTTCAAGAAGCCCTGTTGCTTTATCTAGCTTATTGTAAATATTGGTCACAAAATTCCAGAAAAAAAAAGTTGTAACTGTTATCCCCACTTACAGGAGAGGCAAGCAAGCCCCAGAGCATCAACTGCAAAGTGAATGTGTCAGCAAGGCAAAATTCAAAACTGCATCCTGTGACCAGAACTGATGTGCATTTGCTTTATTTTATTTTATATTTTATTTATTTACAAATCGTCTGTCCCCATAGACATGAGTGCTTTTTATGTGGTAAATCCCTAGGCTCTTGCTCTTTTCCTTCAATTAAAAAATTGTGTTTACAAGCATTTCTCCAGCGAGTATCTTAGAATCAGGTCGCCCTGTTCTATAAGAATTTCAAACTGGTGAGTTGGCCAGGCGGTGGTGGTGCACACCTGTAATCCCTGCACGCAGGAGGCAGAGGCAGGCGGATCTCTGTTGAGTTCAAGGCCAGCCTGGTCTACAGAGTGAGTCCAGGACAGCCAAGGCTACATAGAGAAACCCTGTCTGGAAAAAACAAAAAACCAAAAACCAAAAAGCAAACTGGTGAGTTCTAATGTATCTCACCTTACCCACTCCTGCACACACCCTTACCTTGTAATGGTGCTGTCGGTTTTGAGTGGCACATGTGTAACCCCTAACTGAGAGCTGTGCAAGTTTGGGGAAGAATTTAACCTCTATTATTTTAGAGATTGTAGGCATTAGTGCCTTTGTTAGATGCCTAGTATCTAAACTGGCTCTAAATATGAGACTGAACCTCATTGTACTATTTTCTCTCAGGGCTCTTCCCCAGTGTCCCTGTGCCAGTCCGTGAACACTTGAGCACAGACCCGAAGGAAACACTGGAACGGCTTGTGCTGATACGTAAGGAAGAGCAAATTGAGCAGAGGAAACAAAACATGCAATTAGGATGTGCTTGGCGTAGTTAAGAAACCCAAAGAAAACCTTGTAACTAAGCAAAGTAAGACAGAGAAAGGGCACGCCAAGAGCCAGTCCAAACTGAGCCAGCTGCATAGACACGCGGTCGTGGGGCCCCTGTGCTCTTTCGACACTTTTAAATACTTAATATTAATTGTAGCAAAGATTTTTGTCTTCTCATTTTTCAATGAGCAACATGAATTACAGTAGCTCCTCCCTAGCTCAGATTCACTTGCCATGAGCAAGCACAGCCCAGAAGTATTAAATGGAAAATTTCAGAAAGATACAGCGTGTTTTCTGTTATGAACCATTCTAAATAGAGTGAGGAAATCTCCTCTGCTTTCCTCCTGGGATATAACTGGTTCTGGCTAAGAGCAACAGCAAGAAGTCAATTGTGCTAGAGTTTCAGGCATTGGGCAATTCTAAGAACTTTTACTTTAATTCTGGATAAAATGAGAAGCCATTGAGAGTTTTTGAAAGCATCTAATAGTTTGCTTCATTTACGTTACTCTGGCTTTTGCTGTGTGAAGTGCTGGTGAGTCAATTCATGGACAGAAAAAAAAAATGGCCAAAGTCTAAGTTTTTAAAGATAAAACAAAAAACATATTGTGGGTGGGAGTAATGGCATATCCCTTTACTCTCTGCACTTGGGAATCAGGGACAGGTGGATCCTTGTGAGTTCGAGGCCAGCCTGGTCTACATAGTAAGATCCTGTCTCAACAAAACAAAATGTGGTGATGGATGGGAACCAGTGTGTGAGATGAAGAGGAGTTTAGGAAGACTTTCCATTTGGAACCTGAGCACTTTGAATAGTGAAAGACCTCAGGAAATGTGAGCTTGGAGTTCTAGAGACCAGGAGTCTGTTGATGGAGCTGTTAACCCTGACTAAGTGGATATGCCAGTCTGAGGACAGGGAACAAGGTTCAGGCTAGAGACATACAGTTAAAGATGGCGGAATGCAATGGAATTGGGCAAGGAGAGAAAGAGAAAGGGTAAAAATGAATAAATAAATAAATAAATAAATAAATAGCTCCATTTGTGCTAAGAGGCCATGTGTGTCAAACGTCAAAACTTCTGAGGAGTCAAATACAACTGAAAAATGGCCTGATGACTGAATTTAGCAAGACAAGGATTTTAAAAATGCCTTACTGTAACACCAGATAGGTGTCTTAATGGTTAAGAGCACTGGCTACTCATCCAGGAGACCAGAGTTCAATTCCCGGCACCCAGATGTTTCCTCACAACCATCTCTAACTCTCCTTGCAGGGGAATCCAATGCCGTCTTCCGGCCTCCACAGCCACCGCAAGCACACGGTGCACAGACATGCACGTCTACAAAAAACCCATATACATAAAATAACAAAATAAATAAAATAAAAATGCTTCACTGTGATATTGGGATCCTTCTTATCAAAATGTGAGATTTAGCTATATCAACATTTTATGAAGCTTCTCATCAATATTTAGGTATTAATTTTAAATAATCCTTTACCTTTTGAATTTTTTTTTTTTTTTTTACCACATCCAGCCTTGCTTGTACTATAACCAAGTTCAGACCCCTGTTGCGTCAGGACTGGATTATTCAGTATGCCCCAAGCCTCCTCTTTTGTTCCTTCCAGCAACCCATCTTGATTAGTCATTCCGGGACAAAGATTTTCTTGATGAGGTCCCAGATTCTCTGGCTCTTCTCCCAGCCTGTTGAGAATTTTCTCTCACCCATTTCTTCACCGTTGGGTTTTTTTTTTTTTTTTTAAGCAAAAGTCCCCTACACAAGATCATGTGTTTGAACAATTGGGCTCCAGCTGGTAAAGTTGTTTGAGGAAGTTGTAGAACATTCTGGACCTAGACCCTAGCCAGCAGACTGGGTCACAGGGCAGGGCCCTATGTGGGGCCATCTGTCTGTGTCCTGACTATAGAAACAATGTAGTCAGCGTCTTGTGGTCCCACAGAGGCAGCGGAGGGCTACTCACTCTTTCACCAATTCCCTTCAGTTGTGGATTTTATTTCAGACCCATGAAGCAAAATAGATGATTCTTTTTTCTTTTTTTCTTTTTTTTTTTTTTAAGACAGGGTTTCTCTGTCCTGGACTTGCTTTGTAGACCAGGCTGGCCTTGAACTCACAGTGATCCACCTGCCTCTGCCTCTGCCTACTGAGTGCTGGGATTAAAGGAGTGCACCACCATGCCCAGCTAAAATGTCATTCTTCCATCGAGTTGTTTCTATTGGGCACACTAGCATAGGCATGAGAAATGGCACAAAAAGAGCTACCTAGCACAGCCATGTCCTCCTGAGATGCCACATGTCCCTGTACATTTGTCAACAGTAACCATTTAACACCACAGAAGAGAGCCCTCCTATGCTACCACAGGCAAGAATGAGTCCGGAGGTCCCCTCTATCCCTTACAACTTGATGGGTTCAGTCTCTCTTAATTTTGAAGACAGTAATAGCAACAGTGCTGACTAAGTGGAGCAAAGAACTATGTTTTCTAAGAAGATACAAGATATTCACATGGTTAAAGCTAAGTGAGCTGTTAAAACTGACAGTACCAGATTACTAGCAAGGATGCACGGCAACTGGAACTCTCATTTGCTGTTGTAGGTTTGCAAAGTTGTGGAGCAATTTCTTTTATAAACAGCTATTTCACACAGGGCCCAGTGATCTCACTCTCAAGTCTTTTTACTCCAACAGGGTTTGAATGTACTCCCTGACCCATCCTTATATACAAACCAAGTATAAATAAATGTCTACAATAGCATTACTCATAATCTCTCAAAACCGGAAGCAATCCAGATGACAATGAAATGGCAACAAGATAACAAGAATTCTCCCCTTCAATAAAAAGAACACAGTGCAAGTGTGTAGGCAACTTGCAGGATCCACACACAGCATTCTGGATGGAAGCAGCTGGGTTTAAAAGGCTGCAAAACCCAACGGTTCCCTTTACCTAGCACTTAGGAAGAGATTGACAGACCACACACAGGGGCTTGCCAGGGTGGGGCCTGTGACTACAGAGGAAAGTGAAGGAGCTCTCCAGAGTGACGGGAAACACACTGCAGTTGACTGACATGGAGACCCCATGACTGATTCGATTGTCCAAGGCCATAAACATGCACAAGGCACGCATCTTGGGGCTTGTAAACATTCTAGTGAATCTAAGCTTAGAAATAAAGGTCCGCGAGGCCAATGCTTTATTTACTGACATATCTTTAGCATCTATAACTGCAACTAAATTATACAAATTGTTAGTAAGAATAAAGATAAAGAAGAGCAAAGGCAAAGAAGAAAAAGAGGAAAAGGAGGGGAAAGAGAGGGGTTTTTTGTTGTTTGGGGGTTTTTTTGTTTTTTTTGTTTTGTTTTTTTGTTTTTTTTTTTAAGGAGAAAGGAAAATCTAACTGTGGATTCCGGATTGGCAATTTTTAAGATTCCTACATACACAATGGAACTAGAATATAGCTCATCCTATATATAAGTTTCAGAATTTACTTATTAAACATTTGACTTGAAATTTATCAAGTGTCTTATTTTGGGTTTTCTTCTTATAGTCTGGAGTATGAAGTAACTAATTGGAAGCATAAGAGCCATAGGAAAAGTATACTTTTACATATCAAAATAGGATAAGGTAGAAATTCAAAATGAGTTGCTCAAATGCATACTGGCGAGGATGTGGAGAAAAGAGAACACTCCTTCATTGCTGAAGGGAGTGCAAATTTGGGAATAGGGCTACCTCAAGACCCAGCTATTCTACTCCTTGGAATATACCCAGAAGATGCTCCAGCACACAACAAGGACATATGCCCAACCATGTTCATAGTAGCCTTATTCATAATAGCCAGAACCTGGAAACAACCTAAATGTCCCCCAGTTGAAGAATGGATAAAGAAACTGTGGTACATATACACTATGGAATACTACTCAGCTATTAAAAACAATGATATCCTGAAATTTATAGGCAAATGCACGGAACTAGAAATGATCATCCTGAGTGACTTAACGCAGAAAGACTCAAGTATATACTCACTTATAATTGAACATTAGCCCAAAAGGGATGTCCAATGAAAGTCTTCACTTACCAGAAGATCAGGATAGATGTGGAGACTTCCTATTGGGACTCTAGGTGAGGGAAATATGGGAGAATAGGGAAATAGAAGAATCCAGAGGGTCCTAGAAACCTACAAGAACATCATGATGGGCGGATCTGGACCAGGAAGAGGGCAGGGAGGATGGGGAAATGGAGGGGTCTGCTCAACCTACTGCACCAACCAAGGACAATACATGCAGTAAACATTGAACGCATATTCAGATCTAGCCAGTGGACAGGACATTCTCCACAGTTGCGTAGAGAGCTGGAACTGACTCTGACATAAGCTCTAGTGCCCCATATTGGACCACTTCCCCTTGGTGGGGAGGCCTGGTGGCACTCAGAGAAAGGATAAGCAGGCTACCAGGATGAGACTTGATAGGCTGTGACCATATGGTGGGGGAGGAGGTCCCCCTCGGTCACAGACCTAGGAGAGGGGAAAAGGGTGAAAGAGGGAGGGAAGGAGGAATGGGAGGATACATGTGAGGAACTAACAATTGAAATGTAATCTAAATAAATTAATAAAAAAGAAAATAAATACATTTGTCAAACAATAAATAAATAAATAAAACATTTTAAAAGATTGAAAAAAAAAAACTCCCAAAACCCTAATAATAGCTCTCTGTGGGTCACAAGATTATGTTTATTGGCTTCCTGGTTTGCTTGTTTTTGTCTTGTTGTTGTTGTTGTTGTTTTGTTTTTAATCCCTCTATTTGTTATGTGGGAATGCATTGAAAACAATATCATAAACCACATTAAAGGCTATTAATTAGCAGAAGAATCTACCAAAAAATAAATGCACAGCATGTGCTAGGCTATAGGTCTGCTGCATAATGCAAACTCAGTAGGCATACAGCCTTGGGTTCAATGGCCAGAACATAAAAAGCAGAGGAGCGTATAAAGTGCAACACCACTTATGTAAGGTGCAAAAGCAAGTAAAACCAAACTCTGTTAGGAGTGAGAGTGGAGGCTCCCCTTCCAGTGGAGGGCAGAAAGGAGCAAAGAGTGTGAGAGAGCCTGGAGGGTGCTGGTTACTCAGGGTCATTCGCGTTTCAATAATGAATAATTACATTCGCTTATGATGAGGACGTGTCTCTGAATTTCATATCTCATTAAATTGCTTTAAGACAAGCATTCCAGCCTAGTGCCCAGAAAATAAAGGCCAAATTGGATCGTTTAAATTAAACAGTCAGGCATGGTGGCACATGCCTTTAATCCCAGCACTTGGAGGCAGAGGCTGGTGGATCTTCATGAGTTCAAGGCCAGCCTGGTCTACACAGTGAGTCCAGGAAATCCAAGGCTATAAGGAGGAACCCTGTTTCAAAAAAGAAAAGAAAAAACATAACATCATCCAATTGATCTATTTTCTTAGTAAAGAGCTTAATTCATCCTACCATAGCAAACAACTTAGCTAAAGTACAACAAGGGGGGAAAAAAGCTCAGCATTTAATAGTAGATAGCTTCTCAGAATCTCCCACATGATGCTGTATGAACATCATCCAAAGTCAGGTTACAAAATGCTTAGTGAACCTGCCCCAAAAGAATTAAGGTATAGACATGACTCACCTAGGAGTGCCCATTGCTGAGAAAAGGAGCAGCCAGTTCCTCCTGAGGAGGTGAGGACACCTCTTACAGCTTTTTCTCGCCAATGGGTGGAGAAGGAGAAATCAGCCTGAGCAAGCAGAACAGGACAGGAGAATCAACGATGGGCCCCAGTGGGGTCTATGCAGTTCAATCCCATCATGGATGTCTCCAGGAAAGGAGTCCCGAAGACACAAGTTCTAAGGCACAGAGAGCAGCTCCATGAAGAAGCAATTAGCAAATGAAGACCATAGTAATGAAAGCAAACTACAATGTTGAGAAGTTAAAAAAAAAATAACAATGAATACTTTTTATATTTGTGGGGTAGGGTTAGGGCGCTGCAGTGTTTTAATATATGTGTGCACCTGTGTGTGGAGGCCAAAGGGCAACGTCAGCTGTTTTTTCTCCATCGCTTCCCCACTTCCTTCCCCCGCCTCCCCTACCCCCCACCCCCACCCCCGCCACAGGGTCTCTCACCGAACCTGGAGCTCTCAAATTAGCTAGGCTAGATCACCAATGAGCTTCAGAAATCTTGGTGCAGCCCCCAGCGTTGCAAGCTTCCTACCTTGTTGTTTCCGATTCCTCAACGATTCTATTTTATTAGGGATTTATTAAAAGTATGTACCTCCCTTACAACCCAACTATCCTAAAGAGAAAGGAAAGGAGATTAAGGAGAACAAGAATGAAACCTTCGGGGTATGAGTTTTGCGGGGCAATTCCTCTGGTGTAATTCTTAGGAGTCTAGTAGGTCATTTATCTTACAGAAGAAGCGGCATCACCTGTGGACCAAACCTAGAGGTCTCCACCCAGCTCGCTGCAGCTGCCAAATCCTCCAACTCCCGATTTCTCTCCCCGTTCCTCAATCTCCCTCCCTCCTCCCCTCCCTCCCTCCCTCCCTCCCCTCCCCCTCTCCCCTCCGAGCTTCTTCCTCCTATACAATACCCCGCCCAGAATGGTGAGCCCCTGTTTTTTGGCTTGGGCTGATCCTTCCTCTTTCTCTGAGTCTAAGATCAGTTTGTAGAGTCTCAGCGGGGTCAAGCATCCCAAGACTGTTTTCATCTTGGGACCAGACTCTAAGGCAAGGTTACGTTCTCGTCACATTACCTGGGAACCCAAACTGAGGTCCTCACGATAGTGCAGGAAGCTCTTGACTGACTTAGCCATCTCTCCAGGCCTGACTCAAGGTGCATGTTTAGTAGAGAACAACTCTAGGTAATTGTCACAGCCATCTTTAACAGAAGATGTTAAAGTAGAAGAAACATGAGAAATGGGAAAACACACGATGGGCAGAATGTCCTGCACAGGGAGGTCGGCCTCCCTCCCTCCCTCCCTCCCTCCCTCTTGGCTTCCCTTTGTTTTTGCAGTCAAGAAACCATCTACTCCTGGAAGTCCCCAGATTTAAAAAAAAAAAAAATCTTTGCTTCCTCAGTCTTGAAGCAGTGACTCATCTATTCAGCACACTCTGGCCACTTTCCTCCTCTCCCGGTGCAAGTGGCTCTGCAGAGGACCAGAAGCTCTGGCTCTAGACTTTAAGCCCAGGGAATTTTTCTGGGGAATCTGAGAGGGAAGCGTGTGAGAGCAGGAAATGTCTGAGTCACATGCGGCTAAGCATGGACCTGCTAGGACAGGACACCTGGCTTGGGAGTGTGGGAGGGACCTTCTGTAAATTGCCCTGCCCTTCCGAACCAGCACTCTCAACTAACAACCCACATGGATGCAAACAACAGTTTAACATTGTGGGACTCCAACTATAAACTGCTTGTAGGAGCTACCCGTACTCTAAGCAAATTGTGATGCATTCTCTTGACTATTGCTACATCAGAAGCAAACACTGGGAGATGGCGCAAGCCTCAGGCCAGCTGCAGTGGAAAACACTGTAAGAAATGCAACTGTCTTGTTCTGAAGTGTGACCCTCCGTTTGCTGTTTAAATTGTTTAAAGTGCATCCCAGGAAACTGATATGTTCCAGGAGCCTTGTGTTAGGAGAAGGAAAGAGCAGAAGCCTTTCTCCAGCCAGAGGAGGAACTGGTCTCTCTGAGAGAGATGGCAAACCGTTCTGACCTCTTATCAGGCCACCTTGCAAGCGGAGACCGGAGTAGAGACAGTGTTGAGTCCACATTAATGGGGCCAATTCCAGACTTGGACTGCTTAGCTGTCTGTATCTTTTGTCCTGTTAGAACCAAGCCTCATGTCGGGGCCCTGAAGATGAGCTTGGGGAATCACTGGACCTCCTTTTCCTTATCCCAATTTGGCCACATTGAATCCATCTGTTTTCTCTGCTTTTCGCTTTGTTTCTTTACCTGGCTTACTGGGAAGAGGTGGCCGAGCTTGTTTGTGAGAGCTCCTGGAGGCCAGTATTAGATACCGGTCTGGGACCAAAGCCCCATGCAGAGCAAACTTCCAGGTTTAGATAGGGTTGTGAAAGGTGTCTTTCTCATGAAATTGGCACATGAATAAAACTAAAACCATATACAGAGCCTTTAACTACGTGACTGCAGACAAGCAGCTCAGAGGCACTCACATCTTCCGTATCTGCTGAACTAAACACAGAAGAACACTGTGAACAAGCAGGGCGCCAAATGGAGGGAACTAAAAGGTAAGTTGACTTAAGAAAGGCTGCTCAGAATCCTCCCCCACGATGACTCCTTGTCCTTAGAGATAGGATATCCAACTTTCCAGTGCAGGGCGGGTGATTTTCAGATGAGAAACTCATTTCTGCCTTTAAGAAAAGACATGGGCAGGGTGAGGTGCTTTGCACCTGGAATTCCAAAACTCAGAAAGGGGAGGTAGAGGGACCATCATGAGTTCGAAGTCAACCAGTGCTGGAGTGAGTTCCTACCAAGGCAGGATGTGGACGGGGTGGGGGGAGGGTGGCGGTGGAGGGGGGACAGGGGGGAGAATAAAGGGTGGAGGATAGGGGGAGGGTGTGGGGAGCAGGTGAGGCTGGGCTGGTGGGAAGGGAAAAGGGAAGGAAACAACAAGAAGTGCACATCAATCTACCCCCCACCCCCCGCTGCTTTCCAAGTATCTTCAACCACAACGGTTCAACTTTTGGAATACCATATTTTAACCCCTTCCACAGCAACGATGCGTTCATTAAGGAAGTCATTACTGGAAAAAGAAAGGAAGGACCAAAGGGTAGGGAAAAACAAAACAGAAAACCACAGTGTCGGGTGGCAAACTCCTTCATGATCAACAGGAGAGCCCAAGCCCAATACAATGACCACAGACACGTAGAGAAAAGGGCAGAAATGAAGGGCATCATTTTGCAGCCCAATCAAGACCTATGTATTGATTTTGAATTTTCTTTTAAGTTTTGTATTGCATATTTATTTGCTTATCGTGTGTGTGTGTGTGTGTGTGTGTGTGTGTGTGTGCCTGTGAATGCACATGTACCACAGCCCACTTGTGGAGGCCAGAGGATGACTTGTGGGAGCTGATTTTCTCTACTTCTGCCTCTTGGGTCCAGGGCGTCAAACTCAGGTCATCAGGCTTGGTAGCAGGCACCTTTCCTAACTGAACCATCTTGCCACTTTTGAATTTTCTATTACTCACATGAAATAAATATAAAAGAGATAAAAAAACAAAGTTAATTTTGGTCACCTACCTTATTTAAGTAAACAGAAAGAAAATGTAATTTTACTAAGGAAATAAATACTGAGGAAAGGTTTTTCTTCAATACAAAATGACCTAGATGCAGATACACCTTTCACACTCATAGCACATGGCTATTTGGCTAGCCACATAGGTCAGTGGTCATAGGAGGTGAGTGGTTACCACCTTGGATAACGAAAGTTTAGATTATTACATCTTTAGATATTTTTGTATTCTGACCTACAGGTCTGGTAAATTTTACTAATTTTTAAACACAAATCTCTAGTTGCACTTATGTATGGGTTTCATTCCCCAGTAGTTATGATTAAATATCGTGACAAAATAAGCTTCAGAAAGGAAAGGCTTCTTTGAGCTCACAATTCCAGGTTAAGACTATCAAAGCACAGCAGTCACAGTGGCAGGAACCTGAAAGAATCGGCCGTGTTGCATCTGTAGCCAAGAGGGAGAATAACAAATAACAAGTAAATGCATGCCTGCTTGTGCCCAGATAACTTTCCCCATTCTTATATAGTTCCCTGCCTAGGGAAAGAGATAGATAGATAGATAGATAGATAGATAGATAGATAGATACACACATACATACATAATAGATAGATAGATAGACAATAGATAAAGAGAGATAGGTAGATAATAGATAGACGATAGAAAGATAGATAGATAGATAGATAGATAGATAGATAGATAGACAGACTACTATTTTAATGACATTCTTCTATGCTCATAGATCAGGGCTTTGCTCAGCTATCATCAGAGATGCTTTCTCCTGCAGTAGATGAGAACAAATACAGAGACCCATAGCTGGACATTATGAAACTAAGAGACCTTGGAGCACTGGGCCCTAAATGGGACATCTTCACCAAATCCTTCCCCTTGGACCCTCAGAGTCCATGGAACCCTACAGAAGAGAAAGCAGAAGGAGTGTAAAAGCCAGAGGAGATAGAGAACACCAAGAAAACAAGACCATCTAAACCAATGTGACCACAATGCAAATGCACAGGGCCTCCTACATGGGTCTGCACCAGATCCTCTGCATATGCACTATGGCTTCCAGTTTAGTGTTTTTATGGGACTCCTGAGTGTGTTAACAATGGATCCCTGATTCTTGTGCTCTCTCTTGAGTTCTTTTCTTTCTTTTTAGTTTGTTTTGTTCAACTTTGATGCCATGGTTTTCGTTTCATCTCATTATAGTTTATTTTGTTATTTTTTAAACATATGGATAAATAAATAATGAATGAATGAATGAATACTGGCATAAACGTTAACAACTGAACTGTCATTTCTACCTGCTGGAAGAGGGAAAATGGAGTTGCCATTACTTGACTGGGTACGCCAAGCGCCTCATATTCAGTAGTTGAGCAGCATATAATGGAGTACACAGTTGTTGTGTGCTTTTATTTGGTTAAAGTTTAGTGGGTTTTCAAGACAGAGTTTCTCTGTGTAGCTCTGGCTGTCCTGGACTCACTTTGTAGACCAGGCTGGCCTCGAACTCACAGCGATCTGCCTGCCTCTGCCTCCCGAGTGCTGGGATTAAAGGCGTGCGCCACCACGACAGGCTCAATTTTTTTCACTCATACATTTCCGGAACACATGATGAGGACATGGTACCACCCACAATGAGAGTATTTTCCCTTATCAATTAATGTAATCAGTATAATTCCCAACAAACGATGATGGTAAAGTATTATGAAAATAATTCATACATTCTAAGAGGCTGTACCTTTTCCTGGACCTCATAACTAGAGTTAATAATGCACCCCGAGGTCACTTAAGACTTAAGACTGCTATTCTACTGTGTACTCAGTCTGTTTATTTAACCTTCTTTTAAGTCAGCAGTTCTCATCCTGTGGGGTGCAACCACTTTGGGGGGGATGGAATGATCCTTTCACAAGGGTCATATATCAAATGTGCTGCATATCAGATGTTTACATTATGATTCATAACAGTAGAAAAATACAGCTATGCAGTAGCAATGGAAATAACTTTATGTCTGGGGGTCTCCACAACATGAGGAACTGTATTAAAGGGTCACAGAGTTAGGAAGGTTGAGAACCACTATTTTAAGAGAACAATGCCATCCTCAATATTTCTTGCCTTGGATTTCCCACTTAATCACCTTTTATGCCCTGAGTTCATGCATAGCTGTAATGTTATACGCTCAGATTAATCACCAATTCATTTAACCTTTGCATTTATGGACACCCACAGTCAAGCTCGGTGCAGATAACATTTCACTGAGACTTTCTTCCCAGGCAACTCTAACTGTGTCAGGCTGACAACTGGAACTAACAGCCACAATGTCTAATGCTTCTTGTTCTAGAGTCTTCTACTTAGAGGAGCGTCCGTCCTGTTAGACTTGATCTAAGGCAATATTTACAGTGAGTATTTGTGCCAAGAAAACCACAATCACAGCTCACCGACCCCCTCCCGACAAGTTGACGCACACACTTCAAACCACAGAAGCAAAAAACCAAATCTTTTTAAGTAATAAAGGCAATGATTAAAACTTGACACCTTCTAAAAAGGAAACTCTTTGATGTTGATGTTTCAGCTTCTAGACTTGCATTCAAATTCTCCATAAGGTTTGCCAGAGAGAAAACAACCAATTCTACTGTGCAAATATTATTTTCATAACTTAATCTTAACATAATCATCACCACCACAATCACTTTGTGACAAAACTGCTAAGCAACAAGTCATTTTTAAGGCGATAAGAAGTGACTGAGCACAGACGGCACTGTCTGCAGAGCTAAGACATATTTGTCTTCACAGAGTTGGACATGGTGCCTATGTCCTATAAAGCAGAATCAGGACTCAGTTGCTCTCCTTTTCTTAGCTTCAACAATTCATCGCTTGCCTCTCAGAGTTCCAGTCTTGGAAGGAACATGCCTAGAACATATGTCAAAACCACACACTGCACACAGATTTCCTGCTAACTTCAGGACGTATCATCAACACACGTTCGACTGTGTGACTGGGTAGTCTGGAAGGTGCTACCAAGCCTGCTCTGGAAACCTGGCTGGGTGCCAGCACCCGGCTGCTTCCTTAGCTCACTCAGAAGTGCAACACAAAGATGGACTCTGCAGCAGGCAGCATCCAGGCCAAGGCTGCACCCTCAGCTCATCCCTAGTCTCCAGACTATGCACATCTAGTCTTGACTGAAGCACCCATTCTTCCCCATTGTTTCAGCCTGCTGACAATTCCTGAAGACTTTGGCCGCCTTGCCAGAGACTACAGTCATGTCAACTAATCCTAAATCTCCCCTCCCCCCTCTCCTCTCTTCTCCTTCCCTCCCCTCCCCTCCCCTCCCCTCCCCTCCCCTCCCCTCCCCTCCCCTCTCCTCTCTTCCCTCACACTCTCTTACCTTTTCAGTTCACTAATCAAGCATTAAAACATTGAACTACACTCCCCACTCCTCTTTCCACATAGATACACACACACACATACACACACACACACACACACACACACACATACACACACACACACACACACATCCCATTGGTTCTGTGTCTGGAGATACCTGATTTCCACAATCATGCTTAATATATCAAAAATGTATTTAGCAATTTAATGCACTTGGCTACTATTTATATTTCACTAATCCTCAAAAATCCCTCCTGAACAGGTTGGTTGGCCTCCTCCACTGCATGGGTCTCCTGAGGTTACAACTTTCATACTAGTGTAACAGTGATGATAATTCACTTTTAGGTCCACACTTTGCCTCAGTTTGTATCTCCAGAATAACAGTGTTTGAAACTCCTGGACAATACCCATCTTCCGAGGTCAGCAGGAAGGAGTAGTCTCGTGGCTCTCTCTGTTGCTTCTGCAATCCACCTTGTGATCATGGGGGAAGTCCACTTTAAGACGAGGAAGGGCAGAGAAGCATGCAGATTTGGGGGGACCAGAAAGCCCTTATCCTCATACCGAATCCCTGGATCAAATCTTGTCTAACGCAAGAAGCTCATGCCAAGGAGTGGTATGTCTGAACACAGACACGTTCTCACTGTGGCCTTTCCCTCGCACTACAGCACTGTTGCTTTACTGAGCAGCAGCCTTTACAGAATTGTTTCTCTACAGTGAATCATCCCCATCTCCCCCCCCCCCCCACCAATCTTAGTCTGTTCAAGCTCATTTTCCCTCCCATCTCTTACCAGAACTTGAGTACTGCCCGAACACAGGGTAGCAAGCCCTGTCAAAAAAAAAAAAAAAAAAAGACAGAATCCCGCCACTCACACCCTCCAGCCCCTGACTGTGCTCTCATCTGCCAGGTAGCACGTGACATGAGTACTCTTTGAAGGAGACACTGCTCAGCCAATGGCAGGTTCCCCCACCACTTGTCAGTTTTCTTTTCTGCGTCTAAGGCCAACTTTCCAAAGCATTTCTTCTCAGCCCCCACCCCCACCTTCACATTTTGACTGTTCCAGCTGAAGATCCACTACATTGGTAGTTCAACATTTTGGGTGGTAAGATGCTGGCTTGTGAAGGACTAAAGCTAGGAGGACAGTTAGAGAGAGGCTGGCAATAACCTATTGAAAGAGGAAGAAATGGGCCGGGTATGGTGGTGCATGCCTTTAATCCCAGTACTCAGGAGGAAGAGGCAGGCGGATCGCTGTGAGTTGAGGCCAGCCTGGTCTCCAAAACGACTTCAGGACAGCCAAGGCTACACAGAGAAACCCTGTCTCAGAAAAAAGAAAAGAAAGAAAGAGGAAGAAATAACAGAGATTTCAAGATCTGGACCACTCTCCTATAACAACAAAATGGCAACTAACCCATGACAACTTTCTTTCTTTCCTTCCTTCTTCCTTCCTTCTTTCTTCCTTCCTTCTTCCTTCCTTCCTTCTTCCTTCCTTCCTTCTTTCTTCCTTCCTTCCTTCCTTCTGCCTGCCTTCCTTCCTTCCTTCTTCCTTTCTTCCTTCTTCCTTCCTTCCTCCTTCCTTCCTTCCTTCCTTCCTTCCATCCATCCTTTCTGAATTAATGGGCCTTCAGTGGTTTCCATCTCTTATAGTGACAGAACCACTGACTCTCAACAATAGATAGCTCAGTTTTTCAGCCTGCAGACTTCACCCTCACTGTGACTTCCCCCATGATAAGGAAGGAGGTGGAGCTCAGAGGCTGTGTGCTCCTCCCTGTTGTAACTCACGTCAGCTTTGCTCAGTGGACATTTATTCAAGGATTATGAGTCAGGGCCTGTTTAAATCTCCTGATCTTTTAGTGATAGCTAGAAGGAAATCAGCGTCCATTCCTTTCTGTAGCAGATGGCTTTGTCAGTGTCCCACCTTAAAGAATAAATGTTCAAGTTGGGCATGCAAAAAAAAAAAGAGGTTAGTGTGCAAATGTGCTAAGACCTTGGGCTGAAAGAAAGTGGCTGAAGCTATGGCCAGCCAGTGTAGTAGGCAGGATTTGTCCAGAACTTTCTCTCTCTCAGACCCTGTACAGTTTGTGTACATTAACCAGACTATCTATCTAAGGTGAGAGCAGTGGCTGAGCATGAGGCCCTCAGAGGTGCAACAGTAGACCCAAGGCCACACAGTCATCAAACCATAGGGCTGTGCTTGGAACACAGGCAATGTTTTTCTCCACTCTTAGTTAACCTTTGTATTTTGTGGCAAAGGGACTACATAAATACTACAATAGAAAATGACACCTCTTTTTAGAGACACTTTGGGCAATTTTGCCTCCACAAACACCACATTTTTGTACTTTAAAAAAAAGCCTAATCACTCCTTTTCATGCAGGGTTGGGGGGTGATTGTTTGTTGCTATTTTTTTTCCTTTTTCTAGATAAGGTTTCTCTGTAGCCTTGGTTGTCCTGGAACTCCCTCTGTAGGACCAGCTGATTTTTAATGCTATAGTTCCAATAAATTGTTCTTCTTCTTCTTTTTTTTTTTTTTTGCCTAGAAATTTGCTTGTGCACGTGTGCGCACACACACACACATACACACACACAATTTTGTTTTGTTTTAAGAGAGGATTTTATTTTGTTTTTCAGGCTGAGTATGAATTCCTGGACTCAAACAAGCCTTCTCCCATCACAGGCTCTTGAATAACTAAACTGCAAGTCAGCATCAACACACCCAGCTCAATATATTTTAGTTTTTAAAATATTTTTATAGTCTCCTATGAAACTGTGAATGTATTTCAATCTGATATAAATATAGCTGAGAAATTAGGCAGAGGGGCAGTCCTTGATTAGTGGGTAATACAAACGTCGAAAAAGACACAAGTCAAAGTATAACCTGACAGTGTTTAGTCCTGTGTAGTAACAGAAATTAAGCAGTAAGCTTGTTTTTCAAACACCATTTCTTCTGCTTGTAAAGGAAATGCACAGTTAAAATGATTCCGTCTTCTCTACCACTATTGGGTAGCTGCTAGGAGGCCAAGGTGAGAGGAGAAACTGGTTTCAAGATTAAGCTCAAAGTTTCCTTCCTATTACAAAGGATTTCCTGAGCGCTCCCAGCCCATTGGGCTAGAAGTGATATTTTGCTATAGAGACCTCACCAGAGGTGCAGCCAGCTTCTACTGCAATTCATAAAGCTGCAGCAAATCTTTCTCTCTCTCTCTCTCTCTCTCTCTCTCTCTCTCTCTCTCTCTCTCTCTCTCTCTCTGTGCGCTACGTTGAACATGAGACTCCAAGCTTTGCATGGACACTTAGGGACCTTATCTCAATGCACCCTCAAACAGGGATTGTTCTCATGCAGCAACCCAAGAATCCAGTTTATAACCACAACGTGGAACATGATCACAGTGCAAAGTCTGGTGCTTTAAAGACCTTAATCTAGTAAGAGAAGGAAGGGGTTAATTTCAGTCTATCATATCTAAGAACTGGGTGATGTCTGGAAAGGTCCCTGAAGGGAGTCTATTCTGAAAGGTTTACTAATAGCAGCAGAGTTTCTTCCCATCTCCTTCCCATGCAGCCTTTGTGTGTGTTCCCTTGGTTTCTGCACTCTCATGTACTCCCCATCCCTCTCTCCCTTCCTCGTCCTCCCTCTCCCCTCCCCCTCCTCCCCCTCCTCCCCCTCTTCTCTTCTCTTCTCTTCTCTTCTCTTCTCTTCTCTCTCTCTCTCTCTCTCTCTCTCTCTCTCTCTCTCTCTCTCTCTCTCTCCTGACAACCAATATTCCAGTATTAATGTGTTTTTCCCAGATGATAAGTGTCCACATAGACAAAACTGTTCTCAGCATAATTTAGACTAGAGAGAATCACCTGCTCATTGCCCTCAGATTCCAAGTCAAGTCATATTAGAAATCATATGTTCACACAAACTCAGTGTGGTAATTCACACATAGAGTTGATACATACACATTCTTAGACCCTCTGGAAACTGTGAGGTTGGGACAGGGGGGGAGAGGGGGTCGCACCTTTTTCTACCCTCACGAGGAAGGGGGAAGCCATGGGAACGGAAGCCTGGTGTCCTGCTGTGTGACATGGGTGGTTGGAGAGAACTTGACCTGGGTAACAAGGGTGTGTTCTAACATGATAAACTGGGAGGGACTCAGCCACGCCTGCGTGCTCAGACTCTGGTCTTTGTCCTGTGTCTGCAGACTAGAAGATGGCCTTTTCTAACAGAGAGCAGAAGTCTACTTCTGGAATGAGAATCCTACGGCTTCAGCAGGTCAGAGAGATTTTTTTTTCATGGTCTAAGGCCCAAAGAAAAGGGCAGGAAGTCACAGAGAACTTCCTGCTTCCCCTTTCCTCAAATACCAAAAACACCACTGCATTCTGCATGTCCTGAACCCAACCAGAAGCAAAGACCTAAATTAAAAATCAAGGACGTGACATAAATCAAGAGGTGTGCAGAAAGGACTGGGATGCTGACCCCGCAGCTCACTTACAGAATTACAGGCCACGGAGAAACGTCCTTGTGTTTCTGCACGATTAAGATTTTTGAGAAAAGCTTACTGAGATACGCGGCGACATGGGGCCCAAAGTCAAGAGTGACTAGTGAAGGAGAATTCCAGAGCCGCTTACTTCCTCTCCAAAGGCATGTGCATTTATTTTTTATTTTTATTTTTTGTCAAGTAGGTGAGAACCCTCAGGGCCACAGAGACACCTGGTAGATATGAAGCTCAAGCCTCTGGTCTTATCTTCTTTGTGAAGAAGCCTATTTAGACTCCTGACCCTAAGCAGCTAGATCTTTCTTTCTTTGTATTTCCAAGGAGAATTTGTTCATACTAAGGAAGAAAACATTTCTCTTGATGGCCTTCCTTGGGTATAAACACTCAGGCTGACTTTGGAAGGTGTGCTTGCCTGCCACAGGCACTACAGGTACCACAGTACCATGTGACACTGGAGTAATATTTAGACAAGAGGAGACAGGAATGGCAGCCCACATTTGCATCCTAACACTAGTAAGCTGAGGCAGAGGAATTAAGACTTTGAGGCTAGTCCCCTTTTATGGCCAACTCTGTCTCAATAACTAAGAGACAGAGACAGAAGAGAGCCTTTAATTTGCTACAAACAAGAAATGTCTCCTTTAGAAACCATCACTGACACTCAGTGCAATAGCAGCAATATAGATACTAAAAACGAAGCAGGAATGCATGCCCTCCCACTCTCTGCTGACCAAACAAAATGTGTCTCTTGTTTGAACCCAATCACCAAGCAGCTAATGTAACTTCTGAGTAACTGTCACACCATGATTTGGTAGCAGTTTACTTTCCTTCTAAGACTCCCACTCGCCAACATCATTGCTTAAAATTCATTCTTCTGCTGGGTAAAAAAACAAAACAAAACTGTTTCATTGCCAAAGCATATACTTGGAGTACCAGTCCCAAAGTTATCAAATACTGATGTCAGTAAATGGATTTGTTTAAATCATGACCAAAAAGCCACGTAGGAAACATCTGCCTAGAGAACACAGAACAACTTGCCTAATGTTGGTGAAAAGTAGGAGTTGATAATAACTTTAAAGTTTTGCAAATCAGAGCAGCTCTAGCCAGAAGGAGGCTGTCTGTCTAACAGCGCAGGGGCCTGGGTGCTGAGTTCCCTTTCTGGTGTGTAGACTGGAACAGGGGGGGTGGGGGTGGGGGGGTGGGGAGGGATGGTATACACTGAAACAGGAAGTGATGGGGCACTGGGGCAGACTGTGTGCTTCTTTAGGTCACCCAGTTCTTGTTAGCAACTTTTTTTTTCCCAACACGGTATTTTGAGGGATGCTGGGAACTGTCTTTTCAATGCTCAGGGTAGTTATCCTCCCATTTGGAGACTGATCACAGAGCTGGATACTATTCTGTTCAGCGGGCCCCTGCAGCTGCAGAGATCAGACACCCCAGGTGTTGTAAAGATATATGGAAAAGTCAGAAGAGAAAAGTAACTGGTGATTTAGTCCCCAGGGAGTTCGAGCGTACCCCAGTTCCACCAAGCCTTGCAGCTTCTGCAGCTACTAGGTCACAGGACCTTGTTTTTGTCCCCCATACCCTACCTCAAACAAGGGATCTCCTTTGCTTGTTGGGCTAATTTTCTACCCTCTGTAGCAGCCTCTGCTTTTGTATTTTCTTCTTCAGCTATACACCAACTCTTTCTTTGAAAGAGAACTTTGCTTTGGATGGCCTGACACTGAATGAGGGGAAAAAAAAAAAAACAGCACAATGAACCAAAAATCAGCTTGACAATGGTTTCAGCCAATAAACATTCGTTTTTCTCTCCATGACAAACACACAGAGGTAAATGGTCATAGACATTGGCTTAACAGCTCAGTGCTTACCCTGAGGACTCAGGCTTGCAGGATCCACAATCTTCTTCTGTGTGTGTGTGTGTGTGTGTGTGTGTGTGTGTGTGTGTGTGTGTGTGTGTGTGTACGTACCTACATATATGTATGTATATATGTGCTCATTCGGATGTTATAAGTAAACATGCATGTTTGCTTACTGGAGTAGGGAAACCAGAGGTAGACTTTAAGTAACTTCCTCAGTCATTTTCAATTATGTGTTTTGAGACAGGGTTTCTCATTGAACCTGGAGCTCATTAGTTTGGCTAACCTGACTAGCCAGTGAACTCCAGAGACCTGCCTTTCTCCTTCCCCCATCACGTGACCAGTGCTGGCATCGCAGACTTTGCTGCGCCTGCTTTTTTTTATGTGGGTTCTGCAGAATCGGGTGCTCATGCTTATGTGACAGGCACTTTACCAACTAAACCGCCTCACCAGTTGCACAATCATCCATTTTTAGCTGCTCCCCCCCCAACTCATTGCATTAAGATTGCAGATATCCCCCGGCTAGTATACATCTCTGAATGTACAGTCAAAGTAGGAACTCAGAAAAGGGTTAAGACTAGCAGGGTCTCTTGTTGCATCTGTACTTTTATAACGCTGTCTACTCATGCGCATACAGACTGTTGCTTACAGATCACTGATAAAAATAAAGCCATATTACTATACTTAGTTACACCTAAGGTTGGGAAAACATTGAGCTTTTAGAGCCGTAATAGCAAGAAAGCTTTGAGATACGAGATTAAGAAAAAACTCTTTGTAACGAGTTGATGAGGCGTGCCTGCCTAACACGTGCCACGAGGCACACAGTAACCACCCATGTGATCCTCTAAGAAAAACTGCATGGTAGGTATCAGAGCCCAAAGAAACCCAGGACAAGTCACGATTGGTAGGTGTGGCCCCTCCTGGCACTTGTCACCCCACCCCTGACTCTCAGCCTCTCTAGCCCCAAGGCTGGATTTCCCTTCCTTTCCCCCCAGCTGCTCTTTCCTATATAAACCAGCCATTTTGGCCTTGTGCTCTCTTGCTTCTCCTTCCTCTCTTGGCCTCTTGGCTCCTGGCTGACTCACTCTTGGCCTTTTGGTTTCATGACCTCTTGGTTGGTGGCTCCTCTCTTTGTCTGTTTGCCCTCTCCTCTCTCTCTTCTCTCCCTCTCTTTACCTCCTTTTCCTCTCCTCACCCGGTTCAGTTTGGACCCTTCCAGCTGCCTCTTCGCTGTGTTCTCCCTCATATCTATAATAAGGCCCTCCTTGCCTAGGAGCAGTCCTGTCCTCAGCTTTATTCAGTAGGTGACTTACTTTCCTGTCCCACAAGCAATTGACTTCCAGGCAGGCAGGGGCTAGTGTGACACAATCAGATATCAGCATAACAGATAAGAGGAATATGCAGAGCAAAAACAAATAATGCTTTGTGTGTGTGTGTGTGTGTGTGTGAGAGAGAGAGAGAGAGAGAGAGAGAGAGAGCGAGAGAGAGAGAGAGAGAGAGAGAGAGAGAGAGAGAGAGAGAGAGAGAGAGAGAGAGAGAGAGAGAATGATATAAAAACACTTGGAACATCCTTTAGGGACCCTGTTATTTTGTAGCCAACCATAAATTAAATTATGTACACTTTCACCTTATATCTCTTTATAAGCTTGGGTTTTTTTTTTCTTCTTTTATTTGCTAAAGACTAATGGGCTGTTAGGCACTTGTCCAGGTGTAGGAGAAGTGGTAGGGAGAGAAATAAGGCGTTTATCTTCTAGTAGTAAAAAGAGACAAGTGAAAGGAATCTGTGTGTGAAACATTTACCCACATATGAATTTCTTAAATCTCATATTAAGTCCCTTTATGTTTTCCTATGACCTTTGCTTCATTCTTTGATAATTATAAACCCAATCTCAATAATTACTTGTGGAGATCATGTCACATATATTTACACATTTTGCAAAAAAACCATAATGTGTATACATGTGCTTTGAGTGTATATAATTCATAGTGAGCTCTCCAGATGGTGATAAGCACTATATAAAAACAAGTTAGGTAAGGACCAGTGTGGAAACAAGAGGCCAGGGAAGCATGTGGGGTTAAGGGTATTGGCTATAACTTATAGATTGAGGAAGAGAATGCAGAACACTGTGCTGTAGCTACAGGCTCACGCGTTCTCTGCTTTAAAGGGAAGCAGACAAACATTTCGGCCCCAATAAAAGGGAAGGAAATGACAGCTCCTCTAGGCACTGTGACTTTCATTGTTGTCCCTGGAGCACACTCTGTTCTTAAGCTCGTGATTTATTTTATTTAGTCTATTGATTCTAAGCCATGTTGAGTGTGGCCTTCAAACTGGAGCTCTAATCCTGAGCAGCAGCCCCATGTGCACTACGTTTTGCATCATCCACCTTCATCCCAAATTTGTTTTCTTGATTTAAAAATCTTCCTGAGATTACAGTGGAGACCAGCAGATCCTTAGATACTTCCTGATGATTAGGTGGTAGAAATTTACCAGAGAAGCCAAAACACTGATCATGTATTCCTTTTTTTTTTTTTAACAAAGGCTTTACAAAATTTGTACAGTTGATTTTTTTTAATATATAGACTTTATTTATTTTCCTCCTTATCTCATTAACCTGTAGAATCTGCCCCTTGCCTCCTAGCCTGCTAATTTAGCAGGCTACCATATCATAACTGCTTTTAGAAAAAAATCTCCTGGACTGCAGATACAGCCCAGCTGGTAGAGTACTTGGGGAAGCATGCACAAAGCTCTGGGATTGCACCCCAACACCGCAGAACCCTGATGCGATGGCACATGCCTACAATCTCAGCACAAAGGGGGTGGACACAAGATGATCAGATGCTGCAGGGCATCCCTGGCCACTTAGTGAGTGTAAAGCCAGACTGGGAACCCCTAACTCAACAAACAAACAAAAGACCAAACAGTGTTTTGGTTTTGTTTTTTCATTTTTGTTTTGTTTTGCTTTTCATTAAAATCCAGACTAAGCTACTGCCCTACCCCATTCCCCACACTTACACTACTTTAATCTCATTGTTCTCCCTGAGAATTGGCACACAACATTGATACGACCCTTTCAATGCCTCTTCCTTGGTGGATACAAGCTCCAGTGTGTGTGTGTGTGTGTGTGTGTGTGTGTGTGTGTGTGTGTGTGCTGTGTGCGGCTTGCTCAGGTCAGTACTTCAGTGCGCAGCTATCTTGGGTCTCCACAGACGCGCTTAGTGAATTCATAAGAACCCTTCGCCTCCAAGGAGGACCCTGGCAGTACCTCGGAAGGGTGTTCTGGAGTGGGTGATGCTGTGAAGCTTTGTCCAAATCCTCCTTCAGAAATGGAAACTTTAGTCTCACCCCCTCCTTGGCACCAGGAGTGCTGTCAGTAGTCAACCTCAGCTGCCAGCCTTCTTGAGGGAAGTGCCTCCGCGAGAGCCATGGACGCCCCAAATCCTGTCCTAGTTTGTATTCAGTGCTGGGAAGTCATAGCCTAGCTTCTCACACCCATCAAGGACACCCCTACTTCCCAGCAGCTTGTGAGGTTGAGATGTCCTCACACTGGCTCTGTTGTCCCCACCTCCTTTAATGAAGGGTTATCTCAGCACCACTCCCTGGGTAAGCCAGCCTGTGATACTGACTGCAACAAAATCCGCAAACTGCAAATGATGGTCCGTCCCAAACAACGATGTGCAGTAACTTTTCCTGGTGCCCCATACAATGATGAGAAATGTTTTTCAAGTGGTGCATATTATAAGCACCTCAAAGGAAATAGTATTTTGGACAGGGTTAAGCTTTCTTATTCCAAGCATTCTTATTCCTAGCACCAAGGGTGATGGCATTTCCTGTGTACCTTTTTCAGAAATGCAGAAAGTTGAAGTCTAACTTGAATCGTATCTACTGAGTCGGAACCTGCCAGAGATCACCAGAATTTACCAACATTAAAGTCCAAGAGATACACAAACAGGAAGCTCTAGCTGATAATTCCTAGTCTGCACAACGTTTTCAGGACATTTTGCTTAAAGATAAGACTTTCATTCAGCAAAGGCTGATTGAATGTCCTGTCAAGGTTCCAGCCTTATAGAGATTGTATTCTAGGTAGCTGAGAAGGTCAAATCAATGTGCGTGTTGTAGTAGGGGAGTGACGAGGGATGCAAACTAACAGATGCTGTTAGAGACACCACAAGAGGGCTGATTTTTTGTTTGTTTGTTTGTTTTTGCTTTTGCTTTTCGACACAGGGTTTCTCTGTGTAGCCTTGGCTGTCCTGGACTCACTTTGTAGACCAGACTGGCCTCAAACTCACAGCGATCCCCCTGTCTCAGCCTCCCGAGTGCTGAGATTAAAGGTGTGCACCACCACACCAAGCAAGGGTTGATCTCTTAATAAGACACTACATAGTAATCTGCTATTTGACATTTCATTATTAAAATCGTCGTCTCTCTCTCTCTCTCTCTCTCTCTCTCTCTCTCTCTCTCTCTCTCTCTCTCTGTGTGTGTGTGTGTGTGTGTTTTCTAAGAATAAAGTGCTTACTCAAGCACTTTGGATTTGCTTTGTGGGCGTCTGCACAAACTAACTTGAAAACCAGAAGTTTAAGTTCCGCTGACAAAACTGATGGAATCAAAGAAGGCTTTTAGGAACTCTTCTAAAACCTCAGGCTCCAAGTCGCCTAGATGTTGATGAATGAGATAAACATGGTTGTAGACTGAGGCAAAAATCTATGGAAAGAACTGCGGGATGCGTAAAGAACTGCGGAAGGCAGTGTCTTTTGTTTGTTTGTTTGTTTGTTCGGTTTGGTTTTTTCAGACAGGGTCTCTCCGTGTTGTCCTTACTGTCCTGGACTCCCTCTGTAGACCAGGCTGGCCTCAAACTCACAGAGATCCACCTGCTTTTGCCTCCCAAGTGCTGGGATTAAAGGCGTGTGCCACCATGCCCAGCTTGGAAGATAGGGTCAAGCTGAGAGAAGATAACCTTTGGATCAGAGTTTCTTACGTATCCCACAATCCAGGTCCTGAATAGTGTCCACGGTTTCAAGCCTCAGGCTACCCACTTCTCCTCCAACTTAGCATGGCCTCTCGGGCCAAAGATCCACTATCCAGACTTTACCTGTGTTCCCGGAGTCCCAGTCCACTTTAGATCCGCCCAGGCCCCGCCTCCTCCAGTAGCCCCGCCTCAAATCCCACCCCCGTCCGCTCCCTACCTCCAATCAACGCTAAGGAGTTGCGGATTGGTCCCACCCCTCAGTCGAGATCCAGCCCCTGATGCGTCTCCTCTGCCTTTACCCTTTGCCCTGTAAGGCTCCACCTCCTTCCGGAGCCACGCCCCCACACACGGCCCTGCTGGATCTCATAGGCTGTAGCCTTTGGCCCCGCCCATCTCCCCTCCCGGGCGGCATGCGGACGTGACGCCAAGCCAGAGCCTGCGACGGAGTGAGTGCCCTGTCCGAGGTGTCCCTCGCTTCGGGACGAATTCGCAGGGGAGGCCGGAATGATCCTGCTCGTGGTCCTGATGCTGTGTGCGGAGGCCGGCCGTGGAGCTGTGACTGGCACCGCGGATCCAGAGCCGCCCTCGGGTAGCGTCTTCTAGCGGGTCGGGGCGGGAGGAGGCACCGGCCGGCCGGGAAGTCCCTCTGGGTCCGGGCTGGGTCTGGGCTGCGCCGCCCTGGTCATGGCAACCCCCGGGAACCTCAGGGCGTCCGGGCTCCCCGCGGTTTGCACCGCGCCGCAGATCTGTAGTCAGCTTTACAGTTAGTTTCCAGGGCAGAGAGTCTACAACTCGTTGCTCACTGACTTTATTTACGGGGTGTTGCCCAAATCCTTTGTGTACGGGGAGACGAAAGGTGTGCCAACTGATATTAAAAGATTCTGATTTGTTCATCTGGCGCGTAAAGTATGAAGGGATTGAGATGCTAAGGGGGCTCCGCATAGCTTAACTCCTCAAAGCCCTTGATTTCACCTGCGTGTTGACGTTTCCCAGGAAATATATGCTGGGGATGGCTCTCCGTGATTGGTTTTCTAGAGATTAGCAGTACAGCGTTTCTTCCACTCACTCCCAGTCCCTAGTCTTAAGTGTCCGAGAAGCTCCCAATTAGCAGCTGCTGAAAGGCATGGAGAGACCGCCTTAACTCTTAGGTGAGTTCCAGCCCTGACCCCTCTGCTGTGGTTTCCAGGAGCTCCGGTTAGGTGTACAAATTTTCCCATTCAGCCTTGCCCTGGTCCTCAAAGATCAAACTACCAACTATTCACAATAGCCACAAAATAGCCACCTAGATGTAAGTCAGCAGAACAGAGCAAGAAAATGAAGGGCATATACAAAATGAAATTCCACTCAGCCATAAAGAAAAATAAAATCATAATTGCAGGGAATTGGAATAGGGTTGAAACAGTGTTAGTGGAATAAGCCAGATTCAGAAAGACAAATACCATGTTTTCTTATACATAGACCTTAGGGGTGTGTGTGTGTGTGTGTGTGTGTGTGTGTGTGTGTGTGTGTGTGTGTAAGACCATGAGAGAAGAGGAAGAGATCTTGAGAAAGGGATAAAATAAAATAAAAGCAAGGTGATAAACTCATGGGATATTAATACGGAAGGGAGGGCTCTTAGGAGAGGCCAATGACCAGAAACAAAGAGGGAGGAGCAACTGGGGGACGAATTAGAAGTTATGATAACATGTATGTAATATGTATGAACATGCCTTATTAAAATCTGGTACTTTAAAGTGTTTAATTAAACATAGGATGCACTCATTTAAAAAAAAAAAAAACCAAGCAAACAAATCCTTAGTCATCCCTTAGGATAGACATGGTGCCAAGGTCCAGGAAGGCAAACATTTATGGTTATGACTTACTGAGTGCTGGGAACTGCCTTAACAGAGTGCATGACATATCTGATTTTACAGCCACCTCTAACGTACGTGCTGCTGATATCTGCATCCATGATGAGGCACACAGGGCTGCCCTTGTGTTAGAGGTCACTTTCTAACTCTAAGATGGTAGAGTTCAAATTCTTCTTTTTGTTTGTTTGTTTTTGTTTTTGTTTTTCGAGATAGGGTTTCCCTGTGTAGGTTTGGCTGTCCTAGACTCGCTTTGTAGACCAGGCTGTCCTCAAACTCACAGCGATCCACCTGCCTCTGCTTCCCGAGTGCTGGGATTAAAGGCATGCGCCACCATGCCTGGCAAGTTCAAATTCTTAACCACCCATCCACCAGCCATTACCCAGGGCACGATTGCAATATACTGTGATAAGAGTTGGACTTTACTTACAGGCTGTTGGAAATAAAGATAGCATGCCAAGCCCCATCCAGGAGACTGCGGGAAGATTATGCAGAGAAAGTTAACACAGGCTTAGAACCAGAGGTCGAGAGAGAATGTGTCTGCAGGGACGTGAGATGGCCGTGTTAAGCTAGTGGGATATAGTTTTATCATCGACTATCCTGACATGTGTGTCAGGAAAGAAGTGGGAAACTATTGACGGTCTTATTGTGTGTTAAGGGATAGAAATGTGGTTTGGCCGACTTAACCTGAAGGAGAGGTTTATGGCATTGGAGAATCCAAGTCAGAGTGGAGCAGAAAATGAGATACCAGCTTGTCTCCAGGAAGCACTTGGAACACAAGAAGGCTACTATTGCCGGGTGGTGGTGGTGGGAGACAGAGGCAGGCCAGCCTGGTCTACAGAGTGAGTCCAGAATAGCCAGGACTACACAGAGAAACCCTGTCTTTGGGGGAGGGGGAAGCTACCACTCCCCGTTTCTTATTTCTAGTGGCCTGGTTATTGATAGATTCCCTACTTGGCATGAATCATGGGTACTGGCAGTCTTTGGGTTTTAAAATTTTGCAACTTCTCTTCCAACAAAATCCCAGAGAGAGGCTCAGCTTTCCCTAGCTTGGTCAGGCACCAACCTGTAGGTGGGAGGGGGAGGGCGTTGTTGGAAGGTGTGGTGTGGAGAGCTTCTCAGAAGTAGAAGCAGACTGTTGCTGAAGGAAGTGCAGAGCCTGAGCCAAGAAAACAATGTGCCCACTAATCCTGGTGTCAGTGGGAGGTCTGGTGCAGGGTTAGATAACGCTGTTTGGAAAAGATAGGCAGCTTATAAAGTAGTTGGAGGATGAAGGCCCATTAGGAGGCTGGAAGTCAGGTGTGTAATGGAGGGGAGGGACCTGTGAAGGGATGTTAAGAAGGCAGGGTCAGTTGTGAAGAGAAGAATAAGACAGCTGCCTGGCAGAACCTTAAGTGCCAGGCACTTCCTTTTACTGTGCTTCCTCCTCTGTCTGACTTCATTGTTTGCAAGACTTCAAATCCTGCCCCTGTGGTAAAACCTGGGCCCTTCCTGTTGAACCCTCCCATCTTTTCCCCACCTCGCTCTCTTTTCAATACATTCTTCTTTAGTACATTTAGTGGATATTTCAGAGTACATTTCTTTAGATTTTATTGTGTCTCCTCTGGTGCTTTTATTTTATTTTGGTTTTTTGTTTGTTTGTTTGTTTGTTTTTGTAAGCAGAAAAGACTAGTTTGTTTTTTGTTTCTCCATTTGTTTTGCCAGTCCCCAAATGATTTCTCAGCTTAGAATGAATCAGGCGAGAAGCCTTGGCTATAGTTCAGTGTTAGAACACATGCCTAGCATCCACAAGGTGCTGGCTTCAGTCTCTGCCAAACAAAAGTGGTAAGGCAGTCTCAAATTATCCCTGTCCAGCTGAAACCCAGGACGCGCTGCTGCCTCCTAAAATAGAAGCTGAAATGCATGGAGAAAACCATCTCCTTCCTCAGATTGTGAGCAGCCCATTTCAGAAGGAGAATACTCATAAACTTATTTTGACAAAATTAACGAAACCTTCATATTTTCTACTTATCCAGATTTCTCATTCCACTTCTCGGCTTACAATAAGCAATCGCTTTGTGAGAACAGCAGTCTCCCCGTATAGTTTTTCCCATCTATAAGCCATTTTATCTTTTCTCTGAAAGTCAATCATTTGGAAAAGGGCCCAGATCCTTCATTTCATTATATGACCTTTGGTTTTGAGTTGAAGGAGTTTGGGAATTAGCTCTTCAAATAATTCTGAGCCCTTCTAGCTTAGTTAGGGTAAAGAGACACTATGGCCACGGTAGCTCTAACAAAGATAACTGTAATTGGGCCTGGCTTTCGGGTTCACAGCGGCAGTCCGTATGGTCATGGTGGGGAGCATGGCAGCATGGAGGCTGACACGTGCTGGAGAAGGAGCTGAAAGTTCTATATCTTGATCCAGAAGCAGCAGAGGAGAATGCCACACTAGGCCTAGCTTGAGCATATGAGACCTCAAAGGCTGCCCCCCCCCCAGTGACACACTTCCTCCAACAAGGCCACATCTCCTAGTAGGGCCACTCCCTATGGGTCAAGCATTCAAAGAGATGAATCTATGGGGGCTGTGCCTTTGCAAACCACCATACCATCTCTGAAAACAAGTTACAGAAAACTATCCATCTGTTTCCAAGAGATCATAGGATTTGTAAGATTGTTTCAGTCTGTAAAACCATTCTCATGGGCTGGAGAGATGGCTCAGAGGTTAAAAGCACTGGCTGTTCTTCCAGAGGTCCTGAGTTCAGTTCCCAGCAACCAAATAAATGGTGGCTCACAAACATTTATAATGAGATCTGGTGCCCTCTTCTGGTATGTATATGTAATAACTAAATAAATAAAATATATAAAAGAAAAAAATATTCTTGCATACTATTAAACTCCATAGATAACAATGCCCCTTTGCTTTTCCCACACATATTTTTATTTATACAATATTAATATATCACTAATAGAAGTTTGCTCTGTGCCTTTATTATTTTAACTACTCTACATTGCAATTTAAAGGTAAGGTGGTAAAATTTGAAGTTTAGTGACAAACATGACAGTTGTCATGTGAGTTTGGCAAAGACAAGAGTGATAAGTTGTCTAATAACCTAACCACATGGTTTCTTTTCTGACCATATTAAATGACAAAAGTTTCTCTTTAGTAGCAATTCCTGCTGTAATCCATTGAAATTTCTTCCTGTCATCTGTTTGCTTGTTCTGAGCTACATAATGAGTTGAAGGCTAGCCTAGGCTACAATGTGAGACCCTGTCTCAAAAAACATATCAATCAATCAAACAAATAACAACAAAGCACCCGTTGCTGCACAAGTCTACTATTGTTTGTGGTTTTACATTTTATAACACAGTAGCTTCTTCCTAAATATAAATGAACTTTGATACTCTGTTGAAAGTATTTAAAGTGACTTCTGTGTGCCCTTTCCTCAAGGCAGGAATATCATATTGAACATACACAGTTAGAATTGTATTTCTACTGGGAATAGTTAAAAGGGGGATCCTAGGTGCTAGAGAGATGGCTCAGGGTTAAGGATAGTTTCTGCTGTTGAAGAGGACCCAGCACCCACATGGTGGCCAACAACCATCTGTAACTCCACTTCAGTGCATCCACTGATCTTTTCAGGCCTCCAAGGCACCAGGCTCTCCTGTGATACACAAATACTCATGCACATCCAAATAAAGATAAGTCTTTTAAAAAGTATAATATCTTAAACCAAAGTAAAAAGGTTATTGTTGGAAGTTGGAGGAAGGGGCATCTTGTTCCATGGAGGCGGGGGGCTTAGCAGCTATATGATGTGCAAGTAGAAAATGTGCTTCCTGCGCCGTGTAAGCCATCACAGGCATTTTAGAGTGAGACTGTGAATCCCTAGTGTGGCCAGTTTCTCTAAGACATTGAATGAAGTCTGTGCTGCCAAATAACCAAAACTCTACTGGTTACAATTAGGTGAATAAATGATCATTATTGCATTAGCCAATGAGTTTATTTATGGAACCACTAAATGTGGGACTTTATTTTTTATGTTGCACTTGTGTTTCTCATATATATATATGTTCCTTTTCCCATTGCCTGTTTCAAATACCCAACCAAAGCAACGTAAGGAGGGAAGGTCACACGTTCTGGCTCACAGCGTGAGGCGTGCATTTTATCATAGTGGAAGTCAACTCTTCACAGTGACTCCATAGCCAGGAAGAGAAAGATGATGATGATCCTCGGTCCTTCCCCGGCCCGCTTCTCCTTTTATTCACTCTGGGACCCCTTTGGACAGTGGCTCTCAGCGTCAGCCTTCATAACGCTGTGGGCCTTTAATACAGTTCCTCATGCTGTGGTGACCCCAGCCATAACATTACATTCTTTGCTACCTCATAACTGTAATTTTGGTACCGTTATAAATCACAATGTAAATATTTTTGGAGATAGACGGTTGCCACAGGGGTCGTGACCCTCAGGCGGAAAACTGCCTTCAAATGATATCTCCTGCACACTGGTTGGGTCTTCCCTCCTCAGCTAAACTTCTCCAGAAATCATTCACAGACACATCCAGAGGTGTGTTTCCTGGGTGAATCTAAGTATAGAGTGTTGTCCTGAAAGAGGGCAGTGCAGATTAACCACTACAGCTCATATCATGATACTGTTTATGTAATTAACGTGAATCAGAGCTGTCCTGCACATTTTCCATAAACCACATGCTATAAGTTTGCTCTGATTACAGTCACTCAGTATCTACTGTACTGGTTTCCACTTTCATGTGCATGGTCATCTAACATGTCATCACACAGGTTTTGTATTGTTGATGTCAGTTTCTTACTGTGGTCCATTTTGCTTTTGAATCTCTTACAGTGCCTGTACCAACCAGTGTTCTAATTACGTCTTATAACTTTAACCCTGTCCTATGCTGGGAATACCAGAATATGTCACAGACTCCCACTTTTACTGTACAGGTAAAGAATTATAGGTGAGTATTGTTCATTTATTATTTCTATTCTGCTTTAGTCTGAATCCTTGCACATTCCATACCGCTCTGTGTTCTTCCATCACTCCTCCTTCCTGTTCACCAGCCTTTACCAGCTCTCTATAGATGTCACAGAAAGGCTAAGGATGCAAAGTAGTTCTTGTCAGTAGTGAAGTAGAGAAACACTACTAACTCCTTGTTAGCAAGGAATAGCCAGATGCATTGCAGTTAACAGCAGTAGGGAAGACACCACCTTGGCAGTGGTTTAGCAGTATCTCGTGTAAGAAGGAATCAAACTGAAGCCATTTTGAATAAAGCTTCCATTTTTAATAGGGGGTCAAATAAAGGTTAAGTTCCCAAGACCTCCCTGGGTAACATCCTGCCTAGCAGAAAGAGACATGAATGTGGTAACTGGCATCCTGGTTGGCAAGTTGATACATGAACACCAGGCACGTCACCCCACCAAACAATGAGAACAGGATAACTGTACCACAAGGAAAAGTCCCTAGGAAAGTCCCTTATCCCTGACTGTGGTTTCCAAGCTTAAAAACTCTGTAACATTCTGCCTCAGGGTGGCAGTTCAGCTCCCAAGTCTGTTCTGCATCCCTCATCAATCAGTAGCAGCCTGATTACAATAAATTTCCCTTTTCTGCATTGACCTGGTATATTGGATCTAAATGGACTCAGCAACACTCGGAATAAACATTTACATCTCAATGGGCCCAAATGGAAAACAGGACTTTGGCGTGAGTTGGTCCTCATGATTTAATTGAGCTTAACAACTTTTGTTAGGCACACTACAAACACACAGACCATGGCCACTGCTTGTCCCAGCCTCGCTGCCATATAGGTGGTCATTTGACAAAGATGTCAGCACTCAAATCTATCCAGTGTACACTCTTTTAAGTAAATAACCTGTGGGGCAAAACCCCATGAGGACGTGAACATCTGATCTATACAAGTCCACAGATATTTCAAGAGCTGTTATTTGTCCCAATTCTGTCAGCAAGAGTTACTGTCACAGCAGTGAGGCACCATGACCAAAGCAAGGTGCAGAGGGAAGGGTTATTTGCCTTACATTGCCAGATCACTAATGGTTCATGATGGAAGGAAGAGGTCACAGGGCAGGAACCTGGAGGCAGGAACTGATGAGGATGCCATGGAAGGTGCTGCTTGTTGGCTTGTTCTTTGTGGCTTGCTCAGCCTGCTTTTAAGACTACCAGCCTAGAGATGGCACCTCTGCCACCAGTGGGCTGAGCCCTCCCCCATCATTCACTAATTAAGAAATCATTACAACTCTGAAAACATACTCTATTTGAAAACTGTGGGAGACAGAGACTCTCATACATAATTAATGTGAATGCAAAATAGATCTGGCCATAAGGGGAAGAACTTGTATCTGACAAAACTTAGTCTGTTTACTTTGACACGGTTTTGTGGCGCTGGAGATCAGACCCGGGGCTTTACACGTGCTAGGCAAGCTGTCTACCACTGTGCTACACCCCCTGTTCCTATACTGCATTTGTGTCTGTTGTATGAATGAGTGTGTGTTTGTGTGTATGTGTATGCAGGAGTGTGTTTTAGTGTATATATACTTACATGTAGAGGGTAGGAACAACCTTAAATGTCAATCCTCAGGCACCATTTGCCTGGAGATTGCCCACAGGCGAGGTGGACTGGCCAGTAAGCCCCAAGGATCTGTCTGTCTCTTCCTTCCTAGCACTGGGACCACAGGTACACACTGCCAAACTTGTCTTTTTATTTATTTCGTTTTACGTGGGTTCTGGGGATTGAACTCAGGAACTCATGATTTTCATAGCAAGCACTTGATTGACTGAACTGGCTCTCCATCCAGTGTTTGTTTTTAGACCTGTTAATTCCTTACGTGTAAGATACACCGTTGTAAATAAATTGAGACTGAATAGGAGATTGAACATGTGACGGCCACAAAAATGGATTACTGCATTGGCTTTTTAAAATATGAAGGAAATTTCTATGGACCTAAATGTAGTGATTTCCAGACTTTGTTGTTCAATGGAAATAAAATAAAGTTCTATAAGACACAAGGCACATGCCATGTACTCATTTGGGGAAGAGATAAATGAGATGAATTGTCTGTGTAGGTGTCGTCTTAGCCTGAAGAAAAAAAAAAGCACAGGAAGTGAAAACCCCGATGCCAGTGAGATTGGCTTCCTGTAGGAATGGGTAAAAATGTTGTGGGAACCCATAGGGAGAACCTCATGTTTTTCTTAGAGAAATGCTGATTCCAGGGTTAAGCCCAGGAACTAAATGAAGAGTTTTATGGATATTTCAGGGAGTTTGGCTTGTTTGGTTGGTTTGCCATGTTTTTGTTTAGTCTTTGTGGGGCTGAGGTCCAACTTGTTCAAATAAATAAGCACTCTATGTCTAAGCAACATCCCCAGCCCGAGAAGACAGAAAAGTAATTATAGAGTCTCCCATGTGACTGAAACAGAAGATGGAGACATATCAAATTATCTAATAAGCATCTTGAGGTTGTCTCATGCTGGCTGAAGGATGGGGCAGCTTAAGCAGCAACCAATAAGAACATGTTAAGTAAGAAAGAACCCCCATATCTATATTGTCACTAACTAATAATAATGCAGCTGAGAGAGTGAAAGCTCTTGTGTGGACAAGGAACTTCTAACATGCCAAGTTTCGGCACATGAAAGTGATACCTCAGGTGTTGTCTTCCTGTAATACCTGTACATTTTCCTTGAAAGATAACTAAAACAAAACAAGAAAACCTGACCACAATGAGGAGCTGTTGTAATATGTTTTATTCTGTAACTGAGTGACATCTGTATTAACAGGATCCATAATGGTGTTTTCAGCAGCATTTAAAACTTAAATATGAAGTGTAGTGTATGAATCTATCTCTTGCATATACCTTATCTCAAATGCTTGGGACAGAAGCATTTCCTATTTCTGACTTTTTTCAGGTCTTGCAAAGTTTACATATAGCTAAGTAGATCTCTTAGCGGTAGAACCTAAGTCTAAACATGACACTTAGGTCATATATACCTTATTCACATATAGCCTAAAAGTAACTGGTAGTTTTTATGGTGTTTTATCCATCTTTTTAAATTTAATGTTTTGTAAGAATATAACCCAGGGCTTTATATATGCCACACAAACTTTCTATCACCCAGCTACCTCCCTAGTCTAGAGATATTTTGAATAATGAATTTGATGCATGAAATAAGCAGTTTTTCATGGTGTAGAATTATCTTTTCTCTGTGACAAGAAGGCCTGGCTTTTTGAGCTATTTGAATTTTAGGGTTTTTTCAGATTAAGGCTTGTCCCTTTAATTCCAGAATAAGGGCTTCTTCTTTCATCTTGCATTGTAAAAGTAACTTTTATTCTCCTGGCTCAATTGTCTGGGAGGCTGGCCGAGGCCTGGTCCTGGAAGCTTCTAGCCATCATCCAGTCAAACCTAGGCCTGGAATGTTTTCAGCCTCTGAGACTCACTGCTTAATGAGCTCAACCTTCCTTGTTCTTTCTGAGCTCTGGGCTGGCTGGTTCCACTCAGCTGCTCTGGCTCAAACTCCTCTCCCAGCTGACTTACTACTCTCTCTGTCTTCTCTCTCAGCCTGGAACTGCTCTGCTTGGCCTCATACTAACCATCAATCTGCTCCAATCATCCGGCTCCTTCTCATTTTCTAGCTTGTTCTGTCTTCACATAAGTTCTCTCTCTACAATCCATCTCTCTGAAAAACTGCCTCTTAAGTAGCTTCCCTTTCCCCTCTCTTCTTGTGAGAGTTGGGCATATCCCATTCTGTCAAATCTTCTCTGATTGTCACCTTTTGTGCCACTCAATTAGACATCACTTTCAAACATGGGTGCTTCTTCTATAAACAAACTTTACCTTTGTTTGGGATTAAAGGCATATAGCACCACCCCTGGACCTAAGCTTTTCTTTACCTGATACTTGCTGTATATCAGGCTGGCCTTGAACTCAGACCTGTCTCCTGGATTAAAGGCGTGTTTGTATTCCAGCTGGAACACACAGACTTAAAAGATCTTTGGCTGTGATCCCTTTCCAGCTGGGTCACATAGACCTAGAAGGTCTTTGCATATGATCTCTTGGCAGAGCAGCCATGTTCTGAATTAACATTGGTCTATATATATCTCTGTCATGTTTTTTAAAAGAAGAGGGCACCAGATCTCACTATAGATGGCTGTGAGCCACCATGTGGTTGCTGAGAATTGAACTCAGGACCTTTGAGAGAACAGACAGTGCTTTTAACCTCTGAGCCATCTCTCCAGCCCCTCTGTCATATTTTAATTCCGCCCTTCCAAGCAGCTGACTGGATGAAAAGCAAAACTCACGTGGGTGGCTAAAGTTTGTGTGACAGTAAGATTCACTTGTGTCTCTCTTCCTTTTCATTTTAGAAGTGGCTGGATTGATTCCTGCACCAACATTTCTGATCACTGTTGTAATATCTGTGAACAAATTAAGCATTCTGGTGAATCTGTCTGGGCCAGAGTTAAAGCTAAAGTTGGACAAAAAGAATCTGTCTATGCAGAGTCAAAAGAGTTTGTTATGTGCCGACAAGGTAAGTAGATTGTATACATGGGTGGCTTTGCCTGCATATATATGTCTGAGCACCACATTCATGCATTGCCCTGGAAGGCTGGAAGAGAGTGTTGGATCCCCTGTGACTGTCACTACAGGTGATTACTAACTGCAGTATGGGTGCTGGGAACCAAATTTGGGTCCTCTGGAAGAGCAGCCAGTGCTCTTAACCACTGAGCCATCTCTCTAGCTCCTACATGAATACATTTTAATTTTCAAATATTTATATTCTGTGTATGTTTGCTTGTATTGATAGTTGCTACAAGTGTCCAATAAACATATGATAGAATTTAAGGAGTCGATGTCTTTTCCCTTCAGGCCCCACAAAATAGCACTAAACTGGCCTTCAGTTTGCTACTTTAAAGCCATTTATCATCCAGTCCATTCAAATCCTGACCTGTGTTGCTTAGCATTGCTGGACATGAGCCTTTCCCTCTTGTTTACCATGAAATTCACTTCAAAGTTACATGACAGAGGACTTGGCCATGGGCTCCCTCCTCCTTCAAGACCTTGGAAGCATAAATACCAACATAATACATTAAAACTTTTAGAGTTTCAAGCTGGCTTTGGTGACCCATACTTGTAATCCAGCAGGCAGCAGGCAGCAGGCAGCAGGCTCAGGCAGCAGGCAGCAGGCAGCAGGCAGCAGGCTCAGGCATCATGATTGGAGTTCCTGAAGCCTTTGAAGCCAGCCTGTCTCAAGGAAACAGAAGTTTAGAGTTCTTTCATGTCTCTGAGTCCAAGATTCTCAGCTCTTTACCTTCCCAGCATTCTACCCTATAGCTTACTTGTCTCAGCTCTCACCTTTAACTCCAGAATATTCAGTATCAATTTTAATCTCTGGTGGGGCATCTCACCGTAGCTATACCCTAGTCTGCTGGCCCGGATGGTATCCTTCCTGGCTCACCCTCTGTGATTGGTCACTTCCATTCTGTCATGTCTGTGGGGTCCACTACCTTGATTCTACCCCAGCTTTTTGGGTATACCCGAGGCTTTCCCACAAGGCCTTTCTTTTCCTTGCTTTAGGTACTATTCTCTGGGCGCATCTGATACATGCCATCTTCATGTCAGATTTGTCTGTCACAGATTTATCGAGGGCCTACTGTGTCCCAGAAAGAATGTCTGAGGTACACAGGAGAGTCAACACCAGACCTGGGTAGAAGATAGTATGTGCACAGTACATATGAGAAACACACACAAATGTTCACCAAACAAGCCCCATATACCAGGGATACACGGGATTTGCACAGACAACATGAGTGTGTAGTTCTGATTTTCACAGTAAAAAGTGAACCATATATAGATGATACATGGATGAATGAGAGAGAGAGGGGTGGGGTTTTCAGAAACAGCTTTTAGAGAATAGGTTTCTTAAGTTACAAAAATAAAGGGGAAGGTATTTAGTTGAGTTTCTATTTTGTATGTTTATGTGGTGCTGGGTGCTGGGGAATGAACCTTGAGCCTTACATTGCTAGACAAGTGCTCAGCCATCGAACTACATCTCCAGCCTGCTGGTTTATTTTTTGTTTTGACACTAATTTACCTAGGTTGGCTTCAAACTCATTCTTTAGCCCAGGTAGGTCTTCATCTGCCCTTCCACCCTACCCTTCTAGACAGCAAGGATTATAGGCCTATACCACCAGCCCAGCCTTTCATCTTCTAAAAGCCAACATTAACCACTAACTGTACTTTCCTAAAGTCAGAGTCACTTGCACCTCTAGGTCTTTGCAGAGGTGTTCTAATGTGTTTACTGATCTGGGCAGATTAGCAGCTATGCTGGGAAGAGTTATTATACTTTCCCTCTCTTCCCAGGGAAAGTTGGACCACCTGGCCTAAACATTACGCAGGAGGAAGACAAGCTTATTGTCAAAGTGTTTCACCCTGAGGTCATTAAAAACGGAGAAAGTTGTACAGCCAAGTTTGAAGATGACTGCCACACATTTGACTACACCGTGCATGTGAAAAACGAGAGAAACGAGAAAAACGAGGTGCGTGCTTCTCTTTCATCTTTTTTATAAGTAGGAATTGTTCTGTAGCTGCTGCACGTTGTCTGTAATGAAGATAGACTGGTCATGCATATGCAGATAAGACTCACTAGCCACAGATTCCTGTAAGGAAAAAAAATACCTACGTATATACTCTTGAAGGGACCCAGTAGGGAGTTGATTGCCAACACTGGCCAGAGGGGTGCATTTACATTTCTCTCTGCCTGTTCACTTGCTGAGTTGTCTCTAGACTGTTACCCTCTCTATATACCTGTCTCTCTACTGGTTAGATCAATGTTGTCTTAGGATGTATCTTTTCCCTCACTGATAATATGCAGTATATAAAATACTATATAGCTATGATTTGAGTTATTTCTGAAAAGTAAGTTAACGGTACAACTACAGTGACATGATCATATTACTCCAGCAATGGTGTAGAGTCCGAACTTTTGATTTCCTCTATTCTGCACAATGTTGCTATTTATTTATTTAATATTTATGGCATCCATACTATGTGTCTCCTAAGACCACAGAACTACAGAAGCAAAGAGCACAGACAAGACTCGGGATAACCCAGTGCAGCAGAGAAGGGTGTGGGCAACCTGCGGGGATGGAACAGTGCTTTCAGCAGAGGGGCCAGGGAAGGGAAGTGACTGGAGTCAGTGCTGGGGCTAAAGCTGATCCTTGCAGCTGCATGTGGGGCAGCAGCACCACAGGGCCAGTGGGCTTGGGGAGGGCTCCAGGGGCAGGGGCAGGCGGGGACAGGGCTGGCACTGGAGAGGTTTGCCTTTGTTCTTTCGCTTTTTAAATTTTATTTTATTTTATTTTATTTATTTATATTTTAGTTTTTCAAGACAGGGTTTCTCTGTGTAACTTTGGCTGTCCTAGACTCACTTTGTAGACCAGGCTGGCCTTGAACTCACAGCGATCCGCCTGCCTCTGCCTCCCGAGTGCTGGGATTAAAGGTGTGCACCATCATGCCCGGCTTGCTCTTTCTCTTGAGTTAGATTCCACTTGCCTATGGCTCTTTGGAAGTAATATGCATTTTCCCAGGGTGCCCTTCACCATTCCCATCTGGCACATTCCTGCTCACTCTTTGGGCTCAGGGGTTGTTACCTCTTCTTTGTAGTCTTTCCAAACTCAGCAGGTTATTTAATTTCCTGTGGTCCAGTTGGTTTTTCCTTGTTCCTCATAGGATCCCTCTTGCAGTGCGCCTTACTTCCTGTTACATTTCTTACCTCCTACCTGAATCGAATTGTCAGACAAATCAGTATTAAATCAACACTGTAATATACATGTATTAGTCATCTTTAAGTCACCTAAACAAAAGTCAAACTTACAAAGTGTTATTTAGCTCAGTTTTCAGAGACAGTTTGTATCTGCTCAGCTCTGGTGAAGGCAGCAGGCAGGACACATCACAGCAGCACACGTACAAGTGATGACCACTTCGTCTCCCTTTCTTCTCGTGCTGGGAATCAAACTCATGACCTTACACACACAAGCTGTACACCGCTAACACAAGAGATTTCACCTCAAGGGAGGTGGGGAGGGGGACTCAGTGCATTCCAAGGGTGTGCCCCATGACCTAAGGACCTCTGTGGTCATCATTTTCTCATCACTGTGACCACGGATCTGAGAGAAATAATTTAAAGGAGTAAATATTTATTTGGCTTTCAGTTTCTGAGGGCTCAGCCCATGGTCACCTGGCTTCGTTTCCTTATATAGCAAGCACATCATGACAGCAGAGGCCAGGACAAGGTACCCTCAAGGGCTAAGCCCCAAATGACCTTCTTACTCCTAAAAGACTGCTTCTAACCTGCTAAAGTATCACTCTCAACTGAAGACCTAGGCCTTAGGCCATAAAGCCTATAGGGACATTGTATACTTTATACTTCCCCTGAGGCCTTGTATCTTAAAGATCTCAGCCAGGCGCACCTCAGTATTGCCACCTCAGACACCAGCCCATTACTACACAGGCCTTCACTGCTGCCTGGCTAAGCTACACTCACTGCCTTTGTTGTCCAGGCCCGAGCACGGGTGGTCATGTGCTGTAACTATTAGAGTGGATGAACTGTGGAAGTACACGGCGTCACTTCAGTCATTTGCTATGTACTTGTCTGCACAGAGACCCTGTGTCCTTCATGTCGCTACCTTCTTGTGCTTCCTGTGAAAGGCTTTCCTCTCTCCAGCCACCTTCAGTTCTCTCAGGTCTGGAGAAACAAGTATTGGCTAGTTCCACAACTGAACACTTCCATTCTTCAAGTTTTAAATGATGCCCGTTCCCCGTGTTGCAGGCACAGGTTGACTTACTGCTTGCTATCACATGTTTTCTGTTGACTAGGAGGGATGCAGTGGTCTTTCCCCTCAGATAAGGAAGTCCACGTTCCTAACATTGTCTGTCCATGTAGACCCTCCACACAAAGCATACGATCACAGAGGAAAACTGTAACGAGGATCTGTGCCAGCTAAGCATCCCGTTGTCCACACTGGATTCACGATACTGCATTTCAGTAGATGGATTGTTAGAGTTCTGGCAAGTTAAAACCGAACAGTCAGAAGACATCTGTGTTCTCCATCCCCGCAACAACAGAAAAAGAAAAGGTAAGTTGTCGCCTTTCCCCCAGCTGGACTGAAGCAGGGCAGCGTGAAGAGAACCATGACTTATATCGCAAGCACACATCTTTTCTTTTTAAAATATCCAACAGCCTCTTTTCACAGAGAAGCTCAAATAAAAACCAAGACAGCTTCTCCGCATAGAAAGCCACTAGAGGACTGATGCCCTCTTGACCTAGGAAGGAAAAGATACATAACAAAGATATAAAAAGTATCTACATGAGTATCTGTAATTTGCAAGTGTGTTAACTTGAGAAAAGTCAGAAGAAGACCATGAGGATGTCACAGTGAGTAGAGGCACCTGCCACCAAGACGGGTGCACTCAGTTGACCTCCACTCACGTGTGATGGCGTGTGCATGCATCCACACACAAATAAACTAAGACATAGTTTGTCTCTAAAGTTAGAAAAGGCAGTCGCCTGGAGTCCCACATCGCTCACAGCGTGGTGGTGCCTTTGCGCTCTGACTTTGTCCTGGGCCTCTCTCTCTGCAGCTCTGAGGACACTGTATAGTGGATAGTTTCGTGTGCTGCTTATGCTCTTCAAGTTTTAAAAAGGGAACTGTTCCCAGAGCACATCTTAACATGTGCCTGCCTCGTGCTACGGTGAGGTCCTATGATTGGCTCGCTGTCGGAGCTGATTTGAGTTTCATATTCACTGTATACGTACATGTCTTCCTTCAGTGTTGACTAGGATAAATACAAGATTAAAGAAGTCATGCTCCATGCCCCCCCCCCCCCCCCCCGAGACAGGGTTTCTCTGTGTAGCCTTGGCTGTCCTGGGCTCACTTTGTAGACCAGGCTGGCCTCGAACTCACAGTGATCCAACTGCCTCTGCCTCCCGAGTGCTGGGATTAAAGGAGTGTGCCACCACCGTCCGGCCAAGAAGTCATGGTCTTTATGTACTTTTAAAATACAAGAATATTTAAAAATATTTTTAAATGTTTTTTCATTTTGTTTTACATACTTCATTAAGATTTTAAAATCCTAATAAGAATTTTAGAATCTATACAATTTAAAATCTATTCATTTTGTAAACTACATTTTTGGGGTTTTTTGTTTTGTTTTGTTTTGTTTTTTTGACGATTTCTTTTTTTAGAATATCTTTCCTATGTTAAAAATGTTTTTCTTAATTCAAATGACTTTTTAAAAAACTGTACTTTTCTAGGGGAACTATGAAAGGCAGTTGAAAAAGAAAGGAGTGTTATGTAAGCTGGCAAGAAAGAAAATCTGTCAGGAGTGGTAAGGTAGTCTGCGGGGCAGGGCTGAAATATTTTAAGACTTATCAGCAGTGTTTCCAGAATTTATTTCTTCTAAGGAGAGACATTTGGAAAATGCCTTTTTAACTGAGGGGAAAGTGTCACCCTGGCGACTTCCTGCTGTGGGGCTGTGAAGAAGGTGTTAAAGAAGCCATCTCAGCGACCCTGCGGCATTTGCAGTGTGGTAGGGGCTTGGCACGCACAGTCAGCTGTTTCTGCGTTATGAGCAGTTGTGTCTTTCATTTTGTAATGTCTCTGCTGAAAAAGGAAATGTCTTTAAGAGTGACGGGCAAGAGTTACCTTCCCTGAGGGTGTAGTACGCATGCGCACTTCGAATTACTCCGGTTTGGGAACGTGGCGGGAGCAGGTTCTCATCTGGGTTCCATGGCCTCATCGGGCATTGGTAGTTGGCTAATGTACCGTGCCAGGCATGGCTTCCCTACTGTTTAGCAGGTCTCCAGTTCCAATGTATTGGCTGTTGATTACCCTGAGATATCAACACCACGACTTCCGCTTGGGGATATCCTGCCGTGCTGATTCCTGTTGGGTGGACGACTGCCTGGTTTTCTTTCTTCAGAACTGCAGTGCCGGCATGCATCTGGCCGGATGCACACCGAGGCTTCATTCACGTGGCCCCGCTGTGTTCCAGGGTTCTTTGAAGTACTGATGACATTAATATGTACATTTGCTGAAGAATGGTGCTAAGACTTTTGATGCATAATAGCCGTGTTCATGTTTGCTAATTCGTAGTTGTTCCTTTCGGTTTTAGATCCAATTTGGATTCTGATTGTTGTTCCTGTTATCGTCTTTATAATATTTGCCCTGGCATTTACATGTTGCTATATTAAGAAGAATCCAGCTAAGAGAAAAAGCATAATGTTACCCAAGTCCTTGGTAATGTACTCACTTATTTAACTATAGATGCTAACATATTCAGTTGACTCTGTGTGACAGTCCCTTTGATACCGTATCATTCAGGAAAATGATGTTCCCCGATGAATAACGTTCCATTTACTCTTATTATAGGACTTTTCACTATGAACTACCATACACTCAAAGCCATATATATTTTTACTGCACACCAGGTACCTTTTTATAATTTTCAGGTGAAAACTGACAAGCTTGGTAAGGAGCTAAAGATCTAGAAGGAACAAATGACAATAGTACAGTCAGTGTGTGTGTGTAGTGCAGTAGGTTCAAAGTCAGAGGCCTGTGTGTGAGCCAGCAAAAGCCGTGCCCCACTCAGAAGCATGAGTTAGTCGCGTCCCTCCACAAAGATGCATGAGTTAGTCGCGGCCCTCCAGGAGGCAGTGATGCCATAGTCCGCAGGAGTGCATGCAGGAGAGCCAGCCCACAGCCCTCAACGCTTGGCTTTTGAAGAGCTTCGAAAATGCAAATATTTCATTGTAGTTGGAGTTTAGGAGAAAAGATGACCCAAAACGAAACCCTCACATTTGACAGTTAAGTGTAGTCACACTCCAGGCTCTTGAAATGATGAAAAGAATGGGTAAAGGCAATGAAATGATGACACATTGATTCATTCATGATAATAATAACTAAAATGCTCAAAGGGTGCAGTGGAATTTGCTGCAATAAAACTGTCTCCAAGGTGGCTGTGAACTATAAACAGTAAGTACATAGGACACACATGATGTGATCTATGCGTCCTCCTCACTAGTAGGAGGTTTCCTTGTAATAACCTGCCTCATCCTCATTAGAGCAGGAAAGCAAACCTGACCCTGCAGCAGTAGCAGTAGAGATGTCACCGTATGAACATTGCCAGGAAACTGCAGGCACAGCACGGCCTTTTACACAATCCTTCTAATCATTTATTATGAGTAAATAATTTCATAAGTAAAAATGTGTGAAAGATTCAACATGTTCTGCGTCCATTAAAGAAAACATCACTCTAAAGAAATGCCCAGTCAGTGACATATGAAGCTTATACTGGTGAAACACTTGCTGTGGCTTCCACGTACACGAAGAAAATGGTGTGCAAAAGGCAATGTGCATTTATGAGATATTTAATGACTTTATATTTTTAGTCTTGAATAAGGTCTATTAAATAGAATGGATAAGCTGGCTGTGGTGGCTTACACCTTTAATCTCAGCACTCAGAAGACTAAGGGGCAAAGGCAGGCAGATCTCTTTGAGTTCGAGGCCAGCCTAGTCTGTATATCAAGTTCCAAGCCTTGTCTCTAAATAAATACATACATAGAAAAATCAACCCCTACCCAGATCTAGCCAATGGTCAGAACAGTCTCCACAATTGAGTGGAGAGTGGGATATGACTTTCTCACGGACTCTGGTGCCTCACATTTGACCATGTCCCCTGGAGGGGGAGACCTGGTGGCACTCAGAGGAGGGACAGCAGGTTACCAAGAAGAGACTTGATACCCTATGAACATATACAGGGGAGGTAATCCCCCTCAGGAACAGTCATAGGGGAGGGGAATAAGGGGAAAATGGGAGGGAGGGAAGAATGGGAGGATACAAGGGATGGGATAACCATTGAGATGTAACAAGAATAAATTAATAATAAAAAAAAAAAGAACAGGCTTCTAAGAGATAACAACAAAAACATAACAAAATGAAATATAATGAGATAAAACAACCAACAAAAGGAAAAGAACTGCAAGGGAAGTCACAAGACTCAGAGACCCAGTTGTTCTCCCACTCAGGAGTCCCATAGAAGCACTGAACTGAAAGCTGTAATGTATACACAGCTGCCCTGGTTCAGATCTTTGTAGGCCCTGTGATTGCTGCTTCAATTCCTATGCGCCTTACTCAGTTGACTGAGAGGGCCTTGCTCTTCTGGTGTCCTCCATCCATCTGGCTCTTAGACTGCTTCTATCTCCTCTCTTGAGGGGGTTCTTTGAGCTTTAAAGGGGAGGGATTTGATGGAGACATCCTACTGAGAGCTGAATGTTCCAAGGTCTCTCACTGCATCATGTTTGGCTATGGGTCTCTGTATTTCAAAACTGACATGTTTTTAAGGAAAACTAAATAAAGCTGTCAAGGTTACCACAAAAAAAAAAGAAAGAAAAGAAAAATCAATCCATGTGGTGGCACATATCTGAGGTTCTAGCACTTGGGAGGTGGAGGAGGGAATTTCATGAACATGTTCAGGGTTATCCTCTGCTACATAGTGACTTTAAGACCAGCCTAGGCTACATGAGACTCTGTCTCAAAAAACAAAAAGATCAAGAAAGAAAACTGTAATGAGTTTATTTTAATTATGTTTTCTGAAATATGTCTTTTTCTTTTTAATAGGCAATTTCAGTTAAGTAATTTTCTATCTTATACTCTCTTTCTACTTAGCTCTCTGTGGTAAGAAATGTCACTTCAGAGACCAAACCTGAGTCACCATACACATCACTTGTCACATCGTGCCAAGCGGTTGTCCCAGAGGGTGAGACTGTGATATGTGAAGACCGGCTGTCCCAGGTGACAGCTCCAGACACCCCAGGAGAGGCAGAACATGAAGAATCTTCAAAGGAAGCAGAAGCTGGCACTGCTGAAGGAATCACTTCTCCTGTGACCCCTGACAGCCCTCCGACTCCAGCTCCAGTACAAAGAAGCGGATCTTTCCAGTCAAGTTCCTGCAGCATCACCACCTGTCACTCCAGAAATGGCTCTGACAGTGGTGTCGTGGGATCTGGCAGCTTCCTATCTGACTCTGGATTTCTCCCACATAACAACGCGGAAACAAAGACAGCAGGGCAAGACCCCATGCCTGTGAGGAAGGCCCCCACCTCCTTTGGTTATGATAAGCCACACGTGCTGGTGGACGTGCCTGTGGATGGTGGGAAGGAGTCATTGATTGGGTACAGACTCACTGCAGATGCCCAGGAACTGTGCTAAGGCTGCCAGAGTATTTGATTGGGTACAGACTCACAGCAGATGCCCCACCGGAGCCTTGCCACTGGTGAAGGGTCTGACTCCCTAGAAAGAAGTTGTACCTTGGCTGATACTAACCACACAGAATGAATGATGTATACCCATGTGTAAGAAACTTACGGGCCAATGCCGAGACTATCAAGGGATGTACGTTGCTTATGTGCTCTTCTCTGGTGGGATAGTAGTAATGAATTTTTCTCTACTAACCTTGCTTCCTGCAGCCTCTGCTACTCCATCCTTGTAACCTCAAGGGACATGGTGGGCCATTTTTTCCATGTGCCCTCCTATTTGTAAGTTCATGTGTATAGTATGTTTACATGTTTGACTTTGAACGAAAAGCTGAAAGCTACTCAAACTTGGATTTAAAGTTTAATTCAAGCTGATAGAATTTAATAAAACAAGCCAGGCATGGTGGTGCATGCCTATAATCCCAGCACTCAGGGAGGCAGAGGCAGGTGGATCTCGGTGAGTTCGAGACCAGCGTGGTCTATAAAGTGAGTCCAAGACAGCCAAGGTCACACAGAGAAATCCTGTCTCAAAAAAAAAAAAAAGAAAGAAAGAAAGAAAGAAAAAAGAAAAAGAAGAAGAAAAATTTGACAGAACACATTCTTAGAAACTTGTACATATTTTTTATGGAGCATTACTTGTGGTTTTTAAGTAAAATGTTTTAAAACCAAAATTTATTTGCATATTCATTTCATTTATTGAAGCACTTGGCCAACCTTCTATAGTTATTTAGCATATTTATCTATTATCTGTTGATATCCATTAATGCTGTAGAAATATATATATATATATATATAATCTTCAAAGTCATTCTAAAAATAATCTCTTTTAAAATGGGTCAGGGCAGGGAATGGAGAGATGGTTCAGCAGTAATAGCTCTTGTTGATCTTGCAAAGGACCAGGGTTCATTTCCCAGCACCCACATGGTACCTCACAACCATCCACAACTCCAGCTCCAGGGGATCCGGCACCCTCCTCTGACCCTCACTGGCACCCATGCACATGATATACAGGCATGCATACAGGCAAAACATGCAAAGATGTAAAATCCTTATAGATGTGGGACACTTACATCTATTTTCCAGTATGCAGTAAGTAGCTGATGGATAAAAGCCTGTTCCTAATAGTTCAGGAAGAAACGCAGATTTCACTGGGCAGCAGGGGATCAAAGAAGCTTTCCCCATGGAGTGAGAGAAAAGGCTTGAGATGAGTGTTATACAGAAAGAGAATGCTTAGCAAGTGGGTGCGGACAGTTTTGTGTCTTACCAGAATCCTTGAAGTCGCAGAGATGGTAGGAATGTGAGCCCTGGGCTAGAGAGACTGCTGCACGGGTGTGGTGCAGCACGTGCCTGAGGACCTGAGCTCAGATGCTCAACAGGCACATAAAAAAGCTGGGTGTGGCTGCACCTGCCCTACAACCCCAAAGTAGGAAGCTGGAGACAGGATGTGATTATTCTTAGCTCTCAGCAACTAGCCAGCCCAGTTGAAAACTGAGCATCAAGTCCAGTGAAGACTGTGTCTGAGAAGGTTAAGCAGGAGGACAATGGAAGAAGATACCAGAAGCCCAGCCCTGGGATACACCAGCATTCTTACCTGCACACAGGTGCACATACAGGATTATGCCACACAAAAATTAAAACATCAATAGTTTGATTCTAAAATATTAACCTGCTCTCACGAATTAATGGGCTAGAATTTTTAAATGCAATTTAGTATTTACCAAATGAGCCATGACAAATTATGAGTGCATCCAGACTAGAGGATTTAAGGTAGTATAGGAGACTATGCAGGTTCTGTGCAAGTATTAGTCTCTTCTATACAAGAGACTTGGGTGGACCTTAGTGATGGCAGGAACCCTAGAAGCAGTCCCCTGACAGGAAGTGTTTCCAAATAAGATTAAATTCATAGGCACCAGATGTTAGAACTGCAGAACATGCCTTTTCAAAGGTCACAACCGAGTGTGTTTTACTCCTGACAAATTAACTATCCCAATTGTTATCCCCTGGCTTGTATCTCCCCATCCCCCCTCCCTCCCTCTTTTACCCTATTCCCCTCCCTAGGCCTGTGACAGAAGGGGACCTTCTCCCCCACCGTATGATCACAGCCTATCAAGTCTCATCCAGATAGCCTGCTTCCCCTTCCTGTGAGTGCTACCAGGCCTCCCCACCAGGGGGAGGTGGTCAAATGGGGGGCACCAGAGTTCCTGTCAGAGGCAGTCCCCACTCTCCACATGACTGTGGGGAATGTGCTGTCCATTCGCTAGATCTGAATATGGGGTCTAGGTTCACTGCATGCATTGTCCTTGGTTGGTACAGTAGTTTGTACAGGCCCCTCTGAGTCCAGATCTGCCAGCCTTGATGGTCTTCTTGTGGGGCTCCAGGACCCTCTGGGTCCTTCTATCTCCCCATTCTTCCATACCTCTCTCACCTGGAGTCCCAATAGCAAGTCCCAGCATCTGTACATAGGGCATTTCTTACCAAGTTACTTTTAGCTTCATAGTTTGTTTTGTGTTGACAAATGGGATATATTCTTATACTGAGGTTTATGAATGGCTTCATGTATAAATAGAAATACTATAGTTTATTTTAGCATCAAGTCTTCTAAACCTTTTCATGCTCTCTGACTGGTTTTCCAAGTATTTTCACTTTCACAAGTTGGAGGCTTTGATGGGCGTTGTCTCACCTCCCCATGGTCACAGGACAGAGCACGAGGTCTCTTAGCAAAGCCTCTCCCTTGCTACTTTCTGCACATTTTATGTCTTTCTACTCCACTTGCTCTTTTCAAGGTAAACCTGGATGCAAGTGGCAAACACCAACCATCTCACAGGCTAACTGCTGCCTTGAGACACATCAGTCCGTTACTTTAAAATTCAGCTTCACTGAAGTCCTCAGGGAACAAGCAGAAGGAAGCCAGCTTCCCTGGCTCAGTGTAACCTCATAAGCTGGTCACCAGAAGTGTCCGTTTCTCTCCACTTTCTAGTCCTCCAAATTCCCACCAAAACAGCCCATTGGAATTTTCAAGCCTGAATTTTCAAATTCTTGCATGATCCTCCCGCAAACAAATTCTACAGACCTAAGAACCACCACTGGTCGGGTTTACCACAACACCACCACTCTCACGACCAACTTAGGGCCAAGCGTTACTTTTGCTGTGATTAGGCCCTCTGCCAGCATGCTTTCCAGAAGAGCCAGGGGCAGCAGTTGACATTCTCACCCACTCCACGTGCCTCCAGCACTTCCCCCAGGGGCTAGGCATCTTCACTGTGCAATGTGCACACCCTTTAAAAAGTCCTGGCCACCTTAGCTCTCCATGTGTGTCTTGTTCACTCTCTCTGTCTCTCTGCCTGTCTGCCTGTCTGTCTCACTTTCTCTCATGTTTCTGCTCTGAGATAGCCTTTCACTCCTCCGCCTCCCCCAATAAACCTCTTGTGTTAGGTAGCAGCATACCTTGGCCCCAAACTGCCAGGGTACTTTTAGCCAGTTTATCCTGACAACTCGATGTGTGCATGTGGTGAAATTCCTAACAAGAAATTTCAGGAGAAATGTTGGTCCTGGCTCACAGGGTGAAGGGTTACATGGGAAGCTTAGTGGGAAGGACAGGAAGTCCATGAGGCCCTTAAATGGCAGCTGGGAAGCAGAGAGTTAACAAAAGGGGTAGGGGCAATTGAAAACCTCAAGGTCCACCCCCAGTGACACACTTCCAGTAACCTTCCAAAAGGAGATGCCAGCTGGGAACTGCATTAACTGGCAATGTGACCCCTCCAAGGCCATATTGGGGAAAGTTTGTTTGTTTAATTGTAGACATGAAATAGGAAACATCCTGAGGCATCACCAGAGAAGGAGAAGAAAGTAATAGAGTGAACATGGCTGGGAGAGAAACAGGGAGGAACTGAATGAAAAGAGAGGATCCAAAAGGGACCTGGAGGAACCAGGAGAGGGCATAGCCAAAATGATAAGAAGTGAGCAGCTGGGCCAGAGGGTCCCTGAGCCGGGTGGAGTTTAGCATGTGGGGAGGCCAGAGGAATGGAGAAGAGCCAGGATTCCAGGGTCAACACCAAGCTTGACCGTATTTATGCAAGGACCTAATGGTGAATGGCACCATCAGGGTTTCCAAAGTCAGCGAAACAGCCTGCCTAAATACAACCTGAACAAGGGCACCAGCAAGCATGCCAATGTGGGTAGAGAATTGTACATAAGGCCTCAACCCTAGACAAGAGCTAAAGAATCCTGAGATGGGGGCACATCAGTTTGGTCAGTCGGTCAGTCAACACCAAATGGTCAGCTCTGAAAACATATACACACAAGAAGAAGACAAAGCAAGTCATATTTATATATTTAGGAACCCTAATACACACACACACACACACACACACACACACACACACACACACACACCATTCTTTAAAAAAAATGAAAGCAGTCAAAACAAAGTTAGTACACTCTCTTGTCTAGAAAAACATTATATGGGACAAACAGAAACTGTTAATTTCATGAAATTTTATGAAGTTTCTTAAATGGAGATTTTCAAATGTTGTACAAATTGAGCAGGCTTTATTATGACTGCAATTCTTTCAGCTTGTGGAAATTTTCTAGATTTTAGAATGTTTTCATATGCACAGATATCTTAGGGATAGCGCCAGAGCTGAGACACACTTCACTTATGTTTTGTTTATATCTCAATTTGCACACATAGCCCAAAGGGCTGTGAGTACAGTGGTTTTAACAGAGCAGCCTTTGACTGTTTTCCATCATACGACATCTATTTGTGTTATTGTCTCAGTTCTCCAAAAAAAATTAAGATTTTTTAGAACAGTTTGGGTTTCAGAACAAAGATGCCCAAAGCTGTAACTTATTATTGTTCAAGGTCCAAATAGGCAAAATTAAACTTAAGTTGGGTGGTGTACTTATTGCCTGTATATAAGTAGCAAAGTTCCTTCTTTTCTGAATTCTACTCTGAAAACAATATGAATTACAGACCAATTATTTTAGGATACAGGGCTGCTTGTAGGGCATAGGCCTTGCCTGGGGAAGTTAGGAGGGTCTAGTGAGTAAGAAAGGGCAGTGGGTGCTTCTCCACGGGTCTGATGACAGAGTGAGGGGAGGGTCTGGTGCAGAAACAAGAAGCAAACCCTCATGTGACTCACTTTGGACACACAGCACCGTAGTCACCCCGAACTTAAGTCTTTAACCATCACTGTGAAGAAGGACACAGGACATGAACATGGCCATCTGCTTCAGGACCTTGCTATGGAAAATCATCTTGGCTCTGTCATTACCGGTACCACTGTCTGGTGTATTTTCGCCTCCGCACGCCTAGAACAGCGCCTACACCTAACAGGCATTTGTTTGAGTGGTGTATTAGAGATGAATATCCAAATGCTCTTTGACACCTCTCTATCCCCTTATGGGAAGAATGCTCCAAATGAGAAATGATACAATGGCAATTTTATGATTGACTTCACACTGTGAGATCATTCAGATATGATTTCCCCTCTACCCTCCATTCTGTGACTGTTTGCTACAGTAGTTTGACCAAGTTCTCTCAGCCTCTCCATGCCTTAGTTTCTTCATCTGAAATATCAAGATGACAATACCCTGGGCAAAGAGAGATCTTTAAATGAAATAATGCCTGGAAAACACAACACGGTGCCCCATGGTTGCTACATGTTATTAGTGCCTTTCCGAGATCCTTGACATTTTGAAACAAATCTCAGATATCATGCCATTTTAATCTGTAACGCTTCCATATGTGCCTCTAAAAAAAAAAAAAAGAATAGAAAGTAATAACAAAACTCTATGTCACAAAGAAATATAAGGTTTTCTTTCCCCCTTAGAAGAATTGTTGATCTTCTGTAAGCCACAGGAGAAAGAAGAGATTCAAGTTTGTTCAAGTCAGTGGTTTGGACAAGGTCTCCAGACACAGGACAGTGGAGACACCCATTGTCATAGCCTCCCTCCTGAGGGGGGGAGGGGAAGGAGGAGAGGACAGAGAGAACGCATCTAAAGCTGGCATTCCATGCCTGAAGCAAGGAAAGCAGAAGGCTCCACTGACTGATTAATTTTTTTTTCACACAAGATGACTCCGCATATCATTTGCGGCAATCCTGTGCATAGTCTTTGGCTGCCAAGTGAATGGGAAAATAGAATTTTATTCGTCTGTCTACCTGATGTTTGAGATGTTGGCTTTACACGGGTTGTGATATTACTCAGAGAGCTCACTGAATGGTGACAGGACTTCTTTGGTTTCTGAAGTGTGACATAACAAAAGCTCAGGTTCTTGAGAGGATGTAGTTCTTAGACACATTTTGTTGTGCATTGGGGGCGTTAGGATCTAAACCACGACGCGGAGAAAGCTCAAGGCGAATCCTCTGCCGTTGCCCTATGGTCCCAGTCAAAATTCAGCTCTCAAGCAGTCTCAGCTCTTCCCCTTCCTCCTAACGTCCTCTTATTTGTTCTACAAAGTCAGTAGCTGTGTGGAAACCCCGATCTCATTCTTCGCTGCTCAACATGTAAAACCCTGAATGCAGGTATTTTCCCATCTCCTTCAACTAGAACTTGGCGTGGTTTAGTTGTTTCAAAATAAGACCCATTGGCGGTGAAGATATTGACTATCACTTGTGTTCAATCCAGATGATCAGCTACTATTTAGAAAGCAAGGCTGGTCCAAAGTTTCAACTCCAGTGGGCAATATCAGTAAATAAGTGAAGGGTGATGCTAGAAAGCTTGGAAGGCATGGTACACTAAAACCATGGAAAGAAAATGTAACATATGCTGCATGACTCTTCTTCAAAGGTAACGTTACGGCGGCTTGTTTCACTTGAAGAAAGAGAGGGCCTGGAGTCAGAAGCCTGATGAACATTGGGGAGCTGACATCACACATCTGTCCATACAGTCCTGGTTTTATAAAATATGCGTTACAGCTGTCCTTATTCAGCCCTCTGTGTATCAGCAGCACACGCTGTCCTGTAGTCTACTGTCTTCTCCCCCAGCTTCCCACACCGCTCATCCTAGCTGATCTCTCTGGTGGATGCACCTCCCAGCTGCCTTCTGAAACCTCATTCTCATTTAAGTTACAGAGAAAGAGACAGAGGAGACCTGGATAGAAAGCCACAACCTAACCTTAGCTCACTGCTACCTGTATCCTGACACCCCCCCCACCCCCCCAGAATTCAGCCTCTGAAACTTAAGAGCCATCACCGTTTTATTTGCTGCTCAGAACAACACCTGCTCTGTGGCAGGGCAGCACATATTTGCCAAGGGTGAATAAACAAATGGATGTACGCATGTATGCATGCATGAATTAATGAATATCACTCAGCAGCCATCACCAATGGAGCTTTTCTGCTAAGAAAATAAATGACTCAGTGTATAATGAGAAAGGAGCCAGAGTGTGTTTCATCTTTTGACCTCAAAAGCATGTTCAATACAAAGAAAAGCAAAACAAACAAAAACTATGAATTTGTTGTGCTTATAGGTGCAATTTCTAGTGACTCTGAAAACACAGGGAATAATTTTTTGGTAAAGCAATATAATGCATCTTTGACAATGAGCAGATGAACTGGTTCAGTCTGATTTCACAGGAGCCGTGAGACAGATTCCATGCAGCTCAAACTGATGGGCTTCCACGGTCACCTAACGCGGGCATCATTTGGTTTGGCAGCTGTGAAGAACTTCCTTGAGATCAGTTGCTTGACACTCGGGGTGGAAACGGGAAAGAAGAGACACTAACACAGAGGGTATCAACACACTTGAGAGGAGAAGGTAAAGCCAACAGTATAGCAGGGAGCTCTGTGGGGAGTCAGGAGTATCAAGAGGCCTGAGGCATACATACCAGAAAGACTAATTGGGAAGATTTCCAAAAAGAGTTGACTACAACTCTTTGAACAGTTGCCAGGGGCTCGGCAGCTACAACTGCCAAGCACATTGCTCTGAAGTCCTCCTGGTCCCCACAAGCTGCCCTTCCTTTTAGAGCCAAATCCCCTCAAACTGCTAAATAAACACCTCTCTCTCTCTCTCTCTCTCTCTCTCTCTCTCTCTCTCTCTCTCTCTCTCTCTTCCCCCCTCTCTGTCTCTGTCTCCCCCCCTCTCTCTTCCTCTGTCTCCCTCCCTCTCTCTTTCCCCCTCCCTCTCCCCCCCTACACACACACACACACACACACACACACACACACACACACACACACACACACGTATAAGAGATTCCTATTTTTGAATGGCAGAATAATGTAATACAATCAAGGAATCACGGAAGTTACAATCCACTTGCGAATTTTTATAGTTAGTTCCTCTTCTCCGGGGCCTCTTCATTAAGAGGAACACTGGTTGCTAGACAGACACACTTGCAAGCATGATGCCTAAGCATTGCTTTCTAGGCTCCCTCATCATGCTCTTCCTGACCAGTGCAGCAGGTAAGTGCTCAACTTCCTTTTAACTGTCCAGGTTTGAATTTGATCAAGATGGGGTTAGGAATGGCTTGGATGATTTTCTGGACTTTATAAGGTCACTAAATGATCCCAACAGACATGGGGTCAGTTGCTCTCTGCATCCTGAATGAATAGCTCCACAGGTACCTGAACGACTGTCTAGGACAGAAGAGCCATTTTCATGGTAGAAAAAAAATCTATATCCTCTCTCTCTCTCTCTCTCTCTCTCTCTCTCTCTCTCTCTCTCTCTCTCTCTCTCTCTCTCTGTCCCTGCCTCTCCCTCACTCCTCCCTTTGTTTCTCTTGGTATCATCAGGTGATTATAAAGACAAGACACACGGCCCTAAGCCTCATAGTTAGAACCTAGATTTTACCTGACTTTTGTTATCTAGAAAATCAGGCATTTTACATAACACCCTGTATGACACTTTTCTCACCTGTGGGTTGAAGATTATAGTTCACTGTGGAGATTTAGAGTCAGGGTAGATGCCGAATGCTTAAAGCAGCCTCCCACAGGTATCAGAGGTGCTGACAGAGAGTTCTTCAAGAACATTTTTTTTTTATCAAAACACTCCTCTCAGAATGGCCCCTGGAGTCTCGAGTCAATAGATGAGGACCTCTCACTTGAGTGGCTTAAGTCAGTGCCCACAACTATGGAATTGCTCTAGGGACTCTACATAAAAGCAACCCCAGCCTTTGCCTGACAAAGGTATTTGTAGGCTAGCAAAATGACCTTGCTTCTGTACCTTACCACACCTGTCACCGTGGGCACAACGGAGTAACTCTGTTGAGCCTTTGCCCACACCTGGAAATGTAGTGATAAAAATATCCCTCTATGTAGTTGTCTAGGGACAAGTTAAAAAGGATGAGCACAACTTCTGATGAGTATCTCTCTCTGATCACTGTTCAATAAATGTCAAGGAGGAAGAAAATGATGGAGGCAAAAGCTTATTATTATTGCATTATTCTGCCTCCTCCATTGGCTCCTCTCACCCGGGACTTCACTTTTAGAGTTCGACAGTAAGAGGAAAGCTTTAACACTTGCTCCTGGTTCCTTCATCTATCCAAGGCTTGGTCTCTAGATCATAAGAGGGACAGTGTGGCAGCATCTTTATCACAGAAGAGCTGGGCAAATTCAGTGAGCAGATGATGGGGAAAATCCCTCAGTGCTTGGTGCATTGTAAGTCATTCCTGGGGACAGTGGTAACAGTGAAGATGTTAGAAGAAGGTTAGCAAAGTCAACTCTGGGTGGGTCTTCAAGAAATTGTGCCTGCCTCTGAGAATTTGTATGTCCTAAATTGCATTAACCAGGTAATGATTTAGGTGCACATAAATGGACTATTTTCAACATTATACTACCATCAAACATTGCAGGAGGCCTTCAAAACACATATGAAAAAAAAAATCAAACCCATTAAGTTGGTAAGAAAAAATATAACCAAGGAAGCTATTCTTCTCTCCCTAGCTGGAAACTCTGGACCCTAAAATAAAATGTTGCTATAGGCCTCTTGCCTCCATAAGATTAAATGCAGGTAAAGGCAGGCCACCAACATCATATGATTTGCAAAAGGAAACACAAATAGCCCTGCCAAACAAAGTCTTGTCCTCTCCTGCCTATGACTTCATGCCCCTACCAGAACGTACAGCAGGTCTGGATAATTGCCCCCACTACTGTAGGCCATGAATCTACGTAAGCCCACTTGGGAACTTCAAGGGAACAGGCATTGGGTCATGCATTGCAGTCCTTACACTCCATTGCTATTAGAGACCAAAGTAAGGACTACATTCATTCCATGAGTTTTAGTCCTCTATCCGTTGGAGAGTGCTGCAGGAGGTGATGACATTACCCTTCCCGCCCCCCTAGTAATGAAGCACATCATTCTGCAATTCTACCTTAGAATAAGGGTATAGCTCAGAGGCAGCAAACTTGCCTCGAGTTAATTCACTAGAACTGAAAAGAAAGCAGAGGGGACTTTCACCATCAAAATCATCATATTGGAGATTCAAAAATGTTGATTCCTAACTCTACCATCACTCCCTTCACTCAGAGTGCCACCCTCTGCCTCCCCCTGCCAGGGATTGCTAACACAGAGACTTCATGAAAGCCTTCTGCTCACAACAGCAGTGCTCACGGTAATGTCCGATACTGTCCTTGCCACTTTAGGAACTCAGCCAGCCCATGTATCTCTGAAGCCTCGGAAGGTCCAATTTCAGTCCAGAAATTTCCACAACATTTTGCACTGGCGACCAGGGAGCTCCCTCACCGGCAATGGCAGCGTCTACTTTGTGCAGTACAAAACGTAAGTAGAGTCGGTTGGCAGAGAAGGCCACTGGGTTAACATGTTCTGGGGTAGAATGTGGGTTAACATGTTCTGGGGTAGAATGTGGGTTAACATGTTCTGGGGTACAATGAGGAGTATGAGGAGCTGAACACCTTTGGGTTTTGCTTTGGGAGTTTTTTTTTTTTTCTTTAAGAGTTTTAGGAGGGTTGAGAAGAAGCAGACAAGCAACAAAAGGTTTTCCTGTGACACAAAAGTCTGGTGATGCGTGCAGTCTTTAGAACAAATTCTTCAGCTCTCGGGAGCTCAGAAAGGAGACCTTTGGATTCCTATATTTCTGTCACACAGTGGCCTCCCAGTTTATCAAATGAATGTTGGCAGCTTCTCGCTCAGCCCAGAGCAAACACTCAGCTATGGCCAGGCTACTGGTGGTTGGCCTGGAGGCAAAGATGAAAGTATGTAAAATATATTTGAAATTGGTAAGTTATGCTTTGGGTAGGTTTACTATCTAGAAAGTCCTCTGTAAGGATTAAGGGCTTCTATAAGCATGCGTGCACACTAGGCCTTGCTGCTCCATGCCCACCCCCTCTGAGATTGTCACACTCTTTCTGCTGGGTCAATGCCAAGGCTTGGGTGTAATGAACCATCCTTTGTCAAGGCTAAGAAATAGTCCTGATTGGAAAGTGTCAGGTTTTCCTACTTATACACTTCATAAGGTTTTTGAAGTTCTTGTTGCACTAAATAGTTTGAGAATTTGGCCAAGTAAAAGACAAGAGCAACTGCAGCTTGGCTTTCCTGGGTCTATGTCAGGAACCCATGAAATCAGGTGGAGACATGAGGCAGAATAACATCGTGTCGCTCCAGCTGTGGTGCGTGTGGTTGTGGGGGGGAGGGGCTTGGTCAGACTTTCTTCTGAATTAATTTCAAAAATAATGTCCCAGAAGTTAACTTTTCTTTAATTCCCTCTGTAAAATGTACTAGTAATTTCAGTAGAAGTTTCTCTGTTTCCCAACTAGGTCTGTGCCTAGTTGGAGGCGCTCGTGTTATGCAGAGAAGGGAGAACTGTCCCTGCAGGCAATAGAAATGGGTCCAAAATCGGCCTCTCTGCGGCCAAAGTAATAAGTGGATCTGAAACTCTTCTACCATGAAGTTAAGATTAAACTTGAAGACTCCACAGACCTTTAACCTGCAATTCTTTAAGAGAGTTCCTGAGTTTATTTAAAATTCAGACCTCAGAGTATCTGGAATAATTCCTGCCCCTATAGTATTTTCAATAGCACAAGGCATGTGTCTAATTCTGGGAACTTGTGTTTGTTTATATCCAGTTTCTCTGCCTTATGGACAATCACCACCTGTGTCATTTTGAATACAGCAAATATAAGATCTTAAAGTAAAGGGAAAAGGAAAAAAAGTCAATCAGAACAGATGTGTCCACCAGAAAAGACAATGATGGTGTCACTGACAATCGACCTTCCAAACTCATCAAATTATGCTGCATTTGTGTTGTGACTTCTGTTTTAATCCTTTAAACTGATGTTTGTTTGTTTTTTGAGACAAGGTTTCTCTGTATAGCCTTGGCTGTCCTGGACTTACTTTGTAGACCAGGCTGGCCTCAAACTTACAGAGATCCACCTGCCTCTGCCTCCCGAGTGCGGGGATTAAAGGCATGTGCCACCACATCCGGCATTAAACTGACATTTTATGTAGACTATAGAATATAGGGACCAGCAATGTGGCTCATTATGTGGCTACAAAGGAAGTCTTTCGACCAGGACACCTCCCTCTTCAGCCTTTTTTTTGCCATCCTTCATGGGCTTGCAGCCACGGCGCTAATTTGTGAGTGCTGGGAAGGACGGCTCTAGTCTTCCCTTTGGCTCTCGTATCATCCCATGGGCTCGTGTTTTGCTTCACCCCAGAGCTTCCTGAGAAGCCTTCAGGGCACCTTCTACTCAATGGTCAGTCAAGAGCTGAGCCACATATGTTCATCGGTAAGCGTCACCTGAGGTGGAATACGATCGCTAACTTCTCAGAATCGGCAGCAAGCTGATGAGAAGTGGAGGGGGAAAACCACATTGTTGTGGCTTCAGGAGCGGCAAGGGTGTACACACGGGAGAATACTTAGAGTGGACTCTGGTCCACAGAGCAGAGGAGACACATTACTCCATGTTAAAGGGAATAAACCCTCATGTGAGCGAAATAGTCTTCAGAGTTAAATTTATCTTTCTGCGAGCTAACACCTTGGCAAACGTGAAAAAAAAAAACACTTTTATATATTCTTGAAGATTACAAAGAGTTTCAATCTGTAAAAAAAATGAGCACAGCGGGAAGACTAGGCAGAGAAGAAACTCACGCCTTTGTGTTTCCCCATCTTCAGATACGGCCAGAGACAATGGAAAGATAAAAGAGAGTGCTGGGGGACCGCGGCACTCTTTTGTGACCTGACCAATGAAACCTCAGACCTGTACGAGCCATACTACGCAAGGGTGATGGCTGCCTGGGCTGGAAGTTTCTCTGCATGGAGCAGGACACCCCGCTTCACCCCGTGGTGGGAAAGTGAGTTCTAGCGAGTCACTTGCCTTTTCTCGTCTGTCTTTGAACAAGCTCTGGGTGGTGGGCCAGGCCACGTGCTGTGCTAGGACCCATGGTGTCATCTTATGTGACGGAGCCCTCAGGGCTACATGAGGGCCTCGCTTTTATTACACTTATTGATAATCTTGGGAGTCTGGGACAGAGGTTCAGGTCAAATCTCAAGTACCCTGCTTACACACAAGCCTTTCAAACTATTAACCCCAATAAACTCAGAAACAACTATTATCTTTCATTATCGCAAAGCTTTCTCACTTCACATATCCTCTCCCTCTTACTTGCAGCCTATGTAAACAATACTTTCTTTTCTGAAAGTTTATAAAAATATTCTTAGTTCTAAGCACTAACACTGTATGTCCAGCAGACATTAACCAAACCTTGCCACCAGTATTTGTGAGAGAATGTCCCTAGACCTGAACTTTCTTCTAGTTAATGTCTGTAAAGGTTTGGCTCCCCTGGTCTGAAGAGTTCGGGGCTCACTTTCTATCTCTTCTAAGGGATGCAATGTTCATTTAGATTTAAACTTAGTGACTTATGTTCAAAATGCTAAATACAATGGAGCTCAGGAGAAACTTTATTTACTTATTTATTTCAAGCTTTTTAAGTTAGGAGATGGGCAGAAGAATTAGAAAACCCGTCTGTGCTCTCTAGCGGGGTTGTTGTTGTTGGTGGGGGGGGGGGGTTCTGGGCACATCTTGAAACTCAAGCCCAGCATACGCAATAGACAATTCTCCAACTGATGTAAAGAAGGCTGCGTGGGTAAGCTGGTTTGCACCATTCAGGGTACTTGTGTTATATTTAAGCCTAGAAATGGGATTGAACTCAAACAGTCAACAGCCTCTGATCTGTTAGACCCATCAGGTAAGAACAGGCAAAGACACTGGCTCAGGAACAGAGACTTGGGCTTAAATGGGGCTGATGTTACATTAAAAGGGGTTTAGGTTGTTTCTATATTTCCCCTTCCCACAAAAGAAAAAGCCCTGTGGGCTGTTCTGTCAAAGCTCTTTGGTAGGGAGCTTCACAGCTAGGAGCAGACAGGTACGTTGGGCTACTACTCAGAGCACTTGGAGGAGCCCCATCCGCTCCTCTTACCTCTCACTCCCAACTTGGCCCTCTCTCTTCTCCAACTCCTGAGGTTGCACAAACATTCTGTTTTGAAAAACATGCTTCTAGGATCTGAGGACAGTATGTTCCTAGAGCCTGCTGTGAAAGCTAATGAGCCACCTGTATGCACTGGCACGCCCACGACCTGCTCTGAGAAGCTTTGTGTCAGAGTTCACTGAGCTCTGAGTGTCTGTCTCGAAACAAAGCAGTTAATAAGGAAAATTGTTACGTTAAGTGTCATCCTGTACTCCGTAAGATTTCAAGGTACCAGAAGTTTTGGATTAAAAATAGATATGGACTTTGGGTATAGGCTATATCACATGAAAAATCAACTTGCCTCTTATATAAAGTGACGGCATAACCACTCTATGGTATGGTTTATGGGGAAGGCTTTTATTGTATACATGAGAAAGAGAACAGCCAGAGGAATCTGAAAGAGTTCAGAGTAGGTGGGGGGAATGTAGTAGATTGAACATGGCCAGCAAACTGGACCTGGCCAGGGGAGGAGGAGGAGGTGTGTGTGTGTGTGTGTGTGTGTGTGTGTGTGTGTGTGTGAGAGAGAGAGAGAGAGAGAGAGAGACAGACAGACAGACAGACAGACAGACAGACAGACAGACAGACAGAGACAGAGAAATAGAGAGGAAAACAGAGAGAGAGAGAGAGAGAGAGAGAGAGAGAGACAGACAGACAGACAGACAGACAGACAGACAGACAGACAGAGAGAGACAGGCAGACAGACAGACAGACAGACAGACAGACAGAGACAGAGAAATAGAGAGGAAAACAGAGACAGAGCGAGACAGAGAGAGAAACAGAGAGGAGAGAGAGGGAGGGAGAGAACATATGAAAATAGCTATAAGAAGAAGAATGAGTCACTCGGGGGAGGAAAGAGCATGAAATGGAGAAGTTTAGGGTGAGGGAGGTGAGAGAGCTGGGGCGCCACAATGGACTTCAAAAAGTCTGACAGGAACTTCAGATCCCGAGGGAGCCTGAGGCCAGCATGAGCTTTGGAGTGCTACTAGCACCACAGATAGCCAATTGTGCATTCTGGCTTTGGGAATTTGGGGAAATGGAGTTTTCTTTGGACCTGGCACCTCCTTTGTTCACACAGCAAATATTTACAAGGTACTTACTGTACTTTTGCCTGGTCCAGAGGGAATATGGCAAGCAGACAAGTCTCTTTGTTCCCAGAGCTCTTTGGTTAAAAGGAAAGACACATATTAATACGATAACCACACACCCACAAAATGTTGCCTGTGACAGATGCTTTGAAAACAAAATGAGCTCTATGAGATCCTAGGCGAGAAGGGACCAGGCCAGGGGTACCAGGAAAAGAGGCTCTGGGAAAGCACACTTGAACACACCTAAAGATGAAAAAGTGTATACTACAAGCAGAGAGAAGGAAGAGGAGAACATTCCCGGCAAAGGGAACAGCATTTGCAAACGCCATCCTGCAAGAGGAAGTAGAACATTTCTTAAGGACGGAAAGCCAGCTAGTATAGTAAAACAAGGCATGCGGTGGGGCGGACTGAGCAGATAGCCAGTTGTGAGAATTTTCTATCAAGGGGTTATGACTTCTTCCAGAAAAGAACCGTGTTTTAAAACTTGGTTGTGTTCTTGTCATTATTTTTGTTTTGTTTCGTTTGATGTGTGTGTGTGTGTGTGTGTGTGTGTGTGTGCGCATGTGTGTAATGTTGGAAATTAAACCCAACCCTATGTACATATATCACAGCAAGAACCATAGTATCAGGCAGTATCCCAAGCCTCGCAAGTTGCAATTTTGATCACACCATCAGGCTTTGCAGGAGACCGAATTAGCCGACTTGTGTAAAGATAAACTTGGCTATGTAGGTGGAAATAGATCACAAAGAACATACAGGATGCAGGAAAAACAGGGAGTGGGTGGGTAGCAGGCTACTGTAACAGGACACAGGAAGCAGGCTGAGGCTTAATTAGGATCATAAAAAGGACTGTAGAAAAAAAAAAGATACCATAGGGTGAACATGGGGCGAGGTTGGCTTCACTGGAGAACGGGGAACATGCCAAAGGTGATCTCTACATTTATCTCTGGCATGCTACACAGAAGAGATATTTTTTAATGGGATTCCATAGGAAAAGAGAAGTTTTGTGTCATGCTAGGCGATGAAGAATATGAACTCGATTTTTACTATGTTGAGTTTACGATGCTTGGAGCTACCCACGCGAAATAACTGTACAGATCCACTACTCAAAGCTAAGGAATCCTTCTGTTAAAGACACGAATCTATGAGTTATTTGTGTACACTGCAGAAAACAATGATAAATCTGGATAGGAAAGGCGTATGGAGTGACAGGTACTGTTTTGTGAGACTAGAAAAAGATGCCTGAGCAGGAAGAATTTTTAGAAGATTTGTAACAAATAGCCAAAGAGCGAGGAAGAGATTGACACTCCGTTAAATTCACGAACACCGCAGGGAGACAGTGCTTCCATGACTAGAGTCGCAGTGCTGGAGATAGATAATAGCTTGTGCAGAACGCCGAGTTTCTGCTTTCAGTACCTGTACAACAAAAAACAAGAGGAGAGGAGGAGGAGAAAGAGGCTTACTTATGGCTACAGGTATTTCTAAGTCTATATAGCCTCCCACAAAAGGGTAAAAACACTGGTGTTTAAAATTAGGAAGAGCAGGCCAGCCTGGTCTACAAAGTGAGCCCAGGATATCCAAGGCTACACAGAGAAACTCTGTCTCTAAATAAATAAATAAACAAACAAATAAATAAATAAAAATTAGGAAAAGCATTCAATGATAAAAATCCAAGATGATGATAGAATCCAAGCATTCAAACAACAAGCTCTGGTTGCTTGTGATTATGAGGCTACTTCTGTAATCATCATTTGGGCCACAAGGAATAAGTACGATATACATATTCTAGGGAGGAAAAACTGCACAATTGTATTTTGTAAACACAGAGCTACACAAAAGAAAGGGTGTTTGGAGATTCCAAATGTGATAATAATGTTAATTTCTTCATCCAGGAAACACATATCATAATGTCCTACAAAACTAAGCAGGACTGTTCTCCACATCTGCACGTGATGGCGAGAGGCTTCTCTGGTAACAGAATTTGGACCATGAAATGCACAAGAGAGATTAAATCCCAGAGCTCATGGATGGGTAAAGCGTATCCAGGGAAATTCCTTCTTCTGCAAGCAATCAGATAAAAGCTCAAGATAGCTGAAAACTCAGTTTACTTTCATTCCAAATTAAGTAGCCAGGGTGGGACAGTGTATATTAAAAACTTGCCTCTTCCAAACAGAAGTTTGAGGAGAAAAATTACCAATACAGTGAACTTACAAAATATAAAATCTCTGAAATAAAAATTTTGGGTTCAAGGTCAGATCAGATACAGCTGAAAAGTAAACTCATAGACTGGAAAACAGCTCTGACAAAAAAAAAAAGCATTCAATGTGTTGTTATACTGGAGGAAAAAATGAAAATAAGAAAAACTAAGACACAGAGCAAACAGAGCAAAACATTGTAGCACGGGTAAAGAATCAAAATTCCATGAGAAAAATGCAGAGATCTGTATCTATGTGATTATGTAGTTAGGAAATATATTACCTATCTATCCATCTATCATCTATCTATCTATCATGTCTATCATCTATCTATCTATTATCTATAATCTATCATTTATCTATCTACAATAATTTTGAAGAATTACAAAAGATGTAATTTATAAGTGAAAATTACAATGAAGATCAAGTAAGAAAATTCCCCACTGCAAATTTTAGTGAATCTGGCATCAACTAAAACAACAATGTTATTCTCCTTCTTCCTTTCTTAATAATAATCTGGCTATTGACAACAAAATACATGAACCAAATATTCTTTTTTAACCCACTAATGACCATAATATATGACTTAATACTGTTGCTTTAACTTAATAGCTACAAGTCTTTGGGTGGTTTTAAAGCTGCTTTGAAACCTTACCTCTTTAAGGAACTAGATAAAATCTTTCTTGTTCTAAAACATCCCTCTGCATAACTTTTATACTTAATTTTATAAAGAAATCATCATGTTGCCAAAATGATTGGTAGGCATTCTCTCAATATTGAAATAGAATCACATCACAATCGAATCGAATCAAATCAAATCACATCATTTGAAAAGAGAAAAACTATCTTCATATTTATTTTTGCTACATTTCTGATCACAATAATGATTTATCATGATGCATAGTGTCGATTTATAATATTGAATTGTTTTGAATGTCTTATCAAAATCCCTTATTTTTCTTTTCTCCAGCAAAACTAGATCCTCCAGTCATGACTATAACTCAAGTCAATGCATCTTTGCTGGTGTTTCTCCATGCCCCAGAGTTGCCACATAGAAACCAAAATGGAAAAAATACATCTATGGAAAATTACTATGACTTAGCATACCGAGTTTTCATAATTAACAATGCACTAGAAAAGGTAAGTTCAGATCAAAAGACATCGGGTCTTTTGTTTACTTAACTAACAGCTGGATCTCATCGCAATACTGACCTGACTCTGCTGTTAAGTCCCCTGATCATTCCCTGATTTTGTTTTGTTTTGTTTTTGTTGTTGTTGTTTTTGTTTTTTCATTCTTCCATTTTCTCTGATAAACAGTGAGTGCCAGTATTACCATCGGAACTTACGAGTGTGCGCACATTCCTGTATGTAGTGTGTGTGTGGTGTGTATGAACTCCTTCACTCTGCTTCTCTCCTTAGATTTCCTTGCATATTGAAAAGTTAATGTTAACATTTCATTCCATTTGTCTGTCGTTAATGTTTATTTCCGTTAACTTTCCACTCCCCATTTATTTCAGAAGCTTTTGAATCACATGGCTTAGCAGTCTTTCTGTGCTAGTTTATATTGGGAAGCCCAATTCCAGCACCTTTTGTCTAGGCTCTGTGGTAAACAGGATGCTCTGTTTATGTATCCATCTAAATCAGGGTTCATTTAGTTTGAAGAAAGCTTAAAAAAAAAAAAGCAATCAAACTGGTTCAAACACAAAAGGAAAGGGTTTAGTTCAGCAAGAAACGAGAAGCCATCCATGGCGGGAGGAAACAGGTGCTGCCAGACATTGTAAGACTCAGAAAAAGGAAATAGGAGATGCGGTCTGCAGACTGCCTCTGGGTCTTGGCTGTGCCTCTGTGGTCGCATTTGCACCTCCACAGAAACCACTTCCCGCCCACGCCACTGTCTTACTCAGGGATCAACTACTCGAAAGTGAGGCTCTTACTATGATCCCATGCGTCCTTAGCCTTCAAGGAGACGTCATGTGGCTTGACCGTATCAAAGTGGCTTCACCCAGTTACGGCCCCGGCCCTGGGGCTTTGGCAAAGGAGGGTTTCCTGGAACATTTACCACCCTCACACACCACGCAATGATTTTAACAAAGGAAACGCCAATCAATGGCTCACTAGAAAGCACTCATCTGATTTCTCCTCTTATGTGTAGGAGCAAAAAGCCTACCAAGGGTCTCGGAGAGCTGTTAAACTTGAAGGTCTGGCGCCTCACTCCAGTTACTGCGTAGTGGCTGAAATGTATCAGCCCATGCTAGACAAAAGAAGCCCAAGAAGTGAGGAGAAGTGCGTGAAGATTCCGTGAACCGGTCTGAGGTGCTCTGCAGCGCAGAAACAAGAGCATGTTGAGAAACATGCCCGGAAGAGCTTACTAAGCTTTTGTTTCGATTTTCTTAGAGCAACGCCTACTCACACCTTTCAAAGGTTTCTTTATCGATGCTCCTTTCTGTTTATATTCAGTTATAAAGTAAATTTGATCAGAATCAAAAGTTAGAATTTAAAGAAGGGATAAAGAATGAAGAGCTTGTGATGGTGCACATCTTGAACCCCAGCATTGGAGAGGCAGAGTCGGCAAATCTCCACTTTTGGGGCCAGCCTGGTCTATATCGCAAGTTAAGGCTAGCCAGAGGTACATAGTGAGACCCTGCCTCAGTGAAATAAGATGATAAGATAAAGATCTTCTATAAAACACAGAAGTTTATTTCTGACTATAGCAACTCTAATAATAATCCTTTTCTGCTAAAATTGCAAAATAAGAATCAAGTAATAAGAGGCATTTAATAAAATGTTGCAATAATTTTTAAAGCATTATATACAGGAAATCCTACATAAATAATTTTTCACACTCTATTGAGCCGTTTTCTTTGCCACTGATATACTGATTTAATATTTTATGTGAACAACTGTATTTCTGTAGATTTCTAATTTATATGAATATATTTCATTGTTTTATTTCTTATGAGATATTTCTACTTAGTGAACTAACACTTTAAAATAACCTCTTGTGGTTCTAAATTAATTTCTAGAATAAGATTTTCAACAATAGCATGTAAAATATTAAAGGAAATCTTCCTAATACAATTTCCCCTCACTTAATACATAAGTAAGTGTGTGTTAATGTAAGATAGCAAGATTACCTTTCCTGGGTTTGTTTTCACTATTGCCTTAGAATTTACCTGTATTGTCAAAGTGAAGTATATGTTTTTCAGTATCAAAGACAGAAAGAAACATATAAGCCATACTGATAATGCATTCCTTCAGGCACAGGGGTCTCTCTCTGTTGGCAGAATAACAGTTTGGCTGGGGACAGTTGGAGCCCATATAGAAACATTAGCTTGGAGCTAAAGACACACAGTGGATACCTAATTTTTTTGAAATTGTAAGGAAAATATGAACCCCACTGTCTCTCTAGAGCAAAGATCAGGTACCCTAAGGCTCCAAAAGTTTCCAGATTTGCCTGGGCTAAGTCTTTTGGTAGCTCATTGAGCTTAGGTTGTCTGCTACTGTATGAGAGAACATTTCACAAAAGATGCTTCAAAAAATACAATCAGTGCTTCTGGCTTCTTAAATGTCACAAACATGAGTACAAGCCATAGAGGCTTTGCTTGACAAAGTTCCAGAGACTTCCAACTGTCCAGCATGGTCTGTAGACATCCAGAACAGCTGTTGAGGCTTTGCTTGACAAAGTTCTAAAGACTTCTGGTTGATCACCATTGCCCTTAAATATTATGTATGTCCAGGTGTAATTTTTCTTTAAAACTACCTTGAAATTTGCCTTTTCTCCTAAAACTGTCTCTCTCTCTATTTCTCACTTTGACTATGAGTTTAATGGAAATTTACACTGGGAAAACTTTTCCCCACAGAGAATGTTAAAAGAAGGCACCTGGCCAAAGGCTTGAGACAATGAGAGACTTTTTGGCTCTGACTGTCAGCACCCAAGCAGAAACTGCTTGAAAGAAAGTTAGGCCCTAGATATAACAGTACCTGCCTAGATACTGTTACCTGTAGAAAAGCTTCTTTAAAATCTGCTTTGAGAGCAATAGAAGGTGGGCTTGGACGTTCATGCTTTACAGATATTTTACAAGAGAGGACCCCTTGGCAGTTAGCCTAGGCTTTGGATAGTATACCTGTTGGTTTGGGATGAGAAGTAAGTCAAGTTTTTTCTTTATTAAAGAACATTTAGCTGAAGTTATGTTGCTATGACAGTCATGTAAACACAATGGCTTTATCCCAGGGAAATTTATGATTAAACTTTCCCGAAATAATAATCAGGACACGCTGACCATTGCTTGGATATTGATTGACTTTTGCTGTATGCATTATTGTATTTTTTTGTATTTCCTTGTTAGACTGTTGTCTTGCTTTGTTGAGTTTTGAATGCTCTATTGATTCTAAAAGATGGGAAAAATTATAATGTAATCTGTAATGAGTAAAATTGAACTTCACTTTAAGTAAAGTACTGGGATTGGCCCAAGGAGTATCAGAGACTTTAAGACAGAAAAGTAAAGGTCTCCTGGGCTTTAAGACCTTTCAATTTGTACCACATATACCTGGGTCTAGTATTTCTTTTTTCCTCCATTCCTCAACCACTCCTCAACAGCTGGTCCCTATAGCTAGATGTTCCCCAATGGCTGGTTTTCTTAACCAGCTGTTCAATGCTCCCTACCACAGATCCACCAAGACTTTCTCTTCTCTCCTTTTCACTGTACCCAGAGCTGGTATATGGGACACTTATGTTTACAATGATAAATGGTTACAGATCATGAAAAAAAAAACCATGGGAGAAAGGTGAAAAGCAAGAGCTAGAGAATTGTCCTTGCTCTACCTTTTACTGAGTTGTTTTTTTTTTTTAAACACTGACTTCTCCTATTTTTGAATTATTGAAATTTTATTTCTTTTTGTGGCTTGGTGCCTTTTTTTTTTTTTTTTACTTTGAGAAGGGTGACGACTTGAGAAAGATGACCCCATCATCAAGAATCAGGAGTATGAGTGGTGGCAGCATTTAGGTTGTAGAAGTCAGTAGTCTAAAGCCTCAAAATACAAAAAGCAATACTTGGCCTATGGATGTCGTCAGATCACACAGAGTTTTGCTTCTATTTTGTTTGCTTGGGGTTTGCCTTCATGCATGAGCGCAGCCATGATTGCATACGTATAAAATGCTTTGCTTGAGAAATATTACAATTTTTGCATTCTTGATCATGGCAAGAACATATTGTTGTTTACTTCAATAAATCTTATTTTGTACTTTACAAGTTGAAGTAGTTGTTATTTGGTGTGAATCTTTCTGATGAAAACATGCTTAGTCATCTTGGGCTCACAGGGGTTACAGCTAGGAAAGAGCATCACCGAGCATGTCCTGCCGGCATTCTATTGTGCAACCGAAGATAAGTACTTGAAGCTGACGTGTCTTCTGTCCTTCATTGAAATCATAGCATATGCAAGGCTGATAATCCTGTAACTGACTCTACCTAATTGCTTTAGACATTTGTCTGCTTTTCATCTCCATCTCTCATCTTAGCACAAAGCCCAGGACTCCTGGATGACATTCTGAGCCCAGCTCACACACTTTCTCCCTGTCCATGGTCTTGTCATTTTGTCAGAGGGATCGTCCCTCCCCAACTCCTGCCATACACGCAGGGTAATCAATCACCTGGTGGGACTTGTGTAAGGTGGGACAACAGGCTTCTTTTAAACCAGTGCTATTGGGAATGGAGGACAGAGTCTGCTGTCACTGCTGGAATTGTGCTCTGTGAGAATCAGATGAGCCTGTGACTGCCAAGGGCAGTGATCCCAGAAGACAAAGAAAGCCTGGAAGAGAAGAAAGGCCAGAAGGACAACAGAGAAGACTTGGGAGAGAGAATCTTTGATGACATAATCCAGCTGGGCTGAGAACCAGCCCAGTTCCAGAACTTTGGGTTCTAAGTGGATGAATAAATAAATTACTTTAGTTGGACTTGAATTTATGTCACTTTCAATCAAGAGGTCTTCGAATGAGACAACACAGATGTGGTGCAGATTTATGTACTGAATTAACCAAAGTAACCTTCTTCGTCCATTGTTCTTTTAACTTTACAGTTTCAGAAGAACATACTGGAAAGGTGTTTTGGTTTTTTTTTTTCCTATAGCTGACACACTGGAAAGCCCCACAGGAGTGTGTGTGTGTGTATTTATGTCAATCAGGGCTCTGCAGAGATGGTTCCAATCAAGTACTTGTGTTTTAAGCAAATTATCATTTTGGATATACCAGTTGGACCAATTTTCAGTTTTCTTGGCTCTAAATACAAGTGAGATTTTATTTCTACTTATTAGAACAGTCAAGGCTCATGTGATACTCTTTAGAGATAATAAGGCTACATAAATGCTATACCAAAGATCAACAGCTTTCTTTTTCTCTGAGAATATAATCTTCAAGAGCAGAGTGTCTTTTAAATTGAGAGAGGGTCTTGCTATATAGCCTAGGGCTATCCTCAAATGTATGATCCTCTTTCCTCAGCCTCCCAAGGACTGATATTGCAGACACAAGCAAACAAGCCTGGCTCAATGTGTTTTTTCCCCCTCAATATTCCAAATTTAGACCAGCAATGGTTTTTGACATCCTAATATATGGCCAGGAAAGCATTAGCAAACAAACTTTTATGAATCACTTCTATAATATCCTCAGGGCTTATAAAATGTTTTTGATTCTCTCTCTCTCTCTCTCTCTCTCTCTCTCTCTCTCTCTCTCTCTCGTGTGTGTGTGTGTGTGTGTGTCTTTCTCTCTCCCAACTATCTTCTGTCATGCTGTCATCTCTTCTTACAAATAAAGCTTTGTAAAGAAATAGCTCCCATACCTCACCAGTGAAATTTCTTTGTGTGATTGGTGGATTGGTAGCTACTGCAGACACTCCTAACCCATCAGAGAGTATAGAACAAGTGATTGAGCAGTGCCCAGCCACAAGTGGAGCAACGATACCACACTTTCTCTCCAAGGCTCAGGGACCATCTAGGAAAAGGGGGTGGAAATTTTGTAAGTTGGAGGTCAGGGAGGACCAGAGAAAAACAGTGTCTTCTGGACATGACAGGACCACTGCACTCATGAGTTTATAGCAGCTGTGTTTACCTGCACAAGATGTGTACACAATCAAGCCAGCCAACAGTCTGGCCTGGAGCACAAAACAGTTCATAAGCCCTAACACCTAACTGAGGAGATACATGGAGGTGATGGCTTCCCGGGTAGAGAGAGTCTGTTTTCTTTAAAAGTTTAATTTTTACGTTGTTGTACGTTGAACATGCTTCATTGGATGGCCCCACACTTAGAAGCATATGGATAGCATTAACTGGAAATAATGAGTTATTATTATTTTTTAATTATCGGACCCAAAGTAGAGGGAGTGGATCTGTGAAGAGTTGGGGATGAATATGTGCATGTGGGTCTGGGAAGAGTTGGGGAAGGGTACGAATATGATCAAACACAATGTTTAAAATTCTCAGAGGACTAATCCCATTTTTTTTTATAAAGAGATAAGGCTTTCTTTCCTGTATTAAGTCCAGCCAATATAGACAACAACATTTTACATTAAATTAATCTATTATTTTCCTCTCTTACCAAAACAAATTAAGGCGCAAACGGAGGCCATCAATGTTTAGCAACAGTGATAAGAAGGGAATTAAGGAGGCAAGATCTTGACCAGCAGCCCTCAAGGTCTCCAGAAGCTGGCACCGACTCTGTCAGTAGTATTTTGCCTCTTCCTCCTCCTCCTCCTTCTCCATTTCTCTCTCTCTCTCTCTCTCTCTCTCTCTCTCTCTCTCTCTCTCTCTCTCTTTACAAAGTTGTTCAGGTTGGCCTTGCACTCACTCTTTTTGTTTTTTTAAATTACACTTTTCTTCTTTCTCTTTTCTTTCTTTCTTTTTTCTTTCTTTGTTGTTGTTGTTGTTTTGTTTTGTTTAATTTTTTTAATAGTCTCGGTATGGAGCTCTGGCTGTTGTAGAACTCAGTATGGAGGCCAGGCTGGCTGGCTGGCTTCTAAAATCACAGGGATCTGCGGCCTTTGCCTCCCAAGTGCTGGGATTGACACTGCATGCCATGAAGATGCCTAGCCTTTAATTTACTCTTTATCCTGTGTTGGCTATGAACAAGTGCCTCCTGCCTCAACTGGGATCTCGGGCCTGTGTTGCCAATACCTATGTTTTAAGGCAATGGTAGCTGAAAGCATTCTGAGAAATAAACCTCACAGGTCCTGATGGAAAATAATTCACAAAATACTAGATATGAACCTACTCTTGCCACAACTGCACTCTCAAAATTCACAGATTCATGTTCTCTCCTCAAAGGGAATGAGGAGACACACACACACACACACACACACACACACACACACACACACACACACATACACATACACACATATATACATACACATACACACAAATACACACACATACATACACATACACACACATACACACATATATATATACACACACATATTCACACACACATACATACATACACACACACACACACACACACACACACACACACACACACACACCTAGCATGAAATCATCCCCGAGGATTTTCTTCACCAACACAGCTGCTGGTATAGCATAAGCAGGCTGCAAGCATAGGCTCACCTGTTGAGTTACCACTGTTTACAGACATCCTTATTCTTGCAGGAAGTTTCACATCAGAACGTGTTTCTGATGTTGTCTTCCCCAACATCTCTTGTAACTCATATGTGAGAAACTGTACGTATAAGGAATGTAAGTCACTGACTTATACATGTGTAAATACATACATGTGTGATCACTGCTCACATGAAGACACACTAGCCATCCTCTATACATAGAACCAGCTGATACTTGAAAACACAAGCAGTTTTGCTCCTCTGTGTTTCCTTGCATGTATCTATAGTAAAAATTAATTTATAAATTAAAAACAGTGAGAGATAATAGCAATAAAACCTCACTCAGAGCGTAAGTAGTAACACCCATAGTACATACATATAGTAACATATACATATGATAACACACTATAATAAAATTATGTAAATCTCCCTCATGACAAACAACAAGCAGAGGTTGGACAAATATATAATTCATGTCCCACATGAGATATAGTGGGACCATACAAGATTTCATACTAGGATCCACACTATAATTTAAAAGTTAAGAACTTCTCCTTGACAATTTCCATTTAATATTTTTCAAAGTGTGGTGACTTACATAGTTGAAAGCTGGGAAAGTGAAATTGTAGGTAAGGCAAGATTGCTCTAGAGGATATTTCCAATATAAAAAACTGCTTCCTTCTAAAGCTGTCACAGTCACTATTGCTGCCCGTGTGCAGTCTCTAGCGTTTGACTGCTCGCACCCAGTGTCATGTCTAGAAACTCCATTGACATTTTGTTATATATTAATAGTTTATTTCATGTTAGTGAAATAACATGGTTCCCTTTGTCTACTTATAACAGAATTCACCACACAGTGCACAGATGGGAGTTTACTTCTCTCCCATTTGAAAGCTGTTACAAGTAGACTTGCTTTTCAGGAAGTCTACTACAGGTTCCTGTGGTACACAGCAGGGGACAGTTCACAGGGCTTGAGCGTGGTTAGTTTAAGTGAATGCCAGCAAGTAGTCTTCTGAAGTGATTGTTTTAATTTCTGTCTGCACCAGCAAATCAACAGCAGTATGAAAATTTGAATTATTCTTAATCTTTGTAGGTATTTAGCACAGACAGCATTTTTTATTTTGATATTCCTGGGAAAAGTTCCATGTTCCTTCATGTGCATATGTATATTTAAGCGAGTATATTTAAGTATATTTAAGCGCACGTATATATTGATGAGACAATCAGAAGAAATGGGATTTATTCAAAGGGCTATAAAAAAGGTGGTAATAATTATAACCATTGAGAGAAAGAACATTGATTAAGGTTCAAACTTGTTTAAAGTCATCTCCCCAATGTAACCGCAACCTATAGGGATATATTTTCTGAAGGAAACACTTCTTAGAGCCACAGAAAATTTTCATTATCCTTGTTTTCTCTAGGAGAAGATTTTGGATGTCATTTAGTTTTCTCTGATTTGACACCTACCTAGGTATTGTTGACAGGATGTTTAGGACAGACATGGTCTTTACCAAGTACAAGACCATATGCAGTCCTGCAACTGGTGTCAGAAAAAGGGTGCATGGCACAGTCATATCTAATGGGAACATCAAAAAGTCATAAAGCCAGCTGGATCCTGACAAAGATACACCAAAGCTGAGCAGTATGATGCAACCACTGTTGTGCCATCCTTTACTTTTTGGTCTTGATTTCTACATGTTGCATGCTTGGGGTGGAGACTTTTAATATTTGTGTGTCTTGGGGATACTGGATTTATGGGAAATGTCTTATGAATCATTTATGCGTTCTCCCAGGAGTGCTGCTTCTGAGCTTCCCCAGGAAAGTCCTGAGCATACTAACCCTCCTGCTCCTACTTGAAAGATCTTCCTTATGCCCTGGAGGTTGTGACTCAAACAAAGATACCAGGGACTTCCTTGTGTGGCTCTGACTCCAAGATACTCTTGGAACATCTGCTCCTGGCCTTATGCAGGAACGAGAGCAAAGTCAACCTAAAAAGGTAAACAAGGTTCAGTGGACTAGAGGAGTTGGCAGCAGATCAAATTAAAGCCTTTTTCTACTACACGCTCAGGCGATTACATGGTATATAAGATTGTGGGCTACATATGTCATGTCCCTCAAGGAAAAGATACGTCAGCAAAGTTAGATTGGCTGGAGTTATCTCTGCCTTACACAGGGACTTGTACTGACGGACCAAGAATGGTATGGATAAATAATAAAAGAATGAAGTATTAAGACCCCTCTTTCCAAGAAAAGTTAGCTCATGCAGAGACATTGTGGTGTCGTGTGACCAAGGAACAAGAGAATACCAAGATCAGGCAAGTATATAAACTATAAACACTGTATTATCCCCCAAATTTTTGAATGTTAACTGCAGCACCTTTACCCTGAAGATTTTCCTTGGGCTTATTGACAATTAACAATCTGACCACTAAAAGTTGATGATACACTGCTGGGGACATGGCAGTCTACCCAGGCAGGCAGGCTAGATTGGACATTTTCTTACAGCCTAGTGTCCTGGGAACCACAGGAGCTACCAGCCCGAGAGTAGGCTGCCATGCTTCTGTAAATATGCCTCTGGATTCTTCAAAGTTGGGTTGTGGGGTTGAATGAGGGGGGAAATGATTGTAAAAGGCAACTCTGTTCTGTCACGGTTTATCAATGATGACTAAACTTATGACCAAGCAGAAGTTAAATCAAGTGTCTGGGGTAAAAATGATATGTTCTATGTGTTGGAACCGCATGCATCAATCTGCCTGCTGAGTTCTGAGTAAATAAAGAAGCACTCTGACTGCCAGCCAGTCAGGCTGCAAGGTTTCCCCTGGCCCCCATGCCTGTCTCCTTCCTCCCTTTCCGTCTCCTTATCTTCTCTGAGGGCTGGCCCCCAGCAGGGGCATGTATAATGGTTGAAGGAAAAGTGGCATACTTGCTTCATGCTAATATCAAAGATCTTAGCTCCCTCCCTGGATCTGATGGCACAAGGCTTCATTCTTAAAGCTCTACACGTGACTCCACTGTTTTTCTTTCTTTCTTTCTTTCTTTCTTTCTTTCTTTCTTTTTAAGATTTATTTGTTTATTATATATACAGTGCTCTGCCTGCTTGTACCCCTGCAGGCCAGAAAAGGGTATCAGATCACATTATAGATGGTTGTGAGCCACCATGTGGTTGTTGGGAATTGAACTCAGGACCTCTGGAAGAGCAGTCAGCGCTCTTAACCGCTAAGCCATCTCTGCAGCCCTTATTTCTTAATACTATATTGGCAAATTCTGTGAGGAGAGCATACCAGGAGTACCCAGAGGTGATCACAGCGGTTATGACTTAGAACAGGAACGGTCAAGTTACACTAACTCAGACAGACATATTACAAACACTAAGATTCATCATCAAACAAGCAGCCCTAGAGTGCTGTGATGAAGAAAGTGAAAATGGCTTTGTGCAACAGACTAAACCTGCAGCCAACAGTGTGCATTTTAAGTGCATTAGTTGGTGCAGTATGAAGATTGTTGATTTCAACCAGGAACCAGGAAAGTCAGTTGGCCCAAGGCAAGCTTCATTTCCTTAAGTTTAGTCATGTTGCTAAAACCTAAGCAAGTATTAACCAATGATTATCAAAACCCCCAGGAGACATAAAACAATGAAACATTGGCAACATGCAGACTAAGAATAAAGATAAATGTTTAATCTTTATTGTAATCCTTTGGTCTAACAGCTTTAATTAGTTTTGTGAACTTTAAAGTATTTTCTATTGCATGTTTGTTTTAGGTTTATAGCATTCATGAGTTGTGATCTTATATTAATTACACTTGAAAGGCTTTTTATTAGATTTTAATAAATGTTAAATGTTTGAGGACATATAGTGGAATAAATTCATAAGACTTTCATTACCTGTGTCAATATGTAATTATTTAGAGACATGTTGCCATTTTTAAAATGCCATTTGATCACCAAATTAAAAAGGGTTATTAACTGAACATTAAAACAATAGTAACCACTAAAAACATATTTTTTAACTTTTTATTCATTCTTTGTGAGTTTTATCATGCACACCAGTCCTGCTCATATCTCCTTCCCCTCATATCGGCCCTTCACCCTTGTAACCTCCCCCCAAAAATAAAACACACACACACAAAAAAAGCATAGAAAACAAACATCTTATTGTGGACTCTGTAGTATGCCACAGTGTGTCCCACAGCAAATCCCTCTGTCCACACCTCTTGACTTTCAAATATATGTTCATTGCAATGAGTCATCAAGGTCCCTGGCTTCTGTGACTCCATCAATATTGGGTCCTCATCCGGACTCCTCCCAGTTACCCTGTTGTTGCCCTGTGCCATGGAGATCCTGTAGCTTTGGAACAGCAGGACTGGCCCTTCCACGCATCCCGACTGTGCACAGATGATAGAGATTTTGGGGGTGGGCTTGCTCAGAGCCCTGGATCTGGTCCTGGGTGGTAGCTGAGCCAATCAGCCCATCAGTTCTTCTTTGTCTGCACCAATCCAGGCAAGCTCTCCAGCACTGCTCCAGCTAGGCCATACAGTGTCGCCATCAACAGGGGGCAGGGTCAGCTCTCCTGCTCTCATATCCTCAGGGCCAGCTCACCTGCACCCACACCTCGGGAGCCAGCTCCACTGTGCTGCCCAGCCAAGATTCAGGGCTGGCTCTCCCAAGTGCGGCAGCCTGGGAGGGTCTGAGTCAGCTCTCCTACTCTCCCACCCTCTGGACAGACTAGCGCTTTGGCCCTAGGGACCTGCTCACCTGCCCCCACCCAGCCCGTCACCACCACCAGGGCCAGGTGTAGCCTGCTGCGCTGTCCAGGAGAGGTGTAAGGCCTTCTCTCCCAAGTGCTGCAGCTGGTGAGAGACAGAGCTAGCTCTCCGAAGCACATGATCCTATGGGAAGCTTTCCCAACTGTCGGAGGTGTCCGAGGGGCGTGGTGGAGGCTGAGGTGGCATCAGGGGGTGGGGCGCATCACCTCTTTGCCTGTGCCACCCCATGGCAGACGAGTGGCAGGGTCAACTCTCCCACACTCATGCCCTTGTGGTTGTCTCATCTGCACCCCTGTCGCCAGGACCAGCTCCTTTGTGCCGCCTGGGTGAAGTACAGGGCCTGCTCTCCTGAGTGCTGCCACTGGTGAGAGATGAGGTCCGCTCTCCAGAGCAGTGCATGCTGTTATGGATGGGACCTATTTTTGCACAGCCCCTGGATATCCACATGGTCCCCAGCAGCTGCTCCAACCAGAGATGTCCTCTTGTTCTCTAGTGGTATTGTGAGCTACGGACATTGATGACAACCTCTGCCACTGAGTAGCCACGGATTCAGATGTGGCTCTCAGGGGCAACTCTGGCTGGGACCTCACCATGGCCCCACAAGGCAGGGCTGACCACTCATAGCAGGATACTTCTCTCCACCGTGGAGTCTCCAGTTCCATCTTTTTTCATAATTCTCAAGCTGCTACAGTTTTCTTGATTTTTTATGAGTCCTCCGCATAAGGACTTTGGCTACCTAACCAGGCATCAGGCTAGAATAAGCAAAGGACTATCATCTGCTCCGCCCCTGATTGATACAAGAACATCACCACCCCCAAGGCGCATATTTTCTTTATACACTAAAGTCTCTTTGAACTTTTTTTTTTGAACTATGAGCTTCCTGCTCTGAGCTTCATGGCCTCAGCAACACTAGCCTCACTTCCAATTCTGGTGACCTAAGTATGAATCATTGAAAGCATGTAGAACATATCTTGTGCAGGAAGTACTTCCAGTTGTTGACACATATAAACCGCACACGGAACATCTGGAACATCTGTTCTCTTGCCCAATACCATTCAGCTCCCAGAAAAAAACATTTCTCTCATGCACTGTCCTATGTCTCAAAGTAAAATAGAGTATAGATGGGGGTGGGTGTGCCACACAACACAGGGACCTCAGTTCCCATCCCCAGCACCCACAGAAAGGCCAGGCACAGCAGTAAGCACCTATCACCTGCTGGAGAAGCACGGACATCCAGCCTAGTCAAATTGACAAGTTCAAGGTTCATGGGGAGACCCCGTTTCAAAAAATAAGAAGAGTGAGAAAGGCACCTAACAACAAGCATTGGCCTCCACACATGTGTACAAATATGTACACACATGCACACACACACATACACACAGAGAGAGGTCAGAGAGACGGAGAGAGAGAGAGAGAGAGAGAGAGAGAGAGAGAGAGAGAGAGAGAGAGAGAGAGAGCGCACTCACTCACACACCAGTATAGAACTACAGGTTCTGTTACTGAGAATGTCAGACCTAGTAGCATCATGCTTCCAGTGGAACCTGAGAGATGAACAGAAAAGCATCTTAGTTACTTTTCTATTGCCGGAAAGAGACACCATGACTAAGGCAACTTGTAAAGGAAAGCATTTAATTGGAGGCTCACTCTCATAGGGTGAGTCTATGGCAATCATGGTGGGGACCATGGGGGGCAGGCAGGCAGGCAGGAAGGAAGGAAGGCAGGCAGGAAGGAAGGAAAGCAGGCAGGAAGGCAGGCAGGCAGGAAGGAAGGAAGGCAGGAACGCAGGCAGGAACGCAGGAAGGCAGACAAGAAGGCAGGCAGGAAGGAAGGCAGACAGGCAGACATGGCAATGGAGAAGTAGCTGAGAGCGTACATCTTATCTATAAGTTGGAAGCAGAAGGAGATCCAACTGAGAATACCTTGAGCTTTTGAAACTCCAAAGCCCACCCTCCAAACAACACCCTTCCTCCAAAAGGCCACCCCTCCTCATCCTTTCTACTCATGTCCACCAACTGGCCTTTTCTGTATCTAAGGAGATGATCCTGTGGCTTTTCTCTTTCAGCTTGATTGTACAGTGGATTACATTTATTAATTTACTTTTGTTGTACTACTCCTGCATCTCTAGGATGAAGTCTACTTGATCATGGTGGGTGATCTTTTTGATATGTTCTTGGATTGGATTTGGTTTGCTGGAATTTTATTGAAGACATTTGCATCTGTGTTCATAAGGGAAATGAGTATGTAATTATCTTTCCTTGTTGGGTCTTTTGTGTTTGGGTATCAGAGTAACTGTGACCTCATAAAATGAATTGGACAATGTTTCTTTTATTTCTATTTTGTGGAATAATTGGAGGGGTATTACCATTAACTCTTTTTTGAAAGTCTGGTAGAATTGTGCACTAAAACCATCTGGCCCTGGGCCTTTGCATGGGGAATGGTTTGGGGGACTTTTAATGACTACTTCCATTTCACAGAGGTTATAAGTCTGCTTAAATTGCTTATGATCTTTATATAACTTTGATAAGTGGTGTCTATCAATTAAATTATCTATTTCTTTTAGATTTTCCTATGTGGTGTAGTACAGGTTTTTAAAGTATGTCTTTGTGATTCTCTGGATTTCCCTAGTGTCTGTTGTAATGCCCCCTTTTTTATTTCTAATTTTGTTAATTTGGATCTTCTCTTCTGCCTTTTAGTTAAGTGTATATGGGTTTGTTAGTTTTGCTGTTTTTCTCAAGGAACCAATTATTTGTTTCATTGACTCTGTATTGTTTTGCTTTTTTGTCTGTCTGTATTTTGTTGATTTCAGCCCTGGGTTTGATGATTTCTTGCCTTCTCCTTTTGAGTGTAATTTCTTCTTTTTGTTCTAGAGCTTTCAGGTATATTGTTGTTACTCATTTGAGAGATCTCCAATTTTGTTTATGTATGCATTTAGTGCTACAGACTTGCCCCTTAGAACAGCCTTCATTATGCCCCATAAGGCTGTGTATGTTGTGTATTCATTTTCATTCAAGTCTGAAAAGTCTTTAAATTCTTTCCTTTTTTTTTTTTTTTTTTTTTTTGTTGTTGTTGTTGTTGTTGTTGTTGTTGTTGTTCCTGAGACAAGGTCTCTCTGTGTATCCTTGGCTGTCCTGGACTCACTCTGTAGTCCAGGCTGGCCTCAAACTCACAGTGACCCGCCTGCCTCTGCCTTTAAATTCTTTCTTAATTTCTGTCCTGACCCATTTTTCATTCAGTAGAGAATTATCCAGGTTCCATGAATTTGTAAGATTTCTGTTGTTTCTGTTTGTGTTGCTATTGGGCTTTAGTCTGTGGCAGTCAGATAGGATGTAGGATGTAATTTCATTTTTTAAAAATCTGTTCAGACTTGCTCTGTGTCTAAGTATGTGGTTAATTTGGGGAAACGTTCAATGAGGTGAAGAGAAGATGGTATATTTCTTTGTTCTTGGGTGAAATTTTCTGTGAATATCTCTTAGGTTTATGGTATCAGTTCGCTCCAGAATATCTCTGTTTAGTTTTGTTTGAATGACTTGTCTATTGGCAAGAGTGGGGTACTGAGGGTCTCCCACTATCAGTGTGTAAGATTAAATATGTGATTTAAGCTATGGTAGTGTTTCTTTTATGAACGTGGGTGAATTTGGTGCATATATGTATTAATAGCTTTAATGTCTTCCTGGTGGATTTTTCCTTTGGTGAGCCTGTAGTGTCCTTCCCTATCTCCTCCTATTAGTTCAAGTTTAAAGTTGTCTTGTCAGATATTAAAATGGCTACTCTGGCTTGCTTCTTGGGTTCACTTGCTTGGACTATCTTTCCATCCTTTTACCCTTGATGTTAAGGTGTGTTTCGTGGATGTAGTAGGAAGATGGATCCTGTTTTCACATCCATACTGTTATTATGTGTCTTTTTATTGGGGAACTGAGACCACTCCAGATCTGGGATTATTCATTTCTAGTGGGCTTTTTTGGGGTGTGGGGTGTATGTGATTAATCTCTTTAGATTGAAGTTTTCCTTCTGTAGGGCTATATTTGTAGATATATTGCTTAACTTTGGTTTTATCATAGAATGTCTTATTTTCTCCATCTATTGTGATAGAAAGTTTTGCCAGGCATAGTAGTCTGGAGTAGCATCTGTGGTCTCTTACAGTTTATAGGACATCTGTCCAGGCCCTTCTGGCTTTTGGAGTCTCCATGAGAGATCGGGTATTCTTTTAATAGGTCTGCCTTTATGTTGCTTGGGTTTTACTATTCTTTCTCTATTCTATACACTTACTGTTTTGGTTATTATGTGCCAAGGGGATTTTCTTTTCTGGCTCACTCTATTGTTTTGTATGCTTCTTTTATCTTGATAGGCATCTCCTTCATTAGACTAGGGGAATTTTCTTCTATGATTTTGTTGCAAATATTTTCTGTATCTTTGACTTGGATTTCTTCTCCTTCCTCTATTCCTGTTATTTTTAGATTTGATCTTTTTATAGTATCCCAGATTTCTCATATGTTTACGTCAGGATGTTTTAGATTTAACATTTTCTTTGACTGAGGTATCCATTTCTTTCTATTGTGTCTTCAATTTCTAATCTCTTTCTCATCTCTTATATTCTGTTGGTGAGGCTTGTCTCTGAGGTTTCTTCTTGAGATCCTAAATTTTTCATTTCCAAATTTCCCTCATTGATTGATTCTTTTGTTATTTTCAGGTCTTGAATTGTTTTTACTTATTTCCTTCCAGGTTTTGTTTGAATTTTATAAATTTCTTTAAGGGATTTGTTCATTTCCTCTTTAAGGACCTCTACATGTCCATAACTGGTATTCTAAGGTCTTTTTCCTGTGTGTAATTAGCTATTTTGCAATGCTCAGGACCTACTGTGGTAGGGTTGCTGGGCTGTAGAGGAGACATATTGTACTGACTGTTATTGGCTGTGTTTTTATGCTAGTTTCTAGGCACTTGGGTTTTGGACATTTGTAATTCTTGGTGCTAATATCTTGTCGTGTGTGTGTGTGTGTGTGTGTGTGTGTGTGTGTGTGTGTGTGTGTGTGTGTACACGCGCGCACCCTACGGTTTTGGTGTGTTTTGGGGTGGCTACTTTGTTCCTTGGTTTCTGTTGCCCTCTCTTGTTCTTAGGAGAGTATGGTTTCTGTGTGTTGCCTGATAGGATATTCTTCTTGGATTCTGATAGGTGTGGCCAAGTAAAATGTGTTGCTAAGTATTGGGAGCTGACACTTAGGAATAGGGATGTGATGGGAGGGGTGGTGAAGAGGTCCACAGGAGGGAGGAGAGCAGGCTGTTTCTCCAGGTCTCCAGGCTGCTTGGTCTCCTGGGTATTGGGAGCAGTAAGAAGAGACCTTAGTAGGTAAGTCTATTGCAGAGATGGAGATGAGACTGAGTGATTGGACTGAGAGAAATGGAGAGAGAAGCGAGGTTCTACACTTGGCCTACCTGTCTCCCTGGCTGGAGTGCCTTAGGTTCTCAGGAAGTGCCTGGTGGAGTTGGGGGCTGGAGTAAAGCAATGAGTTGGGGGAGGGAAGTTAGGAGGGGAAGATCTGTGTGATGCACTGGAGATGAAGACAAGAGGAGAAGAGAGACTGCAGCAGGTGGTCTGCTGGGGGATTGGACTCAGCGGAAAAGAGGGACAGGTAAAGACCTGTAGCTAGCCTCCCTGCCTCCCTGCCTCCCTGCCTCCCTGCCTCCCTGCCTCCCTGCCTCCCTGCCTCCCTGCCTCCCTGCCTCCCTGCCTCCCTGCCTCCCTGCCTCCCTGGCAATGATATTCTGCCAACTTTCAAGTCACATAAAAAATGATGGTTTATACTGCTTTAGAATTTGGTTATGAGAGCGCATTTGTCAAGGTTGCAGAGTTTAAGACATTTTGTTTAATAACTTGCCTGTTCTTTTAGCATTCGTGTATATGAAACCTGCCTCATTAGTTTACTCCTTTGCATCACTCCTTACGAATGTTGAAAAGCTGGCTCTTCAAACAAAGGTCCCAGTCAATGCTCACTCCCCCCCGCTCACCCCAACATATGTCTAACAGGAAGTTAGGGTATAAAGAATGAAGCCACGTTCTGTGAGACCCCTCTCTCTAAACCCGGCAAGTGGAGGGCCAAGTACGCCTTTGTCCCTAACACCTACTCACTCTGCCAGTTTCTATGAAGAGAAGAAATCTGCAAGAATTCACAGGCGCTATGGTTCTCCTTCCACCAAGCTATCTGAGGGGAATTCCAAGAGCATGCATGTGGCATAATAGCAGGACACAGGTGTCCCACTTCCTACTCGGGTAGGCCCAGCTACTGCAAGTCAGATTATCACCAAACTACAGAGAAGCAGCTGGTGAGAGCTTTTGAGAGAGTCTAGAATTCTGGATCCACGGGAGAGATTGGTGCTGCCCTTGAACTTGCGAACATGTGTAGTCACACATGTGGGTGACTACCTCCTCATGAAAAATTCTGAAAGCAGAAACCAGCCCAAATGGCCCAGGGCAGAAACAAGAAGGGAGTGGAAAGAACTAGAAAACTCCACATCTCTAACATTCAGCATGGCACGGCTAATAGTGTCCTCATGAGACACTGGGGTCCAACTGTCTTCAAGGAGGCCAGCACTGGGGCTGATGGAACTAGAGGATTCCAGACAGAGCCTAAGGACTGGCACTTGTAGTGTGTTACCCAGATTCCAAGATGGTCTCCTCTCCATTTCCCTGCTTCTCAGTAGCCACACGCCCACGGTCTCCTCCCAGATAATACAAAAATCTACTCATTTAGCAGAAGAGAGGGTATGCCACATAGAGACTAAGTTTAAAGGGTTAGCATGTATATTTACAGCTCATGTATCAGCCTCTCAGATCTGTCCTATGAGGTCAGCACTTTTCCTTACAAGAAGAATTCATGGGAACCATGGTTCTTCCACCAACGTATCTGAGGGAACTGGAAGAGAATGAATCTAAAATGTCAGGAGATGCTCACACTAGCCTTTACTCCTTCACACATACTGAACGTGCTATAGACATGTGACACCATGAACAAAGGTATAAAGAAAGCCGTGTGCTAATAAAACGTGCATTTTTATTATACATAATAATAAACCCTCTAGCACTAACTGTGGTTTAATCTTGCTGCTGGACTTCAACATCAAGCGAGATTGTGGACCTAAAGCACCCGGCTGCTTCATTCCAAATTCTTCTTTCTCAGCCACATGAGGAAATACATGCTTGCAGACTAAAGTGGCTGAACGTCGAGATCATTTGCTGTGTATCAGTTGCATCCTTTGCCTCAGAGAACTGTGTGTGTGTGTGTGGATCACCCCTGAAGATCAAAAAGAAATCACCAACTGTGCCTGCTCAAGGGTTTCGGATGCCTGCCAGAAAACCGCACATGAAAGTAAACAAGAGGACAGACAGAACCAACTCAGCTAAAATAAGCTTTTGTTTTCAGTATACCTGGTCCAAGACCTGGCCTGGGACCGCCCAGAAGGGGATAAGAAAATCTAGGAAGTAGGAGGAAAGGAAAATGAAAAGAAAATACAGTGGCTGTTTTTCTATCTATCTGTCAACTATTTATCTATCATCTATTTATCTATCATCTACCTACATATCTATCTATCTGTCTATCAATCTATCATCCATCTATCTATCATCTGTCAATCTATCAATCTATTTATCATATTTCTTTTTTTGTTTTTGTTTTTTGAGACAGGATTGATCACCTTCAACTCACTATGTAACCTAGGAAGAGCCTGACCTTTTGATTCTCCTACGTCTACCTCCTGAATGCTGGGATTATAGGTGGACACCACCAAGCCTTGCGTTTTGTAGTACCAGGGATGGAACCCAAATCTTTTGAGCACTCTACCAACTGAGATACATCCTTAGCCCAGAATGCAGGCCTCTTTCCTGTTGTAGGTGCTTTCGCCATAGTTCAGTCCAGTGTTGGTGAGGAAGTAAGGTAGATTGAAGAAGTTTTGATGCCAGTGATGTTATGGCTGTAATTTAGCCATCACTGGAAGATTTTAATTTTTGTTATGGTAAAATACATATAAGACTTATCATCATAAGCATTTTAGATACATAACACACGTACACTTTCATGCTACTATTGACACTGCACATCTCCTGATTTTTCCTGCCTTCTCTGATGGAAGTTGCAGTCCTACAAGACAGAAACTTTGAGTTTTCTCACTCTCTTAGACAAGTCTTTGGCAACCATCACTGGGGTTTCTGAGTTTAGCTACAGTAGATACTTATTTAAGTAGACTTGCTCAATATTTGTCTTTCTTTGACTGGCTTTTTTTCTTAGTGTAACACTCTCAATACTCATCTCCACGTTAAAAACATATGTTCTTTTTAAGGGTGGAAAGTTAATCTATTGTATAGACATGCTGCACCCTGAATAATTATTTCTTCCCATGAGTTAAAGGTCTTTTAGAAATGACAATGAGTATGTGGTTCCCATAATATTCAGACAAAGAGGGTGTGACCAGGCTATCACCTTCCATGTGATCATGGCTCAGAAATCTTAGAGTGTATCTTCCTTTTCTGAATAATAATAATAATAATAATAATAATAATAATAATAATAATAACATTTCTAGAAAAATACTAATTCTGCAACGCAAAACATTATTCCTAACATAAACACTCATTAAATGGAATTTAGTCCTTTAAAACCATTGACCCTAATAGTGCTTTTTTTAAAAAATCAGTTCCAGACTTCCGTTTTGAGAAGCATAGATTCTGTTTTTACAAGTTGTGGAGTCATTGTACATTCTAACGCATGCACAAGACAATTCTAGCCCAGCAGTGTCACATAAAAAGATTTTCCCTTCTCAGTTAGAAAATTAGACTGTATTAATATTTAGGGAGAAAACGTTTTACTTATTCTAGCATTTGCCTGAAACCTAGTGAAGTAATGAGGCAGATCTCCTGAGAAGCGAAGAGAGAAAACACTGGAAAATGGCTTTGGTGACATGTGTGGCAGGGGCAGGGCATCAGCTAAAGCACCTTGTCTCCAGGGGCAGAGCCTTAAGCCCCTTAGTGGAGTAACTAGAGACAGTTAAATGCAGCCTTTGAGGAGGGTCCAGCCAAGCCTTAGAGCCAAGGGGAACACCAAAGCGGAGAAGGATAATTTAATTCATTCTTCAATTGTGAGAATGATGCCAAAGTGAAATCTTTAGGCATTAACTGGCTGTTCCCTGGTTTCTGAGAAACTGTTGTCATGGATTTTTTCTGTATCCCAGCACTTGGGAGGCAGAGGCAGGTGGGTCTCTGGGAGTTCGAGGCCAGCCTGTTCTACAAAGTGAGTCCAGGACATTCAGGGCTACATCAGGAAACCCTGTCTCAGGGGAAAATCAATCAGAAGAGAGACTGGACTGTCTGAAAAATGGATTTGATCTAAAACGGTGGTTCTAACACATTTACCTGTGTCTAAGGCCATGTGTGTTATGCACACACATGTATACATCATTATACAAATGTATGCACACCCATGAGCCAGTTTCAGTTGTTTTTAAAGATACTTATTATAGTTAGTTTATTTTGTTGTCATCATTATTATTGCTGTTGTTTCATTTTTTTCAAGACAGTTTCTCTGTTGGTGGACGCCATGCAGGAAGAACTGTGGTAGGCAACTGAGCTTCCTGGAGGTGGGGTACAGCCCTGGGGCTTCATCTCCAGATTGCTTCTTGCTGCTGCTGGGCCTTCTCATGTTTGTCACTGCTATGTTCCTCCTGTATCTGGCAGGATGTGAATGGGCATGAGGAGCCCCTCACTGCCCACAGTCTGGTGTAACTGCTTCTTGGGAGACAGTCCACTTGTTCAGGCAATTGTTTCCCCCTGCAGATCACTTGTGAAGATGAACTTTCAGAAAATAATATTTAGATGAATTGATGATTTTACAGAATTCATGATTTGATTTAAATAGTTTTAGGAAGTTAGGGTAGTTGAGAAGAAGTTTAAAGAGATGATTTAGACTGGTTTTGCCAGAAAGATATAATAAAGTTAGAATTAAGAGCAGAATGTGCCCCCTCCCTTGTAGAATAGTAAGGGCTACATGGGTTAGCGAAGAAGTACAGTGAGCTTTCATGCATCACAGCACACATCGGACTGGGAAGAGAGAAGTGGACTTGGGAAAAGTTAATGATCAAAGAAAACATTCATTCTATGTTGGGTCTGAGTTTCTGGATCTTGTGATCTAGGGATGTGGTCGCAGGATTCGGTATGCACCATGAAAAGACAGGGTTCTGAACAAAGAGTGAACAATCTATCATGAGTATAAGAACAGAGAATCAATGATTACCCAGCTTAGCTGAACGAGACTTCAAAAATAAGACACAAGATAGATAACCTGTTTCTTGGTAAACACGGACCGTCATCAGCTAGGCAGAGGGAAAAGCTTGCTGCTATTTACTTGGCTTGCTTAAATTTTGTTAATCAATGACAAAAGATTTATTGCCCTGGGGTTACAATGAACTTTTGGAGAGAAAGAGATTGGCCATGTTCAGTCAGGGTTGAGCTTCAAAGGAAGAATATGTAATCAATAGTCCTCTCGTGATTTCCTTTTGTGTAACGACTTTCATTTGTTTTTGAAGAATATGTTTCTGTGGTGATTATTCTTGGAGAATGTGTACTTGTGGCTATGAGGTAATCTTTTTTCTTACATAGAGATTTTGTTTTATTTTTTGTTTTTGTTTTGTTTTTTTAGTGTTGGGTGGTATAAAAAGGCTAAGAGAAGAATAAAGTTGTTGGAGCTTGTAGGAGCCTTGCTTCATCCACCGTGTGTGTTACGTGTGTGTGGTGTGTGTGTTGTATATGTGGTACGTATGTTGTATGTGTGTATTGTGTGTGTGGTGTGTATGTGTGTGTGCATGTGTGTATGGTGTATATGCTTCCCCTTTTTGCTGGCTCCAGAGAGTTTCTTGGTAGTCACAAAGAAGTAAGTTTTACTCCCTCAGAGAAAAGCCTGTGGGCGATTGATTGCAGACTCCGTACATGCCCCTCCTCAGTGTGCCTGACCTGTTGAAGCCGGCCTTTGGCACTCTGTGTAGCCATACGTGTCCTGGAACTAGCTCTGTAGACCAGACTGGACTTGAACTCACAGAGATCTACCTGCCTCTGCTTCTCAAGTGCTGAGATTAAAGGTGTGCGCCACTACTGCCATGCTCAAACTCTTTAATTTTTGATATGCAAGAAGTTATGGTTTCTTGCCTTGACCTGAAATTCTTAGTGTTTACTGTTAGGTATAGGGAGCCAGATCAACCCAAGACTTTCTCAGAAGACTTGATTAAAGGACAAGGGGAAGTTCAGTTCTGTGTCATTGTCCAGGAGTGGACTTGCAAAGGCTGGTCAGGGCTGGAGCCAGTGCCTCACAAAAGTGAAGGTTACAAATTCTAGAGACCCAGCTCTACCCCCTCCTCCGCCCGAGCTGTGGTTATCAATCCTTAGGCATCTGTGCCTGAGGTATCCCGTGTAATCTTTGCCAGCATTGTCTGACTTAGCTCTCTGCTAACCTTGGGCACCTCCTCCAGCTCCTTGCAAATAGTATGATGCTGTGCTTCTTAATAAACTTGCTTGACATAAGTCATCAGCTTATGTAAGACTTATGCAAGTTCTAACTATTGCTCTTGTCTTCTTTATTTCTTATTCATGGTCCTCTTACTTGATACATCACTGTCCAGGGCCCTTATTTCTACAGGTCAGCTAGGGATGTACCTCAGCTAGCTTACCTAGCATGCATCCTATGACTCCAGACATGTTTATGAGCTCAGTGCTCGGGAGGCTGAGGCAGGAGGATGATGAATTTGGACTCATCAACTTGGGCTACATGAGAACTGTCTCAAAAAAAAAAAAAGTACTATCTATAACAAAGTTTTGCTAACACCTAAGGAATTTTCTAGCCTGCAGAACCAGACACATTTTCTTGGAAATCCCCTGTACGTTTCTCCCAAGGCTTTGGTTTTGGGGTGTCTGGATGTGGAGGGGAAGGGGAGAGAAATGCAGAAGAGGTGAAAAGGAGCTTCGTGCGAAACCACGTCTCTTTTGGATCGTGCTATAACAAGGTTATGTTTCTCAGACATTAACAAACTTGAAAAACCTGAGGCTTTGTCTCAAGGCAGAGTTAAAAGGTGAAATAAAAGTATTTATAAGGGAAGGTAACAGTTTTGAACATAGACAGAAATTCAAACTAAAGTGAGATCGTATCTTGTATTTAAAAACTCAACAAAACCTAAAATGTTTGATAAGGTGTGTTTCCATGTGTAACACTGTAGGAAATCAGGCACACAGAACGCTCTGAGTAGAATTATGAATTAGACTGAAGAATGTCCTCAAAAGCCAAGTTAGGAGCTGTTATCAAAATTATAGGACGCAGGAAAGGCTGGAGAAATGGTTACAGGTGTGTACTGCTCTTGCGGATAACCTGAGCCTGGTTCCTACCATTCAGTTCAGGTGGCTCACAACTGGACACCTCTGGACAGGAGGCATGTGCAGTCACACAGTGCATTAAATATAATGTATATATAATGTACATATATAAGAGGACTTACAACAGCAATAAATTGGAAGCTACCTAAAATGTGGAAATAAAAGACACTGGAAAAATTGTAGCATATTTATTGTCACACACCGCGCAGGGATTAGGAGGATATTCTTCCATGTCAGAGCTGCGGCTAGACTGCCTGAGGTACCTGTCAGCCTTCTTTGCAGGCGGGCAAACTTAAATCCTTTAGCTTTCACTAAATAGAAGTGAATGGAATCGGCACGTGCACCTGCCAGTTCATCCTCTGAAAGATTTGGATGCTTTTGGACACCTCCTGACTTTTCTGTTTCTAAAGCCATGGGGCTGCCCAGTCAGATGTCTTTGTTCACAAGGGTCCTGAATGAGTGCATGGAACAGCACCCACTGCAGACTTCTGTGCTGGTAAGAAAGAAAGATCTGTCGAGTTTAAGCCAGGGACCTTGTGTTGGCTTAACAGCTCAGTAGTTGCCCTAAGTACAGAAAGGGAGTGTGGTACCATGGTAACCAAACTCTAGAAGAATGGTCCTCCGCCTTCCTACTGCTGCAGCCCTTTAATACAGTTCCTCGTGCAGAGCTGACCCCCACCCATTAAGTAATTTCAGCTGCTACTTCATAACTGCAGTTTTGCTGCTGTTATAAATCACAGTGTAAATATCTATGTTTTCCAGTGGTCTCAGGCGACCCCTGTGAAAGGGTCATCCGACCCCCCAAAAGGTCACAACCCACAGGTTGAGAACAGTTGCTCTATAGCCATGGCATTGGTTCAGCGGGTATGATAGGAAAAGAATTTTAATGAAGGATTGTCTACAGCAGGTTGGCTGTCTTGATGATGTTCATTGATGAGGAGAGACTAAGCCTAAAAGGGTAGCATCATTCCCTGGGCCTAGGTCCTGAAAGGTACAAAAAAGGAGGAAGTAAGTACAGCATTCATTCTCTCTACCCTTGACTGGATAGACTAGCTGCTTCAAGTTCCTGCCATCTTGATTTCTTCAAAATGATGAGCTGTACCCTGGACTTTTGTCTGATACAACCCCTGTCCCTTAAGTTGATTGCTAGGGTATTTTATCAAAATAGTGGGAAATAAAAGTAGGGCAGTGGGAGACCAGTGATGATGGAAGCCTAGGTGTCTCACACTAACGGTCTGATGTCTCTGTTCTCACATTTGGTAAAAGCATCATCTACAATAACTGAAAACACAGGCCCCCCCTTCCGTGACTTCGATGGAAGCCATTGGGAGCCGTGAGAATGTTGAGATGTACCTGCTGTCTTGCTATTTGTAGCAGCTTTTCCTTTAAAGAATGAAGACAAGACGTGGCAAGCCTGCAAGCAGGGATGAGCAAAATATAGAAATCCAGAAGGGTGGGGCAAGTAAGGCTTGATAGGACAGCTGATAACACACGCCAGGCTAAGAGGGAGAAAACTGTTGCACGCAAACTTTTTCCAGGGCCTGTCAAGACTCATCCACCCAAGCAAGAGAGCTGTCTTTCTACACAACTTCATGGTTTTTTCCCCCCCAGGTGACCTTAAGGTATCTACCATCCAAAGAAACAAAGAAATATGTCAGGAGACAAGCGTACAAATGAGGAAAAACGTCTGACTAAATGTCTGGTTACAGAAAGCTTTGAGAACCTATTGGTTCAGATAGCTGATCGGAAGCAGAGCCCCACTGACAGGATAAGGGATGCTACAAAATGCCTCATCTACCAAAAAGTTGCTTTCACACGATATTTTTAAAATTGTTTAGATTTTCTAGAAGATGAGGAGAGCTCATAAAATTACCTGGGGGAGGGAAGAGGGAGAGAGGAAGAGACAGAGAGGGAGAGGCTTTTCTCTTATTTTCTGTACCTTACCAACGCGTCCCCATAAAACTGCTTGCTGTTGCACGTGCATTGCTCCTACATGCAGACGTTTAAGGGTAAGGCACCACGCTAACAGCAGACCAGACACATGACAGCAGGGTATCTGCTGTCTTTTATAGAGAGATCTTACTCAGTGGAGCAGGGAATATGGAAACCCAGCTGCACAGGCAGAGGTTATGATGAAGAGGAGAGGAAGAAGACGGTGGCGAGTGGAGCCCCAGTTGCCTTGACCGTCAGAGACAAGGCTGACCGCCTGACCACAGGGTAAAGTTTAAACCTTGCAGTGATTAGCCCTCACTTTTCTTTGTTTCCATTCCCAGTAAAGTCTGATACCTAGAGATGGGATGTAAGAAGGTATCTAGGACGCCAAGCTGCTGCCTTTCCAGTGGTTCTGAATTCGGCACAACGCAAGTTCATGAACCCTGTCCATTAGCGTTTGTAGTGACGGGCAGTACAAACTCTGGGAGTCTAGTTATGGGAGCAAGGGGACCCAACGTCACTTCAGTTTGGGTTCTTTTGTAAGAAACAGCGTTGATGGGCTGGAAAGATGGCTCAGCCGTTAGAGGCTAGGCTCCCAGCCAAAAATATAAGAAGCAGTGTTGTATGATGAAACACCAAAAAACATTCAAGAAACCCACAGTGCTTGAACACCGAAGCATGATAGGCTACAAAAGCCAAACCCAATAGAGATGTGTTTACTCCCCTGGGGGCAAAACACTGTGAGGTCCAAAGCAGGCCAACAAGCCATGTCTTCACGAGCTGCGTTGATCCTCCTTGGCTGAGCCTCAAGAAGAGGAAGTTGAGGCTGCTGAGTCAAGGCTGCAGAGCTCCTTCTCTCGCCTGAGCGGCAACATGGCGGACAAAAGCAACTTAAAGAGGACCAGCCAGCTCTACAGTTTGCACTTACACTGCCTTGAGGCAGCTGTAGAAGCACAAATGAAGGCGCTGCCAGTCAGCGCCGCTCGCTCTGCTTGCTTTTTCCTTTGTGTTCAGCATTAGGCCCTCAGCCTGGATAATGGCGTTGCCCACATTTAGAACTGGGCTTCTCAGCTCAGTTAGTTCAGTCTGGGACTCCCTCACAGGCTTGCCCAGAGGTTTGTCTCTGGGTAACTGGAGGTTTTAAGCAGAACACTCTCCACAGTAGAGTGGAGAGTGGGATATTACTTTCTCACATACTCTGGTGCCTCACCTTTGACCATGTCCCCTGGAGGGGGAGACCTGGTGGCACTCAGAGGAAGGACAGCAGGTTACCAAGAAGAGACTTGATACCCTATGAACATATACAGGGGGAGGTAATCCCCCTCAGGAACAGTCATAGGGGATGGGAATAAGGGGAAAATGGGAGGGAGGGAAGAATGGGAGGATACAAGGGATGGGATAACCATTGAGATATAACAAGAATAAATTAATAAAGTAAAAAAAAAAAGAAGTCAATAATATTAACCATCACAGAACTCAATTGTAATACATAAAGGAAAAACTGATGGCCTGGGAAAAAGAGACTTGACTGGTCACATTTTTCAGAGTGACCCCACCGCCCCCCACCCCCCTGTCCCCACTAATGGATCTTAAATATCCTGCAGCGCATTTGTTCCACAGAATTGTTAACCAGAAAAAGAAACATTATATACTATAAGCAAAAGAAGAGCTCACTTAAAAATAGGAAGGGCACTTTCGGCACACGGCCAAGGGCCGACCTGGGGTGTGTTCTGAAAGGGACAGAAGATAAGGAGTGTGATCCTGAGTCGCTTGTCTCAGCACACTGGGCTTGCAGACAGGACGGCTGCAGGGTAAGGGCTGTTTCATGGCAACTGGTAGCACACAATCTTATAACCAGCCAATTCTAAAAAGGCGGGGAGTGGCTCAGTCACGTGCACTCAGCCAGTTTACATTTCAAAATGACAGTGAGAATGTCAAGATGGGGTTCATTTGGCTTCCCGTAAGTCTGGAAGGACTTGATGGCATCTAATCATGAGATGTTCCTCCTGCTTGTGCCTTGCAAGGACAAAGCGCGCCTACTCGTGATGGGACCCTTGCATCATGTGATCACATGGAATCTCAAGCACAGGCTTCCAACTTTCCTCTGTCTAATTAATGAGCCAGTTGCGTTTTCCAGACTAGACTAAATTTGCTGTCAAAGGTAGATAAGGGTCTTGGCTACTATCAAGGCATGCCATAGACTTCCTGTACGGTGTCACGCCAACTGTTGTCTCCTTCCTTCTAATTTTCATATACATCCAGAGCCACCTTTCTAAAGCTAAAATGAGAACAGGGATGAAATCTAATCCTTAACTCATTCAACCACAGTCCTAAGTCATATCCAATAAGTACCGAATGTGCCAGTCCTAAACCGTGAAGCCTAAACAGAGAGCAAAATAGAAGACCTTCGTTTATCTTTTGAGTGTCCGAATCCCATTGCTTGTGTCACAAAGTAACTTAAAGGGCTCCAATTTCTTAGTGATAATTGAAAATTTGTCATCAGACAGTCACTCTTTAGACGTTGTTTAGTTTTGTTTTGTTTTGTTTTGTTTTTTTACCAAAGTACAAATACACTTGACTATATCATAAACAGGAAGAAAATTCCCTTCTAGGCAGATGCCAATAAAAATCTCAGCTCTAAATATTATGGGTTCCTTGACTGAAAAGAAGGTGAAGATGGTATATATTTCTAAATTACATTTGTAAAAGTATAACTTCAAATCTTTTGATATTACTTGATATTACTTGAGTTTTTAAGTTCAACTAATGCAGTTTTTTCCTGACTCCATTTATGAATCTGGCAGCTTTTAACAGTCACTCTTTTTTTTATATATACTTTTATTTTATTACACATATATAAAACAAACTATAAACAGCAGGGAGAACCATGTGACAATCATGAGAATAATGAGTTCTATACATGTTACATTCATAGTGACTTGGCCATCTGCATTCGTCTCGTTTGAAGTAAGTGTTTTTCCTGTCTTGTTGGGTCTAGATCTCCGAATGAGATTCAATATCTATTCTATCTCAACTCCAATAGCTTAACTTCTTTATCTTGATCTAAAACGATCTTGTCCCCTAACCAGTTAACCTTGGTTATAGAACTATACTATCTTGTCTTCAATGCCTCTCAGAGACTTGAGAAGGAATAAAACTTAAATTCCTGAGTGAACCAGCAGTGTGGGTTAGCAGTTTCCAAAATGACTTAAGACAGTTTGCCTCCTGACCAGTCACCCGATACACTTTATAACGTTGGAGCCTCATCTTCAGCTTTCTGGCCTAATATTTCTGCCAGACTTGTTCACAGGGCAGGAACTATTGAGGACTTGCTTACCCTGACTTGGCAGAGTGCTTAACAGTCATTCTTAAGAAATCTTCTATAATTTCCTTACTTTAAATATATATGAATTTGGGGTTTTCAGATCGCATGTTTTTCAGGATTTCACCAAATAAAAGAAGAGTTACCAGAAACTGCAGGTGTGATCTTTTATCTACTTGGAAGAGACTAAGTTAGTATGTCAGGACTTTGTAGATGCTGGCAGAAGACGACTCCTGAATTCTGTCAAAGACCTTTGACAGCATCAGAGAACCACCATCTTATAGGAACACATCTGGGTTGGGGCCCAAATATCATGTGCTAATTACTTTCTTGGGCTGGGGATGGAGGTGAGGTGGGGACAGAGGTGAGGCAGGGTTTCTTTGTGTAGCCTTAGCTGTCCTGGAGCTCATGCTGTAGATCAGGCTGGTCTCTGAACTCAGAGATCTGCCTGCCTCCGCTGGGATTAAAGATGTGCGTGCTCTTTAATCCCAGCTGCCAGCACCGCTGCCAGGCCCGTGTGCTAATTACCTTTAACCTGTGGTCCTGAATGAGATCCAGGAACAAAAGCAAAGCACTGAGTAAAACTAGGGACATACTATCTGAAAAGAAGAGACTTTAGCTAATTATAATGTGTTGATTTTAGATCATCAGTGACAATAACTGCACCCTGCTGATGAGGGAAAGTACATGTGCAGTATATGTGAGCCCTGTGTACCACCTTCATAGTGAACAGTGCTGATTTTAAACTTTTCTGAATTTGTTTGTTTGCTTGTCTGTCTTAAGGGGAGTACATTAAGCATGTCAAATGACTGACAGAACATATTTTACTTATATTAGGCCCATTTAGAAAATCAGAGCCAACTGGCTGAAGGTTGGGAAGGCTGGGAGCAAGCATGGTTGAACTGTCTGCTGACCCCATTTTTTTCTCCTACCAGTGGGACAGAAATATGTATGAATAAAGTGAAGCAACATCTGCCCACAGGTGACAATTTCAACCACTTCTTCCATGGCAAGAATTAGAAGAGTCTTACATGAAACACTCACAATGAACAGCAGCTAACCACCGAAAGCAGAGCTGAAACCACTGGGAAAGTGAAAGATCTCTGTGTCTAGAGGGAACCAGGTCTTCTTGGTGGCTGGATTCTCAGGGGATTTCTTACTGAAGTGTCATTATCAGCACTTGGGCTCTGGCTTACCACAGGGCATGGCTCTTCGGAAGCCTCTTTTCTTTTAGCCCACCTTGGGCACATGAGAGACAGGAGAGGGAGCTGAGGACCATTGTCAGTGGTGTGGGTCCTTGGTAGCTCTTTACCACCTGACTTTCCGCCCTGTTCACAACCACAGGAGGAGAGTCTGGAGGGAGAAGCAGGTTACAACTGGCCCACTCTCAGACTCCCATTCATTCTGCAATGATTTATATTTCTAACAAGTTCAAAGGCGACGACTGAGACCCTGGTTATGGCCCTCAAGTTAAGATCTACTGGTTCAAATGATCACAAGAATGATTTTGTGGTCTCATATTTGCTAAAATTCATTTGTCCCAAACTTATATGATGATGAGAATCACCTACAAATTTGACCAACTCTACAGCTTGGCCATCCCCACTGGAGGTTCTCAGCCCACAAGCCCTTGGTGAGCATCTCTGGTGATTCTTAGCACTTTATTATACCAACACTCAAGGAGTCACCGGTGAATGTGGACATTGACCAAGTCATGAAGGAATGATGGTGGACACTCAGAGACAAGCGAATGGGTTACAGGAGAAAGGGGGAAAGTTGAAGTAGAAGATGAGAAGGGACCCATAGGGCCCTTGCTCAATGTGTGCTAAGAATTGCTGAAACCATCTCAACCACTTGCCAAGGGCTTTGTTAACCCACTGCTAATGCCACTGGTGGGGAGCAAAAGAATCAAGGTAATACACACAAGCAATGTGTTTCTAGATGAGTGGACAATACTACACGACACTGATGGAACTTTAAGGTTATTGAGTGTTTTGGACGTTAGTGTCCTTAAACATTTAATGTATGCTTAAAGAAGTCCTTTGCTTTTTTTCTTCTGTTTTTGTTTATTTGTTTCCTCTTGGGTGTACGGTGGTGTTCAAAGACAAAGATGGCCTGATGGGTACTTAGAACGTGTGTTTAGCAACTTAAATATCAGGAGGAAGTTCTCAGAAGAACAGCAATGGTTATTTGGGGGTTAGAATGGGTTTGAGCAATGGGACATTGCCATGAGGAATACATAAGATAATCTTGAAGCAACCACCCTTGGCCACAAGGACCAATAGAGAGCTTGGTAGCACTGTGAACTAAATAGTCTTTTGGCCAATGGCCTTGCAGAAGCTGTGAGTTTGTGTGTGTGTATGTGTGTGTCTGTGTGTGTGTGTGTGTGTGTGTGTGTGTGTGTCTGTCTGTCTGTCTGTCTATCTGTGTGTGAGTGTGTGTGTGATTGTGTGTGTGTGTGTGTGTGTGTGTGTGTGTGTGTGTGTGTAGGTTGTGTTTTTGACAGAGCAATCGTGAGTTACCACCTGGAAATGAGTTCCTGCTTCCTGACTTCTCTGATTTGTTTATTTTGTTGTTGTTTGTTGTGGGTTGGTCTGATGCATTTTGATACTAATTAATAAAAGGCCAACACCTGTGCAGGACGAATGAGACTGGCATGGCTAAGGTTCCCAGGGCTTGGAGAGACAGAGAGGAGAAACTTGAGAAGAAGAAGAGAGACCTGAGGAGAAAAGAGGAGAAAAAGGCTGCCATGGGTTAGATGGAAGAGAAGCACATGGCTGGCATGGATGGAGATTTGGCCCAGATGAAGAACATTAGCAAGCATTTGGGATTATGGAGGGGAGGTAGCTTAACAGAAATTATTACAATCAGATGGCATGGGATTGAGACAGGTATCCTATACCTGCCCCACTATGGGAAGTAGTTTAGGGGATTAATGTCTGGCCTGCCCCAGGTTACCTAAGGCTATTTTAAAATATAATAGGTGTCTGTGTCTTGATTGATTGCTAGTGGGTTATATTGCCATAATAATAATAATTATAGGCCTGATAATAAACATTATTAGGCCATACAGGTAATATTAAAAACAATAGTTGTTCACGTATGGAACTCCATTTTCATTATGACAGCTTTCATGGCCTCTAGCTCCTCTTATGGACAAGAAGACCTACAGATGAGGTTTTCCCTGGATAATTTGCTATTATCTCAGTAGTCACTACAGTCTTCACTTTCTTCTCTCTCAAAAATATCCTATTGTGAATGGTAATTATAGCACCTTATTGTAAACCTAATATTCCAAATGTCCATAAATGTCAAATTGTAGCCACTAATAGTTGTCCAAGGTTTATGTCTTTTGTTTGCTTGTTTTTGTTTTGTTTTGCTTTGTTTTTTAATTTTTTATTAATTTATTCTTGTTACATCTCAATGGTTATCCCATCCCTTGTATCCTCTCATTCTTCCCTCTGTTTTTGTTTTTCAAGACAAGGTCTCTCTGTGTAGCCCTGCCTGTCCTAGACTCACTTTGTAGACCAGGCTGGCCTCGAACTCACAGGGATCTGCCTGCCTCTGCCTCCCGAGTGCTGGGATTAAAGGCGTGCGCCACCATGCCTAGCTTGTCTTTCTTATGTCTTAAGAGGCATTTTTATATGAATTGGAGATCTTAGCCCCACTGTGAAGTTCTACAAACACAGGCTCAGAGAGGCTAAGTGGTATAGTCAACATCACAAGTTTATAGGACAATGGGCTTCTTCCGAAATCGTGTTACTGAAAGGTAAGGTGGTACCTTCTTTTAACATTATTTCACCCGTGTGGCTCAGAAGATGTCATTCTACTTCCATCTTCTACTAAGATTTTTTAATTCCTTTGTAGCTTAAAAATCTCTACCAACCACTAGGAGTTAAAAAGAGAGGTAGTAGAAACCTGAGCCTATTACCACCTAACCTCCCCTCCCTGGTAAACAGCAGGAGGAGCAGTGAGTGGAGACAGGCCTGTTGAGGGCTGTGGTGCAGGTTTAAGGCTGAGGAGGATTCTCGTTTACTCTCCTGTGACAGCACCACTGCGAACAAAAGGCAAATTCGGAGAGAAAAGGGTTGTTTGGGCTCGGCCCAGCCTCGCACAGAAGGCACAGCTGCGCAAGCCTGAGCCCTGGCCACACAGCATCCATTCTCAGGGTGTGGAGAGACGTTTGCTTTCTCTTTTTCACTCAGTCGTGGAACCCAGACCATGGGATAACCTGCGCATATTCCTCGTGTTTGTTTGTTTTTATCTTTTTTGGGGGGAATGCCTCCACAGATAGAGCTTCCAAGGATGACTCTAACTCCAACTACACCGACAGTGACGATAAACCAACACGAAGCACAGGAGGACTCGTCCTTCGGAGCCCTCGTTAGGTGCCAGCTGATTTGAATTAAACAGAAACCAACCCTAACTCTCACTGGAAGCAATCGGAGGTCAGTTTGACCTAAATCTTTCCTTTTATGGATTAAGGAACAAAAAGACCCTACCCATGGATGGCAGCTCAAGATGCTTTGTATAAAAGTGTGAGTTGAAGATGCCATTATCAAAACAAAACAAAACTCTGTGTCAAGATATGACCAGTCACCAAGGAGGGACCACGAGTCTGAACCTTTCCAATGTTTCTGACAGGCAGGAGCCTGGATCTTCACTTTCTCCCTGGAGGTGGTCCTCCTTCCTTCCCTGCAGTATCATGGGGCTGCTTCACCGACTAGAGGTTCAAGGGTAAGGCTGTTGGAAAATTGGAAAGAGAGGCAGCTAGAGAGCAGATGCTCCTGCCTTATAAATTAGGAGAAGATTATGCATGGCCAGCTGTACCATATAAATGCCCAGTTTTTATACCACACCATGCTCCTCCGTGTTTATCATATGGTCCGGCAGCTGGTCAATTCTGCCCCCGACTCCCATATATCCATTCCAATCAAGCATTGGCTGGGGATTTATTTGTGTGTATACTTCTCAGTCTTAGTCAGGATCCCTGCCTGAAGTTTTAGTTTGCAACATGGTAGGGAATTAAGCCAGCAAGCCCTTTGTCTCGCAGATGGGGTCTTCACTCACCTAGACATAATGGTGACTACATGGGAAAGAGAGAGAGAGAGAGAGAGAGACAGAGACAGAGACAGAGACAGAGACAGAGACAGAGAGAGACAGACTTCCTTGTGTTTAAGAAAAGAATCTTTAACTAAACCCAAGGCTGTGCAAGTTGACTATGCATACGTATCTCCTTTGACTAGTGCTTAGAAGACAGAACTCCTTTACTTTAATTTCTTGACCCTCATTTGCCTTAACTGTCACTGTTCCTTCATTTGCATGGGGCCTGGGTATATTGGCCCCACCTCTGTGGTCCAGTCAAAGGAGATGCTCTTTCTCTTCTCAAACCATCCACCAAGGAAACCATAATCAAAGTGAAAAAAGTTATCAACTTTAAAATGACTTAGAAGGAAGCACTTATTTTTCTATTTCTCTGGAAAGTAGAAGGATTTTAAGAGCATAAAACAATGGAAGGGAGCCAGGCATGGTGGCACACACCTTTAATCCCAGTACTCACAGAGGCAGAGGCAGGCAAAGCTCTGAGAGATTGAGGCCAGATTGGTCTACCAAACAAGTCCAGAACAGCCAAGGCTACATAGTAAAAGCCTGTCTCAAAAAAAAATAAACAAAACCAAAAACAATGGAAGAGGTCAGGATAACAAAAAATTCAATAATTTTGTAGTATACATAAGACTTTATGAATCTTAAAATTATAATAAACTGATATGAATTTTTTAGCAAAGATAATTAACAGTTAATAGTCTTAATATGTAAGGACATCTTACAAATAAAAATATCAGAGCAATGTACAAGCAGAAAAGACATAGAGTATTGTCAGAAGAAGAAACTAAAATTGCCATTTATTTTTATTATTCAATTCATTAATAATGTCAAAATCTTAAACAAAATATCACTGTAGGCCTCAACTAGAAAAATATTAAATCATATGCAGTTTGGCAAAGATGCAATGAAATCAATAAATTTGGGAAAACAGTTTGGGAAGCAAATTGGCTTTAAAATGTTCACATCTTTTGACAGAGTAGTATTATTTCTGGGCTTAGTTTTATCAAAGGCAAAAAGATTTTAATGCAGATAGAAATGAATGAAAATATTTGTTAGTTAATATCATGTATTATTACTAGTAGTAACAAAACACACAAAAGTGAAAAACACCAAAATGTTTTTCAATTATATGACTTTTATAAAGCATATATGTATGTCAATTAGGTCACTATATTCTCATTTGTTTTTGGTTTTTTTTTTGTTTTGTTTTGTTTTGTTTTGCTGGAGAGATAGCTCAGTAGGTAAAAGAATTGACTACTGTTTCAAGGCCCCAAATTCTATTCCCAGCACCCATGTGGTGTCTTACCATTGTCTGTAACTCTAGTCCCAGAGAATCTGCTGCCCTTCTTCTGGCCTCTGCACTGTACACATGTGGTACATAGACATACATGCAGATACAACACCCTTACACATAAAATAAAAATAAAATGAAAACTTAAAGATATACATTCCTACAAGAACTTGCAATGACAGGAGTGAATGCCCACTGTGCTGGCTTACTTCATGCCACACCTTCTCCATGGACACCTTGTCTGTGGGTGGGATATCTGGTAAACCTCTCATCCGCCCCTGGCATGTGGGATCCTAAATAGATCTTTGAAATAACCCCATGAATTTTGGCTTAGTTTTCTGTGCTTCTCCAGAGAGTAAACCCAAGTTCTATGAGTTCAAGCTCCAGAGCATTCATCTGGGTGGTGGCTTAAGCACAGATCAACTAAGCTTTACAGCCATGCCCTGGCTAACATGTCTCACTGTCAAAGGTTCAATGGTTCAATATTGTACCACACTCAGCAAGATGCATCTTTAAGAAGCTGTTGCCATATAGCGTATTGTTTTCAGGTTAGTACTTTTATGGGATTCCTGAATGTGTGCCCGAGTGGACCTCTGATTCTTGGGCCTGCTTTGGGGGCTCTTTTATTTTTCTGGTGGCTTGTCTAATTTCAATATGATGGTTTTGTTTTATCATTGTGTTTTATTTTGTTGTTATCTCTTAGCAGCTTGTTCTTTTCTAAGGAGAGACAGAAAGATGGAAGAGGAGCTGAGGAGGAACTGGAAGTAGAAAACATATTCCGATTATATTGTACGAGAAAAGATTCTATGATGGATAAACGGGAAAATTTCCAAGGCTACGACTTTAACTTTCAAGGTGACAATATTAGCAAGTGGGACTGTGTGTTGCTTTGATAGTCGTAACCTGACAGAGACAGAAAAGGAAAGGTTAATTTTGCTCACAGTTTCAGAAGTTCATAATTTCTAGGCCCTGTGTGCTTGAGCAGAAAATTGTGCAGCAGGAGTGGGTGGTGAAATACAACCACCCACACTATGGTTGACTAGGCAGCAGAAAGAAAGTGTGATAGGAATCAGGGATTGGTTATCACCTTCAAAGGCCCCACCTCCAGTGAGTTACTTCTGCCACTCAGGCCCCACATCCTAAAGGCATTTCACATCTCCCAAAGTAGAGCACTTGCTAGGGAACAATCATTCAAATCATGCACTGTGGGGAGACATTTAAGATTCGAACTTAGCCAGGACATTACAGAGACTATTAGAGAATAGAGAAGGAGCCTTCATTAATGGAATTAATATTCTTACCAAAGAGGCACAAGAGAGACCTTTCACCTTTCTACTCTCTGAAAACACAGTAAGAAAGCGCTGCCCGGGCACCAGGACATGGGCTCTTAGCAGATTCAGAACTTGTCCAGCCCCTAGAGCTGGGGGGGGGGGGGGGGCGGGGAATTCAGTTGCTTAGAGACGACCAAGGCTCTGGTGTTCTGTTATGTACCCTAAGCTAACACAGAACTTTTACTAGGAAACCAGTATTGTTCTGGATATTTCTTTCACCGTTTCATATGGAATTACAAATTATTTCAAACTCTCAGACATAATATAAAAAGTGGTATTTTCAGAGAGTTTTTACATAACTTTTGTATGTTCAATCTAGGTAGATTGTCACTTCTATTAGGGACCACGCCATCTACATGACTTTTTTCTTCTTAGGACATCATCTGTTCTGATATGGCCTTGCTCTAAGCCACTGGAACACAACAGAAAGTGAGGGTAGCCACTCCCTATCATATCTGTAACATGCCTTGCCAAAAGGAGCCAAAACAGCTTCATAAAATTTCAATGTGTCATCCTTGCTATTTTCAACAAAAACAAGGTTGAAAGGCAATACTTTTGTATTCAGATGCTTAGAGCACTGTTCCTTGGCCAAGGAGTCTTGATCAACTATTCTTTTCCTAGATTCTCAGCCTCATCTGCAAATAAATGTTTTGCTAGGGGGAGAAGGAAGAGAAGCTGATGCCAGCTCCTTGGGGCATCACGGTTTTCTAACTTAAGCTGTGGTACAAGCCCGCTCGCTGTGACTTCAGTAGGAAGTGGACATGGTAAGATCTTAGTGTCATTTCTTATGTCTTAAAAGAAAGAAGTAGCATTATGATAGAATTTACCTGAGAGTTAAGGAGAAGGAGGAGGAGGAAAGGAGGAGGAAGAGGAGGAATCAAGACTTCTTTGCTCTGTTTTTCTTTTTCCTGCTAAGACATTTTCTCATATCTGGAGGTAAGAATGCTTGCGAAGTACGGATCCAAAAATCCAAACCTGAGCCCTGACTTGTTACCGAGTGGATGCTATAAATGTGCCCCAGATGTTAACTATGAAAGGGGGTCTCAAAACGGCTCATCGAGTGACGTATAAATATCAATCATGCAAAAAGGAGAAGTTTGTTCTTTTTCCCTATGACACTATGATACTAAATCTACCTTCTTTATTAGATTCTGGCACCTTCACTTTTTTCTTTGTTTAGTGTTTAACCATATTCCAGTCACATGTTAGGATGGAGGGATGTGTGTCCGTGTTGGTAGATGAAGGCTCACTAATGCTGTCAGTGGTACAGACAGTAGTTACCTAAGGCTATATAGTAAGTTTGAAAATACTTAACTAAAAGAAAATACTAATTATTACACATTATTTTACAAGGAGATGGCTTAAAAAAGCAAATGGGCTTGAGCTAAGTCCCTTGTTTTAAAAAGGCTTTTATCCTCTCATTTTAACTGTAGCTATTCTGAAAACACATCTATAAACAGGGCAATTTGAAATCACAGAGCTCGAGTCTGAAGCTTCTTACTGAGAGGAAAACTATAGGCATAACCATAGCTATTCCCTCACACATTTTAAGAGATAAGTACCCCCCAAAATAGCCAGCCAACTGGCTTTTGAATAGGGAGGACATGAGAAAAATTACCTTGGTTTATCAGAGTTGGGCACCATTGTGATTTTGTTAGGCTTTAGATTTTGCCAGTTGTGGACATTGTAAATGGATCATCCCTTGTCACCAATCTCTTCAGTTCAGACCTATTTCTCTAATGAAGTCAATTACAAGTATAATCACCCGATTTTACAAAGTGGGTTGTCATTAACCTAGAATACAGCTGATTCAAATCTCTTTTCATAGTAGTGTGTGGCACTCCATGTCCAACCACACTAGAAGACAGTCTTTGTCCCAGACCATCTCATCCCAAACGCCAGGTCTGGGGAAGCAGGCATGGTAGAGGAAAAGGGGGCTCTCTGTAAGAACACTGTCCTGATAGTGTTATGTCAAGAAATAAGATCCTTGGAGGAACAAATAGCAGCTGCACGGGAAAATCTGTTGGTGTTTTGAGGTAGTAGTTTTTGGTTTTAGTTACAGGTTTTAAGTCACAGCGGCTCATTTGAAAATTGATGACATTTAACTTCAGAAACTGAGCCGACATTGTCTAATAGTTGCCACCTACAGCAATGCAGTAGCCACGTGGATGTGTTTGTGAATTTATGCTTCAAGATCAGGGTCTGTACCGACACATGGCTACTCAGTTGCTCCCACTGGTCTCGCCCCAGTGGATTTCAGAGGTATTTACATATTCTGCTGTGGGAGTTTAACGGATGAGTCACTGGTCTAATAGGAAATGGGGTTTGAGTGCTGCCTCCACATCTGGAGAAGAGGAAGCCAAGACCCAGCTAACGCCTCCACGCAGTTCATGATAATGGGCCTCCTAATCATTCTCAGATGCCTTTCTGTTAACCTCAGGCCAGGATGGCTGACTCTCTCTTCTCTCAATCTAGGATATACCATTAAATCATGCTAAATCTTTTTAAAAAATATCCAGTTTCTCCTTTACAGCCATTCTTGTGTCGTGGACTAAAACTCAAGAAAAACTCCACTTCCCACCAGCTAGAATCCCTTTGAATCAGAAGTTTTTACATTTATGCCAACTTGAAGTAGAAGCTTTCAGAGAAGCAGAGCATTTTCTGGCCATCATTAATAAGATGTAATTTGTTAGAAAGATACAAATTAGTTCTAAGAAGTTTGGGACAAACTATGCTTCCTTCAGCAGAAGCCAAGATAGGCGAAAGCCCACAGCATCCTGCTGAACTCTGCTGATCCTGGGTACTTTCTAGGAGTCTCACATCTGCAGCAAAAGATATTTAAATGACCTCAGGCCTTTGGCATGCACAGCCCAAATGAGACCATCTGTTGACGACACATTGGTCATGTGCCTATGCTCTAACAACCAGCAAAAAAAAAATAGAAAAAACAAAAACCTATGTCCCTGACAACTGCTCAGTTGTCCCCCCACCCATGTTTGTATTCTGCCCAAATATTGAGTATATAGAATCTCAAAATGTTAGGGCCTCATGATGGACACTTAGCTACTGTAGTGGTTTGGATAGGATTGGGTCCCCCATAGGCTCATATATTTGAATACTTGGTCATTAAAAAATAGCACTACTTGTCAGGGGTTAGCAAGTGTGGCCTTGTGGGAAGAAGCATGGCACTAGAGGTAGACTTTGGGGTTTCAAATGCTCAAGCCAGGCCCAGTGTCTCTCCCCTTCCTGCTGCCTGCAAGCCCAGAGGTAGGACTCTTGGTCCCTTCTTCAGCACCATGTTTGCCTGTGAGCTGCCGTGCTTCCCACCATGCTGACACTGAACTTTAAGCCAGCCCCAGTTAAATGCTTTTCTTTATAAGAGTCGCTGTGGTCGTGGTGTCTCCTCACAGCAATACAGCACTAAGACACTATGTTATCTGCCTTACATGTAACAGTAACTCTCTTATTTCTCACTTACGCCAATCTTAAAGATAGATCCAGGCCACGACAGAATGAGCTGCTGCCTGTGATGATTAGATTCTAAACATCAAAGTGATCTTCTATCGTGTTTAATATAATTCTAGTATTAGGTGTGTCTGGGCATATTTAAAAAAAATAATGATCTAATGTGATATATGTAGTAGTAATCTTAACCATAGCCTAAGTTTAATGAAAATATCCATTTCCTCAAATGCACCCTTAACAAATGCAGCATATGAATCTTTAGAGATGCTAGTGGGTATTTCATTGTTGTAGATTAAAATCATACTTTCTTCAAGCCAAAATGTCATTTGTCTAAAGGTTTTGAAGGAATAGCATGCTCCTACCTCAGAATAGGAAGGTTTTGAAGGGCTCTGTTTTACTTCTTCGTAGAACACAGAACATAACTGATTCCCTGTGGCCGTATTTTCAAGGTGCCCATTTTCTGTTGAAAGCCAGCCTTGATGGTGGGCACACAGCATCCTCCTGATAGCCAGGTCCCTGGATGGGCCATCATTGGAAAACTAGACCTTGAGCTTTCACATGGAAACAGTGAACTAGTAAGCTCAACTTCACCCTGATTTTAAAAAGTTACAGGCTTGCTCTTAATGACTTGCACAAGTCTTTGCCCATAGCACAATGTGTATGCATAAATACATATGTATATATGCACATGTATACATGCTACAGTATTTATTACTCATCTATTATATCTGGAGCATTTGACAAGCCCTTTACTTATGGCTCAATTGATCTTCCCCCATAACTGTATTGGGTTCATAATTTGATAGGTGAGAAATGAAAGTCAAAGATTGGCAGATTTAAGTACACCAAAAGAAAATTTGAAAGAAGTAAAATCTCCTCTCCTCCCCTTATTTGTTCATTTCTAACAAGTCTCATGAAGGCTTCCAGGACTATTTAACTATTGTTTACTTTTAGTTTATGTCTGTAAGTATTTGCTTCTGTATATATGTGTACCATGGGCATGCCTGATACTTGTAATGACTAGAAGAGGGCATCAGATCCCCTGAAACTGAATTTATAAATGGCTGGAGGCTACCTTGTACATATGCATTATGGGGGCCAAACCTGGTCCTCTGCAAAAGATGACCCATCTCTCCAGCCTACCAGAACTACTACTTTCTTTTTCTTTTTCTTTTTCTTTTTTTGTTTTGTTTTTTGTTTTTTGTTTTGTTTTTCTTTTTGTTTTTTGAGACAGGACTTCTCTGTGTAGCCTTGACTGTCCTGGACTCACTTTGTAGACCAGGCTGGCTTCAAATTCACAGAGATATGCATGCCTCTGCCTCCCTGAGTGCTGAGTTTAAAGGTGTGCGCCACCATGCCTGGCTCCAGGACTACTTTTAATATGGAGACAGCACCCCCTCAAGACTTTAATATTTCATGTTATTTTTATATGTATAAAAATACTGGTTACTGGTAAGGTGGGATGTAATGGAACATTTAGTTTCTTTTATGTGTTTTTGCTTTGGTCCCAACTATGGGATGTAGGAGTGCTTTTCCACCACTGAAGACAGTCTCATGACCTTTTTTTGGCAGAGAACAGACCCATGAGAGGGCACATGATATTTTGGTGGAAACAGTCTTTTGAGAGGTCATGTGTGATTTGCTGAAAACAGACACATGAGAGGGTGCGTGATATTTTAAAAATACATAAATAGAACTCCACAGACCATGAGATGATGCTTTTGCATGGCTATATCCTGCAACTCTTTGATGGTCTTAGATTCTCAGAGAGAAATGTTCCAGAGAACTTCCTGTGGTACTGCTGCTGAGACTGGCCGCTTCTGCTGACTCTTGCTGATTTGCCGGAGCCTTGCTGTTTCTGCTGGATCGTGCTGCCGCTACTGATCTGTGTTACTGTTTGGTGTTTGCTATTGGACTGGGATGCTGGTACCCTGACAATGAAGTGTAGAATCACCCCAAGGAACTAATTCTAAACAGGTCCACAACCCCTTTTCTTATTAACCTTCTTTCTGCCCTACTTCTGGTCGGTTGTTTATAAGGAAGGTAGAAGTGTTTAAGAACCTCCCAATAAAGTAGGTTTTGAAAAATCTAAGCCTACAGTGGGAAGTGTTAACATGTAAATATTAAACAACAACAAAAAAAACTTTTCTGGAGAGTATTTGTAGTCATGGTGGGAGAGATGTGGTGGGTGATGGCTCATTGCCTGCTATGGATATCTAGAAATATGCTGTGTGTCCTGATTGGCTGAGTCTTTGCCTCATCTCTGTGGTTCATGTAGGTTCTACATTTCCATACGAGAGAAAACTGAAACAATATGTTGCTTCTGTGGGTTGAATTGTATCTTACCGAGATTCCTTTAATAAAGTCCTAAATCCCAGTACCTCAGGACATTTTTTTTTTTTTTGGTAAAAAGTTATTGCAAATGTCATTATTTAGGGTGGGAACACACTGGAAGTGGCTGGACGCTTAGTCCAATATGACTACTGCCCTTGTAAAAATGAATGGCTATGAAGAAGCAGCCACCCACATGAGGAAAACATATGCAAAGACTGGAATTATGCTGCCACATGACAAGAAATGTCAAAGACTGTCAGCCAAGTGCCAGAAGCTAGATGTGGGGCATGAAGGTGACCCCAGCAGAACGACACCATGTCTCAGGCTTATAGACTGTAGAACTGGGAATAGTATATTCATTCTGGTTTAAGCCACTCTGTCTATGGTACTTTGTCACAACAGCCCTAGGAAGACAAAACATGAGGGAAGTGGAAGGAAAGGACAGTGATTGTGGCAGAGGTACCTGGAGGCCCTCTGGTGGCCAGCATCTGGGAGCAGGAGGGAAAGGACTTCATACAGAGTCCACACTGTAGGTACAGCGACTGTCCCAACCTCTCCTTTGTACTTCCTGTAACAAGAATCCACAATTCAATACAATAAACTGCATATAATAAGCTTCATATAATAAGCTATATACACTGAGGTGTATGTTATAATATGTGCATATACCATAAAAATGCTCCCTAATCCCTGCTTTTTCCACATATACTTGACTTCTAGCTTATTGTCTTGAGGTAATGCATCAATCCAGTATCTAAGGGAACTAAGGAGGAGGAAGAGGAGGAGGAGGAGGGCAGATGGTGTCGGTGGTCAGACTGCAAAGGACATTTTAAGGTGGTCCCTTATTCTCTACACATTTTCCCATGACCATCCCTGCCTGCTCTGGCATTGTGAAAGTGCCACAGCCTAAAGTGTTGGAGTCCAAGAGTAGATTAGTCTCTTCAGGATTCTGTACCAAAATATTTAAAAACCTGGTAGCTTCTAACCAACATAAATTTATTTCTCAAAGCTCTAGAGTTGAGAAGTCCAAGATCAGGGTTCTGACCAGGGTTTGCTTCCTCATACCATTTGTCTTTCTGCTGTGTTCTCTCATGATGGACAGGGTGAGGTGTATGTCTGAGGCATCCCTCATAAGAGCACTAATCCCATTTGTGAAGCTTCTGCTCTTCTATGTAATCACCTCCCAAAGGCCCTACCTCCAAACACGATCACATTAGGGATTAGGTTTCAGCATGTGAATTTGGGGAGAGTAGGAAAATATTCAGATAATAGCAAAGAGTTCCTATCCAGTCAGTAGAAAACTCCAGCTCAAGGAAATGCTGACTGAAACAGATATAGGTCCCTTCTCTGCCCATCCCCTCCCCAGGGCTTGCTAAAGAGTCATAGAGAAGTCAACATCCTTTAATGCCTCTCAGCCTGTGGGTCATGACCCCTTTAGAGGGATCAACCATTTCCTTCACAGGGGTCACAAATCAGAGATCCTGCACATCATGTGGTTACATTACAATTCATAACAGTAGCAGATTTATAGTTATTAAGTAGCAGCAAAATAATTTTATGGTTTGAGTGACCACAACATGAGGAACTGTATTAAAGGGTCACAGTGTTAGGAAGGTTGAGAACCACTGACCTAGAGCAGCTCATCTTTAAAGGCTGATGGTGGAACTATGGGCACAGAATTCCATCAAAGTGCCCACACCAAACCTAGATTGTGGCCTTTCCTCAATCTACAACACCATGTGGACTATATAGAAATACATAACTATGTCATTATTTTAACATTTCTTTTTATTTTTATTTTATGAGTATGGGTGTATTCTCTGTGTCTTATGTCTATGCACCACTTGCATGCAGGCCTGTGGAGGCCAGAAAAGGGTTGCTGGATCCCTTGGGGCCTGAGTTACAAGTTGGTTATGAGTCACAATGTAGGTGTTGAGAAATGAGCCTGGGTTCTGTGCAACAGCAGCCAGTGCTGTTAATCACTGAGCTATCTCTCCAGCATGATTTTCACTTTTTAAAAAGTACTCTGAAATAAAAGAAAATAAATATTTCTAAGAGACTGAAAACAATTAATAAATCACTTCTTTAAAAATGGAGAGGCTTGGTGTATAGCTAAGAGGTAGAGAACTTGCCTCTGTGTGTGTGTGTGTGTGTGTGTGTGTGTGTGTGTGTGTGTGTGTGTGTGTGTGTGTTTATCCTCAGAGGTAGTAAATGGTGAGACAGTTCCATCACTGATGATAAAAGGAGCCCAGCCCAGGCTCTTCTGGATGGGTACCCCCCTGTGAAACACTGAACTCTAAGCCAGCTCCAGCCCTACCACAACAGAAAAAAAACTGAATAAAAGTTCATTTTACAACTTCCTTCACAAACTTTGGCAATAGCAATAAAGTGATGTAAACACATGACCAGTTTTCAAGTACACAGCACAATTAACATTTGACGAGGCTAAGGGAACAGCATCTTTATAAATATCCATTTTCTACAACAATGGATGACCTATCTGAATATCCTGTTTGTTTTCTGCATGAGTGGTCCTGCAGCAGTGTCCAGGACCATGGCTGCTGGTCAGTGCTTGTGTTTCTCTGTAGCGCACATGGCACCTCTAACTGGGATACAGGCTTCCATGGGCATCATCATGACAGCCATGCGTTCACTGCTGGCCAATGAGTCATCACTTTTGACAAAGTGTTGAGAAGTAGAGGAAGATGTGACTCTTTCATTTCTTCTTTTTCAGCCAAGCATCACCCCAAGTCTTCCCGCACACACTTCAAGATGCTGCTAGCTGATGTCTTCCATTCATGTGGCACAGTACCGTTAGTGAAGTTCCTACCCCTATATCATCCTGTCTCACCACTCACCAGCTGGTAAGGTGATATTACACTTTCCTTATTGATGAATAGGGACTGATACCCTGAGATTGACTTGCCTTAGTTTCCTTAGCTGAGGACACATGGTCTAAGACCTTCAATGGGTCCTAAAATCACAAATCGCACCAAACTCCCTGTATAAATCATACCTTTTCCCTAAAGGCATACATACCATAAAATTTTTAAGTTGGACATGCAAAGAGATGAAAGATAATTATCAATAAAATAGAAAAATTATAGCAAGATAGTATAAGTCATATAAATCTCTCTCCCTCTCTCATTTACTCTCTACCTCCTCCCCCTCTTTCCTCCTCTGCCCTCTCTATTATCTTGTATCATTCTGTTTTCAACTTGTAACTTCAAGGAAGCAATTTCTAGCATCTCTTTAGAATATTCAAACTGCCAGCATCACTACTCTTGACTCAGGTGCATCCTTAACTAAAATAAAGGCCCTGAGACGCTACAATGGTCGACCCCAGAACTAAAGTGACTAAGAGTTGGGTAGTACATATTTTACAGACACATTTAACAAAGAGGTGGCCTTGAACTCAGAGAGATTCTCCTGCCTCTGCCTCCCAAGTGGTATTAAAGGTGTAATACATGTGCTGCCATGGCCAGCCCACATTCCAAAAGTAAGGAGATATTCCACCCACATAGGAAGCTGTTTTTTTGCCTCAGTGGGCAGAGTACAAATGAAAAGAACGCTCCTCGTATGCAATATCTATCAGTACATACGGTTAAATGGATATCTGGCTTCCTTTACATCTTAAATTTAAACAAATTATACACAGATTATAGGTCTAGGAGAGGGGAATAAAGCAGAAAAGGGAAGGAGGGTGGGAACAGGAAGATAAGAGCAAGGGGATTACAATTGGGAAATAATGTGAATTAATAATAATAATAATGATGATGATGATGATGATGATAAATAATTTTAAAATCAATACTCTGCTATACTTGCAGATAGAGCCCTAGCATAGCTGTCCTTTGAAAGACTCTACCCAGTAGTGGATTTAAGCAGATGCAGAGACTCACAGCCAAACATTGGGCAGAGCAGAGGAGCCTTGTAGATAAGTGGGGGAAGGATAGAAGGACCCACAGGGGACAAGAACTCCACAAAAAGACCAACAGAGTCAACTAACCTGGCCTGGCTAGAGTCAGATAGGCATATGGGGACCGAAGTACCAACCAAGGACCATGCATGGACTGGACCTAGGTCCCCTACACAGATGTAGCCTCTGGGCAGCTTAGTCCTCATATGGGTCCCCTCATAAGGGGAACAGGGGCTATCTTGGACATGGACTCTGTTGCTTGATGTTCAATCACTTCTCTCTGGTGGTAGGGGGGGGGCAACCTTGCCGGGCCTCAGTGGAGGAGGATGCACTCAGTCCTGATGTGACTTGATGTGCCTAGGTTGGGTTGGTGGTGGGGTGCTCCCCTTTTCTGAGGAATATGGGAGGGGGCACGTGGGGAAGAGGGAGGGAGAGAGGGACCAGGAGGAGAGGAGGGAGGGGGCTACCATGAAAATGTAAAGTGAATAAAAGACAAGAGTTATGAATTATAAAAATATGTATTTTATATCTTATGTGCATGAGTGTTTTGCTTGCATCTACGTATGTGCACTATGTGCATGTCTGGTCCTCTCAGAGGTCAGAAGAATGTGTTGTATAACCTGGAATTAGAGTTACTACCTTAGATGGAGAGTTGAGAGCCACCATGCAGGTACTGGAAACAGAGGCAGGTCCTCTCCAAAAGCAACAAGTGCTCTTAGCTGCTGAGCCAACTCTCCTGTGTTGATAAATATATTTTTAAAGAAAGAAAAGGAAAAAAATCTCCTTTAAGAAATCAGGAAATCCAACCTGGGAATTAAAGGAATGATCTGATATGGTCTGTGCCCACTTCTCTTGGCCTAGCTATTTACAAATAATAATAACTTTTAACCTGCTGTGCTTCGTGGCCAATGATTTTACAGCATTCACAAAGATTAATTACACTAGAGCTTAGCAACAGGTAGAGGCCCAACACATGACTCATTAAACTCAGCAGTGTGAAAGGATTTGGCCAGCTTGTCTGTTGTGGGGGAGGCACTCTGGAGAGGTCACTCAAGATCCAGGAAAAGAATTGAACTTAGAGTAAATAGATTTACATTTCTTTATAAAAACATAATTGCAGATTTTCTTTTGATAGCATTTAAAAATGGTTTTATGGTGCTGGAGATATGGCTCAGTGGTCAAGTGTGCTTGGGTGCTCTTCCAGTGGTCCCAAGTTTGATTCTCAGCACCCAAGTAAAGCAGATCACAACTGACTGCAAGTGCAGTTCCACGGCATCCAACACACACACACACACACACACACACACACACACACACACATGCACACACACATGCACGCACACACACAGATACCTAGATACACAGAGATGCACACATAGAGACACACACACAGACACACAAAGAGAGAAAGAAAGAGAGACAGACAGACAGACAGACAGACAGAGACAGAGAGAGAGACAGAGAGAGAAAGAGAGAGAGAGAGAAAAATCTTTTAAACTTGTTTTTGTTTTAGTTTTTTAATTCTCATGTGCCAGCTAAAGCCTATCCCTCATAATACACCTCCAGCTCCTAAAGATATTTTGTTGTGTTGTTGCTTACTGTTTAGTTAACAAGTGAAGGATGACTATGAAAGTAGATTAGTGAGCCTAGTTTCAGAAAGAAAAGTAATAAATTTAAAAATCTTTAGATATAGAGCTGGAGAGAAGACTCAGAGGTTAAGGGCACTGACTGCTCTTCCAGAGGTCGTAAGTTCAATTCCCAGCACCCACATGGTGGGTCACAATCATCTATAATGTGATCCAATGCCCTCTTCCGCTTGCAGGTGTACATGCAGGTAGAGTACTGTATACATAATAAATAAATAAATAAATAAATAAATAAATAACTCTTTTAAACCTTTAGATATAAGTATAAGAAAAATGCTACATATATCTTTAACATCTATCACAAATTATGATAACGAAATACACATGGAATCCCAAAGTATGTGAAACAACATTATGAAATCCTCTTCCAAAGGTCCTGAGTTCAACTCCCAGCAGCCACATGGTGGCTCACAACCATCTATAATGAGATCTGGTGCCCTCTTCTGGCCTGCAGGTGTACATGCGGGTAGAACACAATAAATAGAACATAATAAATAAATTATGGGTAGAACATAATAAATAAATAAATCTTTTTTTTTTAATCCCACTGAACAAAGCAGCCAGGGCCATCAGGACATTGGTGTTAAAATGGACAGAAAAGAACCTCTGTAGGCCATTTCAGACTGGTCCATGTGTTTTTACAAAGTTATGAAATCACACAGCATTCTGTCACATTCTACTTCTATTCATATCTAGTGAATCCACATCTTTACCAGGACGTTCATTCCCTGCAGAAGAAGACTAGAAATACTGCAAGCTCAAGTCAAAACAAACTAGAGCTAAAGGAATTTTCCACAGAACTTTGGAGGATTGAAAGAACATTATTTGAATATTCTATCGTTACATAATTGGTCCCAAAAGAACCATTAATTCCTCTCTATTGGGGAGTGGAGGCAAATGGACCAGGGTCTAAGGTTGTTCTCGGCTGTATAGTGAATTTGAAGCCAGCTTGGCTTAGAGACAGTCAGAAGAGGCCATCTTCACCATGCAGCAGTAAAATCATAGTGATCAACAACTCTCAACGACTTTGCCATTGTGAATTCACCCATGTATGGCCTACGGTAACACCTCAGTCCCCGGTCACTATTTTCTCTGCCAGTCTACATTTTAAAAAGTGGTTTTGCTGTCCTCCGTTGAAAATAAACTTGATTAGCAAGTGGTTTATGTTTCCCAAAACTTCTTTCCAAGAAATAATAGTCCCATGAAGTGCTATTAAAAAAAAAAAAAAAAAAAGGAGAGTCATTCTCAAATAAATTTGAGTAAACTGCTTAGGAATCTTGCCTTGAGGATTCACAGTGGACTGAGTTTTAAATTTTCTGAGCTGTCTGGTGGTGTCTCATTTAATTGTGGGTTGTGGGGAGGTTTTTGTGTGTTGTTTTTAGGTAACATTTGCTAACATCTCATGAATTCGGGTTTATAGAGACCTTCTACAAATAAACTTACAGGAAGAGTAATCAGTTGAAAGTTCATGGCTAACCATGGGAACATGGAAAGATTTAGTATAGGGGAAAATGTAAGCTATTTCAATATTTTCAATATTTCATGTTGATTGTTATCCTAGGTCTATTTCATCTTTGAGGTGATACTCCATTATCAAGGGCAACCAAGGTAGGATCGTGGAGGCAAGAGCTGAAGCAGAGACCATGAAAGAATGCTGGTTCCATGCTCGCTCCTCTGATTTGCTCAGCCTGCTTTCTTATAGAGCTCAGGACCAGAAGTGGTACCGCCCAAGTAGACGGGCCCCTCTCACATCAATCATTAATCAAGGAAGTGCTCTCAGACACACCCACAGGCCAATCTGATGGGGGCAAACTCCCAGCTGAGGCTCCTGAATGAAATAAGCAAAAGACCCCTCCAAGTGTTAATCCCAAAGATGTGAGGAGAAAGACCACCAAGCCAAAATCACCATGGCCAGATAAATTAAAACAAGCAGTTAACTAACGCAAGCTTTTTCTTCATGTACACAGTCTACCTCCCCCCTAAGGTGGAGTTCAAGAGGTCAGCATTGGACATGAGGAAGAAAAGGGTTTTTTAATAGCTTACAGGTAGAGGGTTTCCAAATGGGGCATTCGGCAGGCAAAATGGGAGTGGGGGTGGTTTACCGGAGCAAAACATAAACATAACAAGTTAGTCATAGTTACCTCCTGAAACAAAGGCATGTTTACAAGGTGACCATAATAACCTTTGAAACAGTGGCATGGTTGCCATCCCTGCAACAGGCAATACACGACCATTTGTAGTTAAGGTTACAGTGGAAGCATAGCCCAATCCCCGAGAAACAGAGGTTTAATCATCAACAGGAATGGACCTAGTTTGTCTTTACTGTAAGATGGAAGCAGGGTGGTTTATTACAAGCTATGGTTGAGGAGATGATTTTATTATAGGTATGAGGAAGAATACAACCAGAGGCATCTGGAAGAGTCCAGAATAGACAAAGTAGCAGACGGAACATGGTCAGTAGCCTGAGCTGGGCCATGGGGAGGGAGGTGAGAGAGCAAGAGCAAGAGAGGAAGAGAAGATAGAGGGGGGGCCAAGAGAAACCCCCACAACCAAGAGTGGGGGGTCAAGAAAGTGCATGACCAAAATTGCAAGGTTGGATAGAAATCAGAAGCTAGGAGAAGGGAAGCCCATGAGCCAGAGAAGTTTGGGGAAGAGGGCAGCATGAATAGAGCTAAGAAGAGCCCAGCTGCCAGCACAGGGCTCTGAGAACGCCTAGAGCCAGCAAGAGCTTCGGTATCCTAAACAGGCATCACAGTTGACCATTTGTCCTGAGTTTGTTTTGAACCTGATAGTTCCCTATTCACACGTGACTAATTTGTGTCAATTAAAACAACAACAACAACAACAACAACAACAACAACAACAACAAACCATTCTCTTTTAATTTGCTTTTGTCACCTCAGCATGGAAATAAGCGAGCATGGTTCTAGGGGGAAAAAATAGAATAAAAACATAAAAGGTGATTTTTCAAAAAAAAATTGGCTTGTGAAGTATATAATGATTTGAGAACTAAATAACAGTATCCTAACTATAACTTGTTCCCCCATGGCATCATGTTTATTCCAACACCACAGGCACTTGTTGGAAACGGCCAGAAATGGATAGAAGAGAAGAGAGGATGGGGAGGGTGAGGACCCAAGGGAAGAGGTGATGAAGAGAGGGAGAGAACAGGTGGGAGAAAGTTGATTGGTATATTTTTTTTTCTGATAGTAGTGAAACTGTGAAAAATATTTCAATTAAGGAAATCCTGATGCAAACTGGCCTTTCTCCATTTCCCTTTCTTGTTCTCCCAGCATCTAGGAGTCATGAGTCATGCATGAGCTTGCCACCACTGCACTCTCTGAGTTCTGTGTAAAACGAAGTGCCTTCCTGAGTTTCATTAGAGAACGTCCTGTGTCTGTTTGCTCACTCCTGTGTCTCAGAGGCGAGCACATGGCCAGTGAGTAGCAGATGCCAAGAAAACTTTGACAAAAAAGAGAGGACAAAAAAATTTTAGCTCTGGGATCTTGTCTTTCAGGGACCCATGGCTTAAAGTTATAATCTGTGACAGCAAGAAACAGGAACTGCCAAAAAGGCATTAAATCACAATGGTATTTTCATTTTCTCTGTATTCTAATCTCTCTTGGAAATAGAATAGATTTTTTTTTTTTTAGAAATGTGCAACTCCATCTAAATTTTATACTTGGATGAAGTCATGTGCTCATATGGGACCATTTGGGGAAGAGAATGAGGTGAGAGAAGTCAAAATGTATTCTTTACATGCAACTGAAAGGGTCATATTTGAGCATCAGGGAGGATGGCCCAGTTATGGGAATTGGGTTGTTTTGCCTTCCACTGCCCCCTTTTTCCTACCAATAAAACCATAGGCCAATAGCAGGTGATCTAATATACATACATATATGTATATATGTACATATATGTATATGTGTACATATATGTATATTTATATGTGTATGTATATGTGTATATATATCTAATATACATACATATAGAGAGACATATATGGAGACATATATAAATGTATGTAAACACACATTTCCAACAATGATTTTTGCTAAATCTGGAATTGAAATGAAGCAGAGGCCATCACAAGATACAAGGTTGCAAGCACCCCAGTGTTGTTAACTCACTGGCATGTACTGAGACCACTGGTACGGTTCACAGGGCAAGACGGTGAAGGACACATCTGAGCAAACATCTTCCAACTCTGATCAGTAGGATGCCAACAAAGCCATGCAAATTTTTTTCATTATCATGCTGGGAGGGTGTTAAAAAAAATTGTGCCGCTTCAACAAAATGGAAGAGGATTCAGGTACTCTCATAATTCTTCCCTGAGCCTAGATTTGAGCAGAGCCATTACGTTTGATTGTAATTCCTGCCCATAAGCAGATGGGCAGACAGCACAGCAGGAATGATAATAATCTACAGCGTGTTCCTAAGACATGAGTTAGTGCTTTCAGACCCATAAAGCTCGGGGGTTTTCATGGAGATGAACCATATTATAGGCCCACGCGCAAGCACACGCTTGTCAAATCACCTCAGCCGAATCAGCGGCTCAGATCGTTTGTACCTCTCAACCGTCTGGAATGGACCTGGGAGATGCGTCCTGAAGCCATTTCTCCTGTCTAAGGATTCAAGTCAGATATATAAAAATGTGGTCCTTGCTGGAAAGTAAACTCTAGACACGGAGAAATCTGCACTACCATTAGCAAGCGATTGTAGACTGGAATGGTTGCCCCTGGCTACAGTTTTTGGGGACTCTGCTGGGGGGGGGGGATTCTCAATGAGAAGGGAGGGGTAGATAAACAAGTTCACCATAGAAAACTTCTGATTAACCACCACTAACTGAGATGGAAAGAAGGCAGGGCTTAGTATCAAAAGAGCTGGTGTGAATTGTGGCTCAGACACCACTACTTACGTTAGTCAATAATCCTGGCACTCTATGGAAATAACAGACACAGCTATTATGAAGTAAAGAGAGATCAAGTGCAGCATCTAACAGTCTCATTAGTTTGGGCCTCTGGTGAGTAACACACCATCGTAAAAGAAACAGCACATGGAGCTAGCGCTCGTATCTCAAATCAGGATGCTTACAGAGACTGAGAAGCCCTCATCCCACGGCCCCAGTTCAAGAGCATGCCTCTAGGGACCTAAAGACCTCCCACTGAGCCCAACATCCCAAAGATTCCTAGTAACACCCAATGCTGCCTGTACAAATAGATGCTTCAGGGACACTCATCCAAAACTCTAGCAACAGGTAATAGCATCAAGAAGTTGTTCAACCTTTCACCCTCAGATCTATACCCTTAAAATGTAGGAAAAGCTACCTAGCATGGCTACAGAACAGGCCCTAGGAAGCACCTGGAATCATATAGCCAACAAACACCATTTACTTTTCTTAATTAATTAATTAATTAAGCCACAGCCAATGTTGACTGCTTATAAATAATAACAACAACAACATGAGAGGACTGTTTCCTACTTTCAAAGCTGGCTAACATGGAGTTTCTTAACTGATCTGACAACAACACATGACATGAACATAAATAATCTTTGACTCATTAGAAAACTGGGGCTCATTTTAGACCCCAGGCTCTTTTACCGATAGTCCTGTGCTGACTCCAGTAATCTGAATTGTGGGGAAGCTGGAATCAGAAGGAATAAAGTCAAAGCCCTGAGCAGATTCTAAGTCAAAATATAATACTCTGAATTCCTCAAGGTACCACTGATACGGACACAGAATATTATAGTGATCAGGTGACCTCATTCCATGGTGTACTACAGAACTGAGACCATAGGAAACTACAAATATATACCTTGCTAAAAATTCTAGGCTGCATAATATAAGGGCTGATGAATTTAAGATGCCCAAGACATTATTGTTTAATTTTAATTTTCTTTTAAATTGTGTGTGTGTGTGTGTGTGTGTGTGTGTGTGTGTGTGTGTGTGTGTGTGTGTGAATGCTGATGCCCCCAGAGGCCAGAAGAGGAAATAGAGTTCCTTGGACTCTATAGTATAGGCGGTTGTGACCTGTTGACATGGGTGTGGGAACCAAACTCAGTTCCTCTGGAAGAGCAGCAAGCTCTCCTAACCTTCAAGCCATCTGGTCAGTCCCTTAAAAACAACAACAACAACAACAACAACAACAACCAAACAAAACAAAAAATAAAACAAAAAACCCCACCTCATCCTTGTAATTCTCAATAATTGTGCTTGCTTGTCCTTCTGAACTAAATAAAAAAATTTTTTTGAAATAAAAAAAATGAGTCTTGTTATCAATTATTGCTGGCAGAAAACTATTGCTGACACATAGATACCTAAGATTTTTATTTATGGTTCTTTCTATTGAAAAGCTATTGCTGAGCAGGAAACGTACACCAGTTAGAAATGTCACCTAAAGCATAGCAAAGTAATTCACAGTGTGGTGAAGTCACACTAGAAACACGGTTTTTCCTTCTTTTTTTTAATCTAGTTTTATTTTCACCCAAAGGTGCATACTCGGGTCACTTCTGGGAGTCTTCGTCTAAAAAGAAACCTTTAGAACATTTTTCTTAAGTTATAAATAAAAAGGTGGGGCAAAGAGATAAAATTAAAGATTTCAACAAGTTTCAGAAGAGATCAAGAAGCAAGGACGTGTTTGGGAAGAGGGCGAGCTTTCTTCAGGCTGCCTGGTGCTCTTGTTTTCCCACAGCCAATGTCTTGACTGCTTCTGGGTGTGTCCTTCTCACTGACAGGGGGTGCAGGGCAGCCACTCAGTACCCTCTGGCATAACTGGGACAACTCTGAGAGACCAACTCTGCCCAGATCTCCCAGCACCTGAGCAGGATCGGCCCCAACTTCTGCAAGAAATCCCCATCCAGCCTCTGTGCTTCAGCCCATTGCTGATGTTCAGGAAATGAAATCACCGCCCATAAGTGCATCAGAATTGTTTTGGGGGAATGCAACCACAGACACTTGGCTGCAGACATGGTCTTGGCGGGTCCTTTGTATTGGCATCTTAAAGATAGATTATTTGCTGGCCAGTCTCAAAGATGGGATGTGAGAACTGACAGCACAGTGTGACAGGGGGAAAAAAAAGTGTCAAGCTCTTTTTAGCCGTGGGACTGCAACAAAAACAAATGTGCTATTCAGGGCATCAGAGAGGTGTCATGGGCACAAGTGTCATAAGAACTGTACGAGGGAGACCTGATTCATGCAGGGCTCTGTCTTCACTGCAGAAGTGACTAGAGTTCAAACTGGCCTGTGCACGAAGAGGAGAGGAACTGAGAGTTGTTACAGAAGAGCCTTCCAGTCAGAGGAAGCATCGCTTACCAAAGCCCTGATGCAGAAAACTTCCAGGCAGTTAGAGGAAGTGCAACCTGGGTAGTGACTCTCCTGGGAGTACAAACAAAATAAGTGGTGCCTAATGATGCTGCAGGAGCAGAGCGGCAGCGTCCAAGTGTGACAGGATTGCGGGCGGGGGTGGGGTGTACCTTAAGAGCAACTACAAAACCGACAAAACCGCTGAAGCCGAGAAGCTCCTGTGTGAGATTTGTCTTTAAAGCAAACCTCTCTTTGGCACTGTTTGCAAGCAGCCTTCAGACAGCTACCTCGAGGCAGTTATAGGACTTGATTCAAAGACGTGAAGATGTCAGGAAGCTGTCTCTGTGGAGAGAGTTATGACTTAAGCCACTCTCTTGGCTTAGTGGGAAAGTCAGGTCCACCTCCATATACTGATGCCTACAAAGCAACCTGTGCCCTTTGGCTTAAGATCTCAACACAGAAATACTTCAGTCCTTCAGTAACGGGTACTTTTTGTATTACGTCCCTGCACAACCCCAGCCCCTACCAGTGCCTGGGACTTAGAAAACAGCATCTGGCAAATGCTTGTTGTCATGGTGAATAACAGAGTAAATGCGTTCCCAAGGAGGTGCTCCACAGGGGCTGTGGCAAACTGCTACTGGCTTGTTCACTCCTTGATGCAAATGATGATTAAGCACATAGGCTCAAAGAAGAGGTCCAGAGCGTTCAGGCCTGTATGGCTGTAGACCATAGGCTCAAAGACAGTGGAATAGGAGGTAGAGGAAGAGGCCAAAGCAACTTGTATCACTATGGTAGATAGGAAGGGGCCCTCTTAGGATGTGCATGTAGGTGGAAACCTTCCAGGAACTGGTGCCAGGGCTGTTTCTGGTTCAAGCTTTGCTGTCGAAAACTTTGTGCCCATTTCACACCAGTCACTGACTCCCGCCCCTTCCCCCCCCCCGGCCCCCCCATTTTGCACTTCCTGTTCTGTTTTTGCAAGGAAAGGATCTGCGTGTTTTATTTGCATGCAAGCCAGGCCAGCTGAGAAACTAAAATGACTTGCAGTCCTCGATTCTAGGCATAAATCTGTAGGTGAGCCTGCCACCTCTTGACTGACCGGTGTCCTAGCAGCTGTGACCCGTCTAAGTGCCACGCCTGTGCTGAGCTTGAATCTGAAAGCCCCACCATCTCTTCTCAACCACTCTAAGCTGCCGAGGATCAAAAGTCAGTTTTATATAGGAACTGCAAGCGATCCCATAGTGAGAGGGCCCGCACAGGTGAGCTGCCCTCTGTCCTGGCTTCATTTGAGGACACTGCACATTCATGATCAAAATCCTGGATGGACAACCAGACTTGAAAGCATGAAAGATGACTGACGTCCGGTGGCCAGTGGGTCACATTTCTGTGGTGCTGGGCTTTGCCCAAGAAACTGACTTCTGCCTTTGGACTTTGTGAGCAGGGAAAAGAATGTTCCAGGAAGATTATGATTTCAGATCAGATTCAGCTGATGATGCCTCCCCGCCCGTATTCCCCAGCAGCTCACACTTTTAGTATAAGCTCTCTCTTCTCTTTAGAGTTATCATGCTTTTAAATGCATCGCAGAGTGGAAGCTAAAGAGATGGCTCAATGATTGAGAGCACTTGCTGTTTCGCAGAGCATCTGAGCACCTCATAGAGGCACACGACTTGTAACTGCCAATCCAGGGCATTCAAAGTCCTTTTCTGATCCCTTTGGGCACCAGGCACACACTCGGTGCACATATGTACATGCAACAATTGTATACATAAAGTAATTTTTATGAGGCTAAAAAAGTTGCTCCACACGTGGTGAAGCTGATCTTCTGGAGAACCCACGTGGGATGAAGCACAGTTTATAACTCCAGTTCCAGGGTGTCTGGCTCCCTCTCCTGGCCTTTTTGGACACTGTAGACACATGATGAACGGACATAAATGCAGGAGAAATACCCATACACATCAAATGAAAGCAAATGAACACTCTGAAATAAATTTTTAAAAGACTTCCAAAAATGTAATGAAGGTTGATATTCAACAGTTTAGAAATTACATTTCTTTATAATTTTCAAAATAAGGTCTATCATTCAACCAATGTTTACTGCACATCTACAAAAAAATGTAGGAATATTTACAGTATTACATTCTTATTAGAAAAGACAGGATGTAATGTATACAAACAGGCACACATGTATGCAAGCGCAAAGATATTGACAAGTTGTGGTAAAACGCTAAAAAGAAAAATGGAATATGTCAAGGTCACAGATTCTGACCAGCGTCTGGAGCTGTTTTGAGAATATGACCAGTCAAAAGACCCTTTAGGAATTCTTAAACAGAAACCAGAGTCAGGTGAGGCTCAGATGACGGAAGAGCATCCAGAGACCAGAGTAAAGATGACTGTGGCGCAGAATGGAGATCCCAGAGAAAACGGAAAATAATAATGATTCCTGACAACAATTTTAATTCTGCCTTCGGTTAAGGAGAAAAGGTGCTACAGGAAGTGAGGTCACTAATGATGGCCAGTGTCTGGATTAGGAATTCAACTCAAGAGTAAAACAACCGTGTGGCCCAATAACCGAGCAGATTGCTACAGTGACCAAAGAGACTTAATCCGAAGTGCAGACTGCGACTCTGCTGAGTGCCCCACCCCAAGCACATTTTACAGAGGCAAGGCAGGCACCTGATTCTTCTTCCTTTGTCAGGCAAGGGCATTCTACACACACACACACACACACACACACACACACACACACACACACACACACGCTCACATGTGTGCACACGTATGATTCACAGTCACCGTACATTAATATTTAGTTATAGAAAAGGGGTGAAATGTTCCTGTTTTCCTTTTTTTTTTCTCCTCACAACTTACAGACAGGAAATTTCACATACCTTATGGGTACACTGTGTCCAGATTTTGCAATGATATGACCAACTATCACCCCAAAGATATACAACACCCCATCTTGTCAGGAGTCTCTTTCAGGCTCCCTCTCCTTCTCCCCCTAAGGTGACCACTATTCTAACTTCTGTCACTGTATACCTCTATAGCCTGTACTCTGAACTTCTTATATATTATCTCATATCATATATATTATACATACATACACACACACACACACACACACACACACACACACACATATATATAGTGTGTGACTTGGGGTTTTTTTTTTTTTCTTACTATTCCATCTGTGAAATGTTGCTATGTGTGTCAATAATTCACTTTTCTTTACTATTTAGTACTCCACAATATGAATATGCCACAGTTTACTTTGTTCATGGGCTTTGGATTGTTTCTCATTTGGTGGTTTTCTGTGTCAGGCAGTAGCCTGGGCTCTCTTGGGGGCATAGTTGTCTTACTGTGTTTCCCACCATGGGACTGGCCCAAGCACTGTTTGCTTCCAGAGGAGAACAGAGGACCCCTGGGACCAAAGGTTCCATTTCTCTCTCAGGAGCAGCTTAGAGTGACCAGGGCAAGGCCCATGCACTAGGCTAGGCTCCCAGGCTCACCCAGTGAGATGAAAATGAGTTTTTCACTGGGTGTTACAGTTAGCTCTTTTAAAATGAGATTTCGGGTACCAGACAGCAGTGGAAACTTAGAAGTTCCATAAGCCTGTGACGATACCACAGTGTTACAGCCCTTTGCTTAAACCACCGTATTAATGGCAGGGGTGTGGGCGAAAGCCCGAGCCCACTGAAGGCAGTTTCAACAGGATGCAGGTCAAGGGCTGCCCAGGCACTTCCCCATGCCAGTGAACGGAGCAGCAGAAGCTTGAGCAGGCCAGCAGCACATGGCAGACTGATGGGCAGCCAAGCCCGGGTAGTCCAGAAGCTGGAGAGCTGAAGGCATGTGTGTGTGTGTGGGGGGGGGGGGTTGGTGGTGAATTTTTCAGGGAGCCCTTTCTTCCCCCAGAATAAATGGCGAATTTCACATGGTCATGATGGAGGAATGGAGTGAGAAGGTAAGCCTTTATTTTGTGAATCGGGGCAATTATAAACCTTGGGCAGTGGAAGGGGTTTTGAGGGTGAATGTGTTTGGTTCTCTGGGGCTAGAGATGCGTGTTGATTTACATGCAACAAAACAGCCCTATCATAGGAAGGGAAAAGCAGTACTTAATTATCCTATGGGTGGGGGAAGGGCTCTAGGTACGGTCAAAGGTCATTGGTTGAGAGCCAAGACACCAAGACATCTCATTAGCAGAGGGTGGGTATCTCCTGGATACCCAGGTGCTTGCTGAACCATTTCTTATCAAGAAAGTCATGAGAGAAATGCAAATCAAAACAACATTGAGATTCCGTCTTACACCCATCAGAATGGCTAAGATCAAAAACTCAAGTGACACCACATGTTGGCAAGGATGTGGAGAGAGAGGAACACTCTTTCATTGCTGGTGGGAATGCAAACTAGTACAACCACTTTGGAAATCTATCTGGCGCTTTCTCAGAAAACTGGGAGTAGGGCTTCCTCAAGACCCAGCTATTCCACTCCTTGGAATATACCCAGAAAAAGCTCTAGCACACAATAGGGACATATGCTCAACCATGTTCATAGCAGCCTTATTCATAATAGCCAGAACATGGAAACAGCCTAAGTGTCCCCCAGTAGAAGATTGGATAAAGAAACTGTGGTACATTTACACTATGGAATACTACTCAGCTATTAAACACAAGGAATTTCTGAAATTTGTGGACAAATGGATTGAACTAGAAATGATCATAATGAGTGAGTTAACCCAGAAGCAGAAAGACTCAAATGGTATGTACTCACTTATATCTGGACACTAGCCCAAGGGACATGTCCCATGAAAATCTTTACTTATCAGGAAAGTGGGATGGAGGAGAGGACATCCTATTGGAACTCTAGATGAGAGAAGCATGGGAGAATGGGGAAATAAAAGGAGCCAGAAGGTCCTAGAAACCTACAAGAAGAACATGAAGGGCGGATCTGGGCCTAGGCATCCTGCTCAAACTATGGCACCAGCCAAGGACAATACGTGCAGTAAACATCAACCCCTACCCAGATCTAGCCAATGGACAGGACATTCTCCACAGTTGATTAGAGAGTGGGGACTGACTTTCACATAAACTATGGTGCCCCATATTTGACCACATCCCCTGGATGGGGAGGCCTGGTGACACTCAGAGGAAAGATAGCAGGCTACCAAGAAGAGACTTGGTACCCTATGAGCATATACAGGGGGAAGAGGAGGACCCCCTCAGCCACAGTCATAGGGGAGGGGAGTAGGGGAAAAGCGGGAAGGAGCAAGGGAGGAATGGGAAGATAGAAGGGATAGGATAACAACTGAGATGTAATATGAATAAATTAATTTTTAAAAAAGAAAAGTTTGGGTTCCTAATCTCCTTTAGGGCTACATGATGCTCCTTAAGGGATCTGGGGTTTCCCAGATCAGGCAAAAAGGAAACTCCGCTGAGAAAGGTAGTCCCTGACCCAGCTCAGAGGCTATGCAGAAATGTCAAACTTTCCCTTTAACATCACGGTTCCACAATTTGGAACTAGGAAAAGTATGTTATTGACATTTTATTATGTTTCATGATAAAAAATAAACATTTGAGTATGTATCTATGGTTAATCACTTATTCATAAACTGAATCAGAAACATAACTGTAAGCCCCAATGCAAACTGAAAATCCAAGGGTACTTGTTCAAGAGTCAGGGAAAGGTAATACTGAAGACGGAGAGAATTTTTTTTTAATTCTCTCTCTACTGCCATTCCATAGACTATCCCTGCTATTTACTGTCATTCTAAGTAAAGAAAACTTACAATGGTTAAATATTAGCTTAAAAATTACCATCTATATTTTGTGCTGGGGCAATTTTAGAAGTAGATATAAGAATATTTAGTTGGTTTGTAGAATCCTTAAATTATGTAATTCGTATTCTATACCTTACACATGTAAATAGATTTTGTTCCTGAATATACTATATAAAATAGCTAAGATTTTTTTTTAATTTTCAGTTCTTGAAATGTTTACACTGGGTTAGCACATTCTACTTTCAGCTTATTGGTATTAAAAGGACCAAGAGAAAAGGTGTGTGTGGGGGGGGTGTCCCCATAGATGGCAGCCTTCTTTCTGCATTCACAGCAAGTTCTAGGATAAAGGAAAGCAAGGCATTTGGTGGTATTCAGAGCCTCCCCCACCCCAGCTCTGCTTACTTTGTACCCCTTTGAATCTCACTGAGAGCACAAGTACTTAGTTCCACCGGGACTCTGTGTGCATGTGACTCTGCACTCACATGACTTGAGAACAAGGAGGGAACCAATTGTACCAGCCGTGGCAGGTGCCCCAGCTGCTCACTCCTACGTTCAGCTCTTTGATCCATGCCTTACCATCATCTAAGGTTTCACTTCCAAAAGTCAAGTCTGAAGATAAACTTAAGAAGTTCAGGATGCTGCGAACCCCTAACCAGATCTAACCAATGGACAGGACATTCTCCACAGATGAGTGAAGAGTGGGGATTGACTTTCACATGAACTCTGGTGCCCCATATTTGACCACATCCCCTTGATGGGCAGGCCTGGTGGCACTCAGGGGAACAGGCTACCAAGAAGAGACTTAATACCCTATGAGCATGTATAGGGGGAAGAGGTTTCCCTCAGTCAGTCATAGGGGAGGGGAGTAAGGGGAAAATGGGAGGGAGGGAGGAATGGGAGGATATAAGGGATGGGATAATAATTGAGATGTAATATGAAAATTAATAAATTTTTTTTAAAGTTCAGGATGTTGACAGCAAAATAGTCCATGCTCAGGACCCTGGGTTCAGGGCAATGGTTCAGGTCATCTGCTAATTAAAAAAAAAAAAAAAATCCAAAATGCTACCAGTGGACTGCTTCTACCATCAATCTCTGATGTCTGGGAGTTCCAAGTGCTCCTACACCCCACAACACTTAGCACTCATATCTCTTTGTGCTTTGATTTGCATTCCCAGAGACCTGTTTTCTACTTCGATATCTTCTTTTGCAAGACACCTGTCCAAACTTCTGCTCACGGTTATGCTTGTGATGGTCTGAATGAGAACAGCCCCCATAGGCTCCTATGTTTGAATAGCTGGTGCCCAGTTGGTGAAACCATTTGGGAAGGACTAGGAGGTGTGCTTTTGTTGGAGGAGTTGTAGCACAGGGCTGGGGGAAGGGGAGACTTTCAAAACCCCATGCACTCTCTCTTGCTCTCCTCTCTCTCTCCTCTCTGTCTCTTTGTCTCTCTGTCTCTGTCTCTATGTCTCTGTCTCTCTGTCTGTCTGTCTGTCTGTCTGTCTGTCTCTCTCTCTCTCTCTCTCTGTCTCTCTCTCTGTCTGTCTCTCTCTCTCTCTCTTTCTCTCTCTGTCTCTGTCTCTCTCTCTCTCTCTCTCTGCCTCATGCTTGTGGATCAAGATGTGAGCTCTCAGCTACTGCTCCAGCGCCATGCCTGCCTGCCTGCTGCCGTGCCTCTCATTATAATGGTCATGGACTCCAACCCCCGGAAACTGTAAGCCCCAAATCAAACACTTTCTTTCATAACTTGTCTTTGTCATGCTGTTTTGTCACAGCAATAGAAAAGTTACTAAACAGAGTGGTTCTCTTTTTCTGGGTTATCTATAGGAGACTAACATTCCTTACATGTTGGGCGTGCACGTTGCAAATACCTTCTCCTGGCCTCTGCTTGTTCCTTGACTTCCTTCTGAGTCTTTTTCTACAACCGTGTCAGGTTTTAATTCTAATGACATCTGTTTTTGTCAGCCCGCAGCTTTATAGTAAGCCATGATACCCTGATGCTGGTTACCCAGTTTTGTTCTCCTTCAATGTTATTTTGGTGACTGTTGGTTCCTTTTGAAATCAAAAGCTCCCAAATGATTTGCTAATCCCAAATGGTGTGCTAACCAACCATTTCAAGACTCTTTAGATAGTAACCCCTTACATGTCTTAGATAATGGAATAGTGGCACATCTGAGAGAAAGCCTGGCTATGCCTGGATTTGAACCAAAGTAGATAACTAATGTTGTGTTCTGTTTTGCCAAACCAGAATAAAAGAATCTTTAGGGTTTTCCTCCACACACTGGCTCACTAGCTAATTAGCACGCCTGGCAAATACAAGCGCCAGCTGAATTAATTTACCAACAGTTGTTATTCTGAAACATTCTCTCTCTCTCTCTCTCTCTCTCTCTCTCTCTCTCTCTCTCTCTCTCTCTCTGTCTCTCTCTCTCTCTGTCTCTCTCTCTCTCTCTGTCTCTCTCTCTCTCTGTGTGTCTCTCTCTCTCTTTGTCTCTCTGTCTCTCTCTTGCTCTCTCTCTCTTCTTTCCTTCCTTTCTTTTTTCCTTCCTTCCTTTTTTCTTCTCTTCCTCCTTCCTTCCTTTCTTCCATAATTTCTTCCTATTTTTCTTCCTTGCCTCCATCCTTCCTTCCTTTTTGCACTGTGATTGGTGGTGACTCAAGTGACTCCCGCTGCCATTTATAAACCCTTCCAGAGCTGTCTTTGTGGACAGAAAAGCTGTTTCCCTTATGCAGAACAGTTCTCAGCCTCAGCAAGTAAAAGAAATGACCAAAACAGCATTAAAAAACAAAAACAAAAACAAACCAAAAACCTTTGTTGAAAATATCTTTGTAGTTAAGTGAGTAACATTTCTCAGTGCCTGGGATATGTAGACTATGCACGTGTGTATCCAGAATATATATAGCATGCAGCATACATTTACATAATACAAGTCAAATATGATGTGCTTATATAATTATCTTTTAAACTCTTTCAGAGTCTTTTCATGAGCAGAAATTCTTACTTTTAACACTGTCCAACTTGCCCATCTTTTTGTTTCTATGGAGTCTTTATGTTTAAGACACAGTGTCTGATCCCAAGGTCTGAGGCATTCTACCATACGGTCTCCTCAAATTGTCCTGGCCCCTCATCTTCACACTTGGCCCTTGGAGTGCTTTGTTGGGGCTGCCATAATGGGCTGCAGAGTCTGTCCCATGTCCCTCTCTTACTTTCTTATGGTTTAGCTGCAATCGTCAGCAGTCCTTAGCTTGAAGACAGACCCAGTCATACCCCAATTCCATGTGGCATTTTTCTCTGTGTCTGTCTCTGTCCCAGTGTCTCCTCCGTAAGGCCACAGTCACACTGGGTTAGGGCCCCACACAGCCCAGCATGGCCTCATTCTAAGATAACTGACCCTGTCTATAACACCCCATTTCCAAACCACATCCCATTTTGGGCCACTGCAGGTTAAGGCTTCAACACAAGAATTAGAGGAAGGGTGGTGCAGTCATACACGCCTGTAATCCCAGCACTCAGGGAGGCAGAGGCAAGTGGAAAGCTCTAAGTTTGAGGCCAGTCTGGTCTACAAAGTGAATCCAGGCCAGCCAAGGCTACACAGAGAAACTCTGTTTTGAAAAACCAAAAAATAGGGCTTCGCGGAAGTGAATGGTACATGTGCATTTGCTAGCAGTCCTAGAGCGATGGATGCTTTGGATAAAGTTATAAGGTCTAAAAGAGAAAGGGCCAAGTGATTCCTTGAGAAGAGAGAAACAAAAGTCAATGAAAACAGTAGGAATCCCTTGCTGATTAAAGGTGGAAAATGCAAATGTAACCATGACACAAGTACTCAGGGATGTGTGTGCACTGAAAAAACCATATGAAGTCTATATAAAAAGAAAATTAGTACAAGGCCATTTGAAGATTGGACACCATTGGAGTTCTTTTCAAAGAAATCAGACTGTTCTTAACTTACGTGTGGCTCCAATAGTAAGAAGAAGTCAAATAATCTAGTAATAAGTCATATGTATGACTTACCATGTGCTGGATATGATTGCACTAGGGATTGAGAAATTTGTGTCTTTAAAAGATATTAAGGCTAGTAAGTTCCCTGAGGAAACAAACGCAATGCTGCTATTTGCTGGTGATGATTTTGATGTTACAGAAGACTACAAAAGATTTTTTTTAATCTTATTGATTTCTTCAAAGGCCCCACAGTATCAAATGTCTGACTGGTTGGATTAGAATATATTCTTCACTTCACTGCACCAAATAAGAAAGTTTACTTTTGAAGCTATAAGATGCTGTTGAAGAAACACCATGAATTGAACTGGAAGAGATGGGCCCATTGCTGTACACTTAGTATCAAACGACCTTTACAAATTGTCTATGAGAATGCCTGAAGTTCTCAAGCCAAGGAAGAGAAAGAATATCCCTTGAGACATTTTTGGTACAATGTTTGGAAAGATTCATACACAGAAGCAAGACCTAAGCAAACTACAAACCAGGAAGATGAAAGGGCTGAAGAAGAGACCAGTAGAGAACAGAACAGAACAGAAGATCAGGTGGGGAAAAAATCAAAGAGCATTAAGAAAAATTAGTGGAACCTAACTGACAAGCGCTCTCTTGTGGTTATTTACTAAAGAGAATAGTTCTAAAAATGAAAACAAAAAATAATAATTGATGATGATGATGATAATAATATAAAATTTAAAATTGTGGGAATAAAATTCAATCCATAATGATTCATTAATCTTTACAAAATAATTTTTGTTTAAGGAGGGAAATAAAGTAATGACTCAATATTCCCAGAGCCATTCATCGCAGACTCTTTCCCCACTCACTGAAACATCCTCTTGTTACTTTTCAAATGCTGTTAATGTGAGACTGTATGTCCTGTTTTACTGGTCTTGTTTGTCATTTGCTGAAATTTATAGGCCTTTCTATGTGTCAAGAAGAGGGGAAATCTTCAAACTTTTACAAAAATGTCTTATTATTGGGCCTTTGCACTGACATTCCAGTTTTAGAATCAACGCCAGATTTTTGCCAAAACACCTGTCACATTTTTAGAAATTGCATGTATGGCTTAATTGTGAGAGACGTGGAACCCTCAATCCATAGCCATGGGCCATTCATGGTGGAATTGCCTGATACAGGCAGCTTTTATACTCTTTGGAAAGGTGCTTTACAGTTTTCTAATGCTTATTACTGAGGACGAGTGTGCAACTGCTCCCTGAACATTGAACTCAAACCTAGAAGCTGCAGGTGCTCACACTTGTATTTGGAGCATGCAGACATATCGGTGTATTCTCACCATCTTTACATGACAGTCATGGCTCCTATGAGTGAGGACATGTCTCTAATTCTTGGTGGTGGATGTAAGAACAATGCACTTCATTGTGATAGTTTCATGTATCTATGCATATATCACTATATATATGCATATATATATATATATATATATATATATATATATATATATATATATACAGTGTGTGTTTTGTTCCTTCTTTTCCCTGGTTATCTCCCCTCTGGTCATCTCTACCCTATCATTTCTAATTCTTTTACCTTAATTTCTTTTTCTTGCTTTATTACAATGGCCAGAGCATCTAGCATCTTACTGGATTCAGAAGGAATGAGAGGTAACATATCTGCTCGGGTCCCGGATTTACCGAAGTCTTTCGGTATCTTACCATTGACTGTACACTGATTATGATACGCTTGTTGGTAAGAACCTCAGTATAAGGCCAGAGAATTCCTTCTGTCCTTGAGTCATGGCCATTTCTGCTCTTCTGACGTATCAAAACAGTCATCTGTGGAGAATGTCCTGTCCATTGGGTAGATCTGGGTAGGGGTTCAAAGTTTACTGCATGTATTGTCCTTGGCTGGTGCCATAGTTTGAGCAAGAAGTCCCCCTCAGTCACAGTCATAGGGGAAGGGAGTAAGGGGAAAATGGGAGGGAGGGAGGAATGGGAAGATACAAGGGATGGGATACAAACTGAGATGTAATATAAATAACTTAATAAAATATATTTTTTAAAAAAGACAATCATCTAAAGGTTCACCTTCATGTTTGTACTGAATTACAATGATTGGTTTTTCCTAACATTAAAACAAATTTGATTTTAGGAAAATAAAACTTGGTTGTTTGTAATAGGTGATAAATCGTTTCCCTCGCTATGATGTTTTTGGTGGTGACTTTATATAACTCACATGCTATGAGACTCATCCACGCATGACTGAGTTTCAGCATACTTTCTAGGTTGAGCAACCACCACAATGAATCTAGAAACATTGTCCTCACTCCAGAAAGAAATTCTAGACCCATTAGTCATGCCCAAATCCTCAACTTCCCTCCACTGACTCCAGATCCTACAAGTAGTCTATTTTCTGACCCTATAAATCGTCCAGTTGTGGGAAATTTATGACATACATACAAAGGGTGCCCATTTGTGGCTGCCTCTTTCACTTAGCGGGTTCCTAAGGTTCATTCATTCACATGTCCGTGTGGAGTTCTTTTTTTCCCAAGGAATGTTATGTTGCAAGGGTATGCCATATTTTATTTATCTGTTCATCAGTTGATGGTAACGCAGGTTATCTCCAAACTTTGGCTATTATTCTACTACAAATATTTTGGTACAGTACTTATATAGACATTTGCTTTTATTTCTCTTTATTATATTCCTAGTGTTGGGACTTTTTGCATCATATCATGGTTAAACATTTGGAGAACTAACAAACTGTTTTCCAAAGAGGTCATATCATTGTATATATTCCACAGAAATGTGTAAGAGATTTGATTTCTCTAAGTCTTTATCACTGCTTATTAATGTGTGTCTTTTCCACTACATTTTGAGCAGTATCTCACATATTTGAACATTCTCCTGAAGACTAGAGATATTAAGAATCTTTTCATGTCCTTATTCCCCAATTATATACGTTCCTTGTTTGTAAACTATCCTTAGACCTTTGCCATCTTTATTGATTTGTTTAATTTTTATTGAGTTATAAGAGTTTGCTATATTTTAGATACAAGTTCCTTATTAGACACACAGTTTCTAAGTATTTTCTCCCATTCTCTTAGAGTCTCCTTGATGTGTTAATGTGCTCTGAAGAAGAAAAAAAAAGACTCTTAATTTGATAATGTTTATCTTATTCATCCTTTTCTGTTGTTTATGTTTGATGTTATTAAGAAACTATTATCAAATCAAAAATTGTATTAGCATGTCTTCTTATCAAAGTTTTATCTCAGAGCTCAGATTGAGCCTCTGACTCATTCTGATTGAATGTTTATTTGTGTACTAAGGTAGAGTACAGTTTCATCTCATGACTGCTAGGTTTACAGTGGTCCCACACCATTTGTTGAAAATACTCTTATTTTCCAACATTGAATTGCCATCAGTGTTGAAAGCAGTGGACCATTAATTGTTTTTAGTAGACTCTCATGTATGTGTCAATCAATCCAACACTATCTTGGATACTGTCACTTTTTAGTAAGTTTTGAAATCAGGAAATATAAATTCTCTTTGATTTTCATTTTTAAGATATTTTGGCTTTTCTGAGTTACTTAAATTTTTACATGAAATGACAAGAGTAACTTGTCAACTTCTACAAATATACAAGTAATATTGTATTAGTGATTATAACAAGCCTGCAGTTTGAATAGTGGTTTCCTTAGGGTGAAAGGGAAAAGGACCCAGAAAGAGACTCCTGAGAGGCTTGACTTTTCTCTGTCTTGCAGTGGGGCAATAGTTAATCCTGTAATTGCAAAAATTAAATGCACTGTACCTTTAAGATACGAGGACTTTACTGTATGTATGCTATGCATTAATAAAGAGAAAAGAAAAAAGAAATCAGGCACCTTTCACCCTTCTTCATCACTAAGTGGCAATAGTCTGGACAGGGGGGACGGCTCAGAAGTTAAGGGCTCACTCTGCTCTTTTACACACCCTAGATTCAGTATGCAGCACCTACATGGTTGCTCACAACTGTGTGTAACCCCAGTTCCAGGGAGTCTGGCGGCCTTTTCTGACTTCCAAGAACACTGCTTGTACATGATGCACAGACATACACGCAGGTAAAATACTCATACACATAAAATTAAAAAATAAAGTGCTAAAGTAAGGTATATGCCAATACACAATGAATGTGAAGTGTGTGTGTGTGTGTGTGTGTGTGTGTGTGTGTGTGAGAGAGAGAGAGAGAGAGAGAGAGAGAGAGAGAGAGAGAGAGATTTAAAATGCCCTTACCTGTCAAAGGGAGAAAGATCGGATGTCTGCCTTGCTCTATTAAATGTGCTCAAGAAGAGGCACTGAGTTGCACTCTGCACTTCTGACTTCCATTGGCTCACTGTAGTAAATTGCTGTGAACAGTGTTCCTTAGTTTTTAGTCTGCACCACATTACTTTGGGTCTGAATTCCTAGTACAACGACTGCCGTCATTCACTTTCCTGCTCTCTGCCACAGCTCCCTCCCACACCAAATTTAACTAAAAAATAAAATTAAAATTGTAAAGCAGGCAAGAAACATTGTGCTGCCTTCCCATCTTTTCTATCTACAGGGTACAAAGAACAAAACAACGACAAAAGAAGGCCAGAGTACAGCTCGGTAGCAGAGTCCCTAAGTTTGAATCCCAGCACCACAGACAAGGAAAGGGTTTTTATCACAACAAAAGTGGTGTAAAAACACACAGATAGACCAATAAGAATGATACAAATCCAGAACTTTTGGTTTTCATGTGTCTTTAGTAGATACATATCACATGTATCCATTTTCATGAATCATTATAGGCATGTATCATGTGTATCAGTTTTCATATATGATTAGTAGCCATGTATCTCATGTATCAGTAGACATGTATACGTGTATCAGTTTTCATGGATCATCATTAGTAAACATGTATAAGTGTATCAGTTTCCATAGATCATCATTAGTAAACATGTATAAGTTTTTTAGTTTTCATGGATCACTAGTAGCCATGTATCATAGGTGTCAGTTTTCATTTACCAGTAGTAGTCATGTAACATGTGTATCAGTTTTCATATATCATTAGTAGCCATGTATCATTAGTAGTCATGTATCATACGTGTCAGTTTTCATATATCATTAGTAAACATGTATAAATGTATCAGTTTTCATGGATCACTAGTAGCCATGGATCATATGTGTCAGTTTTCATATATCATTGGTAGACATGGGTAAATGTATCAGTTTTCATGGATTATTAGTAAACATGTATAAGTGTATCCGTTTTCATGGATCATTAGTAAACATGTATAAATGTATCAGTTTTCATGGATCTTCAATACATGATGTATCATCTGTGGAAGCCCCAAATGATGAGCAAACTTGAGGGGAATTCTAGAAGCTACACGCTGCTTAGCTGTCACTCTCCTTCTATGAGAAGGAAAGAAACCTTCTTTGATATGAACAAATTTTTGACAAATTCAATTAATCCCTCCAGGTAGGAAAAGGGAGAGCACCTCAATGTACTGAAAAGATGTACTAAAACATTAAAACAATTTAATATGAGAAGTCTTTTTAACAATGGGACAGAAATATGTTCAATTTTTTAAATCTTTCTTTACCTATACTTACAAGAACTCACCAAATATTATAGACCAAATTTGTAAAAAGCTAAAAATAATCCAGGAAAAATTATCTTTAATCTTGAGGTATGTAAGATTTTTCAGCTGGAATATACTGTCCCGCCCTGCAGAACATATTAAACCAGGGCTCCACCTGAAAGAGAGGGTGTGAATGGAGAGAAACAGGACAGAGACACACGCGGAGGTGAGGCCAAGGCAATGTCCAATCAAGGCCCCTCTTTAATCTGAGGGAGTACAGGCTTATATGCAAGTTACAGCAGGTCTCTTGTTATAGGTCCGCTCCCCTAGTCTCTCAGGCAGGCTGAAAAGAAATCAGTCCCTGGAAAAGCTCTCCTTTGTCTCTCAGTGGGAGATAATCCACACATCCAGGTGCAGCAAAGCTCCCCTAGCAACACCAAGGATTCTCCCAGCAGGTTCTGCTACTCAGTGGGCAGGGGAAGGTGACTCAGTGAGTCACAGTGCTGGAATAGCCCAGCAGTGTGGTTGTACACACCTTTAATCCCAGTACTCAGAAGACAGAGACAGGTGGCTTACTGTGAGTTTGAGGCCAGCCTAGTCTACAAAGCAAGTCCAAGACAGCCAAAATAACTTAGAGGAAACCCTGTCTTGAAAAACAAAAACAAAAACAAAAACAGAAATATGGCTCCCGATATAACACAATGATAAAGTAACACAAATTGAATGTTTTGAAAATTAAAAACTTTTGCTTTTAACAGTAATTAAAACAGCATGGTACTGGCACAGCTGGTGGATCAATGGAATCAAATAAAGACCCAGAGATGAATCCATACACATTTGGTCACTTGATTTTTGACAAAGAAGCCAAATCTATTCGATGGAAAAACGATAGCATCTTTAACAAATGGTGCTGGTCTAACTGGATGTCTACATGTAGAAAAATGCATCTAGACCCCTATTTGTCACCATGCACAAAACTCAAGTCCAAGTAGATTAAAGACCTCAACATAAAATCAGAAACATTAAATCAGTTAGAAGAAAAAGTGGGGAACAGCCTGGAAAACATTGGTACAGGAGACAACTTCCTGAACAGAACACCAACAGCCCAGGCCTTAAGGTCAACAATTAATAAATGGGACCTCATGAGGCTGAGAAGCTTCTGTAAGGCAGAAGACACTGTCAACAGAACAAAGAGACAGCCTACAGACTGGGAAAAGATCTTCACCAACCCTACATCTGACAAAGGTCTAATACCCAAAATATATAAAGAACTCAAGAAATTAAACACCACCAAACCAAATAACCCAATTGAGAAATGGGGCTTGGAACTAAACAGACAATTCTCAACAGAGGAATATCAAATGGCTGAGAAACATTTAAAGAAATGCTCGGCCTCGTTAGTCATCAGAGAAATGCAAATCAAAACAACACTGAGATTCCATCTTACACCCATCAGAATGGCTAAGATCAAAAACTCAAGTGACACCACATGCTGGCGAGGATGTGGAGAGAGAGGAACACTCCTTCATTGCTGGTGGGAATGCAAACTAATACAACCACTTTGGAAATCTATCTGGAGTTTTCTCAGAAAAATGGGAATAGGACTTCCTCAAGACCCAGCTATTCCACTCCTTGGAATATACCCAGAAAATGTTCTACCACACAACAGGGACATATGCTCAACCATGTTCATAGCTGCCTTATTCATAATAGCCAGAACATGGAAACAGCCTAAGTGTCCCTCAGTAGAAGATTGGATAAAGAAACTGTGGTACATTTACACTATGGAATACTATTCAGCTATTAAAAACAAGGAATTCCTGAAATTTGTGGACAAATGAATTGAACTAGAAATGATCATAATGAGTGAGTTCACCCAGAAGCAAAAAGAGACAAATGGTATATACTAACTTATATTGAGACACTAGCCCAAGGGGTATGTCCCATGAAAGACTTTACTTACCAGGAAAGTGGGTCAGAGGGGAGGACATCCTTTAGGTGAGAGAAGCATGAGAGAATGGGGAAATAGAAGGATCCAGAGGGTCCGGGAAACCTGCAAGAAAAACGTTATGACAGGTGGATCTGGGTCCTGGGGTCCTTCCTGCTCAAACTATGGCACCAGCCAAGGAAAATATAGGCAGTAAACTTTGAACCCCTACCCAGACCTACCCGATGGACAGGACATTCTCCACCATTGAGTGGTGAGTGAGGTCTGACTTTCATACAAACTCTGGGGCCCCATTTCTGACCACGTCCCCTTGATAGGGAGGCCTGGTGGCACTCAGAGGAAGGATAACAGGTCGCTAAGAAGAGACTTGATACCCTATGAGCGTATACAGGGGGAGGAGGTCCCCCTCAGTCATAGACATAGGAGAGGGGAGTAGGGGGGAAGTGGGAGGGAGGGAGGAATGGGAGGATACAAGGGATGAGATAACAATTGAGATGTAATATGAATAAATTAATAAAAATAAAAAATTAAAAAACTTTTGCTCTTGCAGATATTGATGTAAAAATAAAGACAAATCATACACTGGGGAAACCACCATGACATGTACCTGGCAAAGTATCTGAATGTGGAGTAGACACAGATCAATGGTAAGCAGGAAATGGATGCATTACATTAGAGCATACTAAAATAGCATCAGGCAATCAATGCTCCATATTTTCATGATCCTAGACAGTTTGTCTTTCTAAACCAAGGAAATAAGCCCACCATAGGTTATCTGCTTTTCGACACACTCATTTCTATCTCATGCCCTAAGGTGTTAGATTTGGCACCAACTGTTTCCATTCTGAGGGTTAATAAAAATTATCTCCTCCATAGCCAAATGTTTGCATTCCAGAGAGACACTTTACCCTTCACCTTCTTAGGAGAATTAGTTCAATTTCTAAAGAATTCATTCACCTTGAAGAAGGAGGTTTATTTCTTTCTCTGAGAAGGAAAGAGTAGCAGCTAAGCAGTGTGCAGCTTCTAGACTCGCTGGCCCCCCCCCCACCACCACCACCCCAAGCTCGCCCATCATTCGGAGCTTCTCCCACCCTGCGTGATGTGATGGACCAGTTTGTTTCATTATCTCAGAAGAGAAAGAAGACTAGGATGGGTGCGGAAATGGATGGTGTTATTGCTGTTTGCAGTAACTCACAGTTACCTTTAGGGTAAACGGAAGAATAAACACAGGTATTGCATTTTATAGAATGCTCGCCATGGGAGCACACACTTGTGATCCCAGCACTTGAAGCAGAGCACCCAGCATTTAAGAGCAGCTTAGGACACTGTGAGTTCAAGGCTAGCCTGAGCATACAGTGAGACCTGGTCTCAGAAAAGAAAAGAAAGTTATGGAAGCTGAAAAGAGCAACACATCTCAGCGACCCAAATGATTGGGAAGCTGACACAGGAGGAACATAAATTGGAGACTAGCAAGACTCTTATAAATAGGAAAAAAAACTTATGAAACGCTAACAATAAAAAAAGAAGGTAAAATTGTGAATGAATAAAAAGGCATTCTAATTAATGAATAGGTTTGTCTATGGCCAATATTCTGTTCCATTAATCTATTTATCTATTATTGTGTTAATATATAATACTTTGTCTTTTTGTCAGCAGAACAATTCCTTTCACCTTGTTCTCATTTAAGTATGTTATTCTTCACATTTTCATATAAATTTGAGGATCATTTACCAGTTCCTAGAAAGCTGAAATTAGTTTTTTATTTTAAACTAAAATATAAGATAGATAATATACATAAAGCACACTGATTTCAATATTATCCCACCCAGATGTGCCCACAACCAACCCAATCTAGACAAATCCTGATTGAGACTCTCTTCCCAGTTTGTGTCAAGTCGACAGAGATAGGCATCATGCCTGGAAAATGTTTAGGACTTAAAGTAAAATAGTAAAATGTGGTGTGTGGGTGTGTGTGTGTGTGTGTGTGTGTGTGTGTGTGGGTGTGTGTGTGTGTTGTTAGTGCTTGGAGGTGGGAGTTGTGGGGGTTCTACTAACTAGTTCATGGTTTGTTTGGTTTGTTTGTTTGTTTTTTAAAGCAGAAACTCTTAGTCCATTAAGCTCCATAATCTAAGATTTTAATGTGATAAATGCTGACAAAGGTGTTGTATTGTGGGTAAGTCGAAGAAAACACCTTTGTGATTGTGTTCATCCACAGATCTTTGGAGGACACACTGGAGTTTATTTAGCCTGAGAAGGACAAGGGATGTACTACCTGGAATTAGCAGATATGCCGAGAGGCTCTACAGGGCCAGCCCACAGACATACGTAAAGATGCTAAGAAAGAGCTCTAATGTGAACTTTGAGTGACAAGTTAAAACAAGATATGAAACTCTCTATTTCGGTGCAAACGAAGCATCAGCCTTCCTGGGGGACTTGAGCAGTCTGCTGCTGTGAAAGATAACTCCTTACAAGTGAACCTTGAATTAGCCACCCACAAGTACTCCTAACAGAGGACCACCGGAGAGGGCAGGATCTGGTGTCTCCCAACCTCTAGACTTAAAAGGTAGGGTGCAAACTATCTCCCAAGAAATAACAGCGTTTAAGTTAAGAGAGGAATAGGTATATGTCTGCTTGAGCCATCCCCTTTAAGGCTATGGATGAGTCATATTTAAACAGGAATTCATACAAGTCCTAACATTGCTATAAAATACTACTAGCATAGAGTCCTTCTTACAATGGTCAGGAATGCATGACGTATGAATTAGTAAGATACCAGTTTGTGGGAGAAAGGTGCGAAACACAACGGTTATCTTAACAGGTAGACGTCAAAGAAGCGAAAGCTGAAAAAACAAGACTGGAGATGGAAACTGAGCTACTGACTGCAACTTCCACTCCTCGGGCTGTAAAAACAAAAGAGCATAAGGGCTACGTAGTAGGTAAGTTAAATTCACAAAGTGGAGACTCGTGTCTGTGAGAATTGGGTCTGGCCAAAGAGGCAGATTCGTCCAGTACACGAAGAAGCTGGAAGCTAGGACCAATGGCTTCTGCCCTACAAAGACCTGGAGAGAATTACTAAGAGAACAGCAGTGCCCCCTACCGGTGGAAACTAGAGGCGCAACTGACAAACTGGACCAGCTTTAACCCTCCAGAAGCCATCAAGTGACTACCCAGCTTTAAGACACCCCGGAACTTGCTGCTTCTCTAAGTACCTCTACCACAAAAAGGGGGTTTATGAGTTGGTTTTGTTTTGCTTTGTTTCAGTTATTGAGACTCCTTTCTTCTTAAAGGGTCCTTTTTAGGGTCATTTTTCTTTATTTGTGCATTTGCAACAGGAGTCTATGGAGGATAGAGAGAACATGCCTGAAGGAAATGGCTAACTTGTTTTCGCGCTGTGCTTAATATTTACAACTACCTAGAAAGGGCCGTCCGTGGGGCGGAGGGGGGGGGGAAGAGAGAGAGAGAGAGAGAAATCTGTTTGCAGATTTTTCTCACACGGTTCCCATGTTTTCCTTCCTCTCTCAGTTGGGGGGCAGCCTCTTGCACTTGGGAGACTTCGGGACATTTCTTAGGTTTTGAGGTTGCCCCTCGCCTCCCCCCGCTCGCCCCCCTCCCCGCTTTTCTGTAAAATGCAAAGACATCTGACTTCATGTGGGGGTTGGGGGAGCAGACGGTGAAAGGAAATCCCGAATAAGGTAAGGCAGCATGCCCAAGAGTACGCCGAGAAATATGTATCCATTTCACTCTTCCAGCGTCTTCTTCCGGGATGAAATCTGACATTTCAAGAGATGGATAAGAGTGCTTTGTGCCGGGGTGAGCCTTTACCCGCGCTGACCTCCGTCGGACCTTGAAGTCTCTGGACTGAAACCCGGAGAGCCGCCTTCGGGGGACACCCTGCGAGGGTATCTGGGTGTGCGCGGCGGACTCTGGGCTCCATCGCCCCCGGCCTCGCAGTTGGAGAGGAGACCTGGGGAGGCCACGCTGAGTCCCGATGTGACCCGAGCTGACTGCCCATGCGCGCTCCCGGGACCCCAGCACCTGGCCGCCCGGCCCTGTCCCCGCTGCTGCCCCTGCTGCTACTGCTGCTGGTCGCTTCGGGACGAGCAGGTAGGAGGGTCAGGCCACCGGGCGGGGGTGGGGGGGTGGCGGGGACATGCGCCAGCGTCCAAGCTAGGGCTGGGGGTACAGGGGTCGTAGTAGCCCTCCTCAGTGGTCCAAAGCTTGTACCTAGAGGACAGTGACAGTGGCGGCTCGCACTGACACCATGGCAGGTCCAAGACTCCTAGAATTGTTCCTGGGAGGTCAGGTCGGAGCTTGGAAAAGCAGAAGACCCGGCTCCAAAGGGGTAACCACATCCCGTTTCCTGGCAATCGTGACACCTATGTACATGTGCTCTGATTGTTAAAGAAATAACAAAACCGTGTTAAGACATAAAGCACTTAGAGGAGTTTTCTCTGTTGTTTTTTTAAAGTTTAAACTGTAACCACTGGAATTCAAGACAGACTGGTTCACTAAAAAACAACAACAACAACTTTCTCTCTCTCTCTCTCTCTCTCTCTCTCTCTCTCTCTCTCTCTCTCTCTCTCTCTCTCTCTCTCTCTCTCTTCCTCTCCCCCTGTATAAAAACGTACTCTTTAAAAAAACAAAAACAAAAACAAGCTATCTCATACGCTACCCCTTAAGTTTTTTTTAAAAAAACAACAGCCACAAGGCTTCTCAAAATATCGATTATAATTACATAAAATTGATTCAGGCACCTGTGCTCTTTAGCCTGGAACTGAACAGCAAGTGGGGAAAGAAAGTTGCCCAGGAGACTGCAATCAGAGAAAACACAGAGCTCAGTACGTTTTCCGAGGCAAGAAGTAATGTGTGCTGGCCTCAGGCGATTGCTGATACAAAATTGTCTTTTCTAATTTCTAAATTTATGAAAATGTATGATTGCATCTTGATAATCCCAGATAAGCCAAATGTGAACAGCACCAATATGAATTTGTTCTTCGTTTTTAAAGCACTGTTTATTACAAAAGGTTTTGGCAGATATTTAAGTCAGGCATTAATGAAATCACACACACACACAAACACGCACACACGAAAAATTAAGAGAAGATTCCACATACAGTGAGTGTAATAGAGCCAGCATACTGATTTTGTTTTTGTTTTTGTTTTATTCAGAGCAATAAAACTTGCTCACTAACTGGACTAAGGGAACGATATTAGAAGGCAGGAATATTCCTAACAAAAGCAAAATTTTCAAGCAAACACACACACACACACACACACACACACACACACACACACACACACACACACACTTTTGATCCATGAGACCCAGCACTTCGCATGGGACCGTCCTCCACAGATACTGTCAGGGCTAGCAGGAAAACCAGTTAGAAGGGGCTGGAGAGATGGCTCAGTGGTTAAGAGTGCCACCTGCTCTCCCAAAAGTCCTGAGTTCAATTCCCAGAAACCACATGGTGGGTCACAACCATCTATAATGTGATCTAATGCCCTCTTCTGGTGTGCAGGTATACATGGAGGCAGAGCACTGTATACATAATAAATAAATACATAAATCTTTAAAAAAAGAAGAAGGTGCGTTAGTTGCTTAGATACTATTCCTACACTTACTGATTTAACCGACAGATAATCTTCATGGCTGCAGAAATGTGGACATTTAAGAGTTATACGGACATTGCCACACAGGGGTAAATAGTACTTTTAACTTTTTGGAACTTTTTTTTTTGTACAAAAATTTAGAGTTACACAGACAGTGTTGACAGGATGTGGCTATATGCCAGAGCACCCAAGGGAAACACACAACACACGTAGCATCAACACTGTCATTGACTCCTACCATTCTCTGGGCAGAGGTTTTAGCAGGTAGTTTATCCCAGTGGCCTGTAAACCTGGGCCCTATAGATCATTCCTGCATCTTCATTGCTCTGTAACATTTTTCTATCTATATCCATACAGACGAGGAACTACAATCAACATTACATAAACAGATAATTTAGGCCCATAAGAAAGTGAAAAACAATGAATTCCTAGGAAAATATGCCTCTGTTCAATATCCCTCAAAAACTCCCATTGCTTTTGGAATTTTCTAAATCCTGTAGTGTTCTGTGCAACCTGCTCCCACCTTTCTCTCTCTCTCTCTCTCTCTCTCTCTCTCTCTCTCTCTCTCTCTCTCTCTCTCTCTCTCTGTGTGTGTGTGTGTGTGTGTGTGTCTCTCTCTCTGTCTCTGTCTCTCTCTGTGTGTCTGTCTGTCTGTCTGTCTCTGTCTGTCTGTCTCTGTCTGTCTCTGTGTGTCTCTCTCTCTGTCTCTCTCTCTGTCTCTGTCTCTCTCTCTGTGTCTGTCTGTCTGTCTCTGTGTGTCTCTCTCTGTCTCTCTATCTGTCTCTGTCTCTCTGTCTCTGTCTCTCTCTCTGTGTCTGTCTGTCTGTCTCTGTGTGTCTCTCTCTGTCTCTCTATCTGTCTCTGTCTCTCTGTCTCTGTCTCTCTCTGTCTTTCTCTGTCTCTCTCTCTCTGTCTGTCTGTCTCTGTCTGTCTCTGTGTCAGTCTGTCTGTCTCTGTTTCTCTCTTTCTCTGTCTCTGTGTGTGTGTGTGTCTGTCTGTCTGTCTGTCTCTGTCTCTCTCTCTCTCTCTCCAGCCTTACTTTAATTACTCCCCTTCTGGTCTTTTCCTAATTCCAAGGAACAAGCCAAATGTCTAAAATCCATATGTGCAATTCCGTCCCCCTCCCTGCCCCGGTCCTTTATCTGCCCTGACTAATTCCTGCTCAGAGTCAGCATTCCACCTCAATGTGTCTTCCCTTAATCTCCAAAGTGGAAAACCCAGATTTCACAGGGCTTACTGGTCATCCTATCCAGTTGTGCCCTGTTTGAGCAACTCTCACTCCAGGAAAGTCATTACCCAGACAGGCAAGATGCCTCCCCCCACCCCCACACCTACTAAAAAAGTCCTTCCATGGATCAGCACAACACTTCCTCCTTGTTATTGTCATCCATTCTTTGTACTTATTTTGAGCTGAGAAGGTCCCATGGGATAAGGGAAGTATGTTCAGACTCAAGATGCAGCTATTACATTTCAGCCTCTCTGACATGATGCTGCACCATATCACCTCTCTGTGTTACTTTCATCGTATCGTCCGATGAGTCTTTGGCTTCTTGGGCTGACTCGCTACAGAGCTTGAGGGGATGGCAACCTCACTAAACATGAAGCCTAGACAACTTGTCCTTACATTGGCCATCACTTCTAAGGTCTACGTGGGCCCTCCTCTCATCTCTCTGTCTTCTATGAGACCAACTCTGGCCAGATTCAGAATTTCATACTAGTGCAATTTCTCTTGTCTCACAGAGGTGACTTCCTGCTTCCCTCTTGAGGTGAAGAGAGAGAGAGAAAAATCTATGGTGTAGTGTTTTCTCTAGAATTCTGGTAGAATTCTGGATGTCTGTGATGGCGGAACGGCAGTACAATCAAGGCCCTCTTCTGAGAGGAAAACTTTACTGATTTTAAATATTTTCTGTACGGAATTCGTCCTGCTTTCTGAGAACAGTGATCACCTTCCAGCTTGAGCCACCAAGATAGTGACTCTCACCTCTCTGTCCACTAATCTGATGCCAAATCTACTTGTAGCACAAGAGTATGGAAATAAATATTCCATCTTGCCCAGCCTTGTCCCAGCCACACTTTGCAAATGTTCTCCCTACATCAGCTTCATCCTTCCTGTTTTCAGGTAACCTAACAGGTCTTACAGAATTCTCTTAAATAAACAAGGCATTCTTTCTGAGAAAACAGATAACTACATTAATTTTTTAGGGCTGTCATAACAAAGCACCACAAGCCGCATGGCTTAAAAACACATAGCTTTATTGCTCATGGTTGTGGATACTGGAGGTCCAGTGCTGGCAGGGTCACTCATCCTGAGTACCAAGGGGAGAAGGGGGAAGGGGGGAGGGGGAAGGGGGAGGGGGAGGGGGAGGGGGGCTCTATTACTGGCTCTCTTCCTGCTCTCAGTCACTGGCAGTATAGACTTGTGAGCGACCATACCGTCCCAATCACTGCCTTATCTGATCTCGTCTCCAAGTGGCCACTTCTCTGTGTCTCTTCACATGGTCTTCTTGAAAACTCTGTGTGTCTGCCTTTGCGTTCGGAGTTTTCCCTTTTTGTAAGGATTTCTACACAGCTTATTGCCTGGAAAGGCCCTGCTTCCAGTTAAGAGCAGGTTGTAAAGAACTGGGCCGGGTGGCAGGGAGTTTCAGATTTATTTTTGCAGAAGCGTGAGACTGGGAACGCTGCACTGAGAAGGTTATGAGTAGATACGAAGTCTTATGATTTGCTTCTCATACCATAAACACCAAGGAGCCTCAGTGGGCTCCCTCCGAAGACTGATGGGGTTCACCTTCCCACAGCAGAGATGCTCTCTCCTCAGACTCTGCCTCCCATCTTTGCACTCACAATGCCCCAAAACTGTGTGAAGTAAAACTATCCATTTTATTCCAACCCAGCACTCTCTCCATTTTGTATCAAAATATATACGTTGCTGAGTTTTTTGTTTGTTTGGTTGGTTGTTGGTTTGGTTTGGTTTGGTTTGGTTTTTTTGAGACAAGGTTTCTCTTTGTAGCCTTAGCTGTCCTGGACTCACTTTGTAGACCAGGCTGGCCTTGAACTCATGCAAAATGTCTACTAAATTACTTCCTAAATGCTCCATGTATTGTTTTGTTTTGTTTTTTTAAATTAGTTCGTAGACTTTAAGTACAGAGTAGAATTTCATGTAGAGAGGAATAAGGGTCTGAAGTAGTCAGATTAGGCAAAATAAGATTAGTGTAATGTCCTATGCATCCATTTCCTGTTCTCAAAAAATTTAAATATATCCTCAGTCAATGTGACTTTAAAGTAATCTTTCTTTTGGGGCTTTCCATTCATTCATATTCCTTCCTTCCTTCCTTCATTCATTCAGTGTCATTCATTTACACACATAGGAACTGTTTTAGGCTCCTAACTGAACACGCAAGAGAACCTTTTTTCCTGTAGTCTCCAGAGAAAGGCAGAAAAACTAGAATGCAAATAGCAGAACTGGAGGAAAAAGTTTCATAGAAAAGCAGAACAAGATATAGGATCCAGTCAGAGGGCGAGGCTGAGCCTCCTGTGGGAAAGGTCTTAATTCACACACATAATGTATGAACGAGCAGCTTGTATCTGGGCTGTCCCTTGCAGGTTCCTGTCTTCAGGGTCCTCCCCAGCTGCAGGCCTGCTCTAAAGGCTGTAGGCTTAGGGGGCGGGCTCGACTCGCAGAAGTAGGTCCCTAGGGGTGGCCTTCGAAGGCCTTTACTGTCTGTTTCTGCTTTCTGGTTCATGGCAGGTGGATGGCTGCTACCCCTTTTTCTGCCACTGCAGGCAGAGCGGTTCCCACCTTCAACCTTCCTCATTACCATACATGGAAAGCTCTCCAAAATCTTCATCTAAAATAATGCCTTCCTCTCCTAAATTCTTATGCCAGGCATCCCTGTCACTATGGTGCAAAGACAACGAATACAATGCACTGCATCACATTGGTTCTACTTCAGAAGGAAAGATGCAACAACAGACAAGCCCATCTTAATAGGAAAAGAAACATTAAATGCTTTTAGGAAAATGCATACAAATTCAACAAATAAAGCAGTTTCCTGTTTTATTTTTATATATCACATCAAATATTTACATATAACATATTATTATAAATATATTATATATTTGTAAACATAAATACCTATAAGCATAAATGTTTATAATATTTATAAATATTAATTATATAGTGCATCAGATATTCATAATTAAATATACATTTAATCTTTTTTTAATTTAAATATTTGCACAAAACCAAAACCCACACTGAGTGAATTCTATATCTGAATTACCAGGTCCTACTGTTCGTTTTCAGATATATTTCTTACTTAAGAAACATGCCTGAACAAAGAAATAACAACATAGCAGAAAGGATGCTCTTTCTGAAAGTGGTGGTTACTGAACAGGTAGGAGTCAGGAGTAGGAGTCTGTGGTTATAGTCTGATCTCAAGGCCATTCATTGGCAGACTCCCCAAGTCATTGTGGTCTGCCACCCTCTGTAGCATTGAAACATTGAATCAAACCACAAAGGTTAGGTAAAGGCATGCCGCTTAAACTGTGGTTTTTAATAAAGGTGCCGTTTCCCACTTTCTGAGTCTTCAAAGGCCCTGCTAATTCTAACGAGTAAGTATAAAGTGGGCAGCTCATCGATCCAGTGTCTACCCTGTTTCTGGAAAAGTTCTAGGGCTGTCAGTGCAGCCATGGATTGGTTGATGCTCACATCTCTGAAAACTCAGGTTACAGCCACCATAAGCCCAGAAACCCCATGAGCACCAGAAACTGGAAGAGATGAGAGGGCAGGATTTCCTAAAGAGCAACCGTTGAAGACAGCATGGCCAGAAAACACCTTGATTTGAGCCGTCTAGCCTCCAGAATTGTGAAAGATGCCTCTCAGAGCCATCATCCTTGTTGTATATCACCATGACAACCCTAGGAAGCTGCCACTGGCCTTGGCTTCTTCTCTGTGAAGCATCATCTCCCTGGCTGCTTCTATGCTGACAATCTCTCTTTTTTTTTTTAAATATTGCAAAATAATGTAATTACCTCAATAAGCCAGCCTTGCTCAAGGCATGTGCAGCAAATAGGACCCTCGTTCATTTTATTGCATGTAGCTTTCTCAACTCTAAAAAGGTCTGCCCCTCTGCCTGCTCACTGTCAGAGACACCAAGGCACCAGTTTGCCACTACAAAGGAGAGTTAGTCTATAGCAGCAGTTCTCAGCTGTGGGCTATGAACTCCTTGGGATCACCTCAGACCATCAGAGAACACAGATATTTACACTATGGTTCATAACAGTAGAAAAATTACAGGAATGAAGAGGCAACAAAATAATTTTATGGTTGGGGTCACTGCAGCATTAGGAACTGTATTAAAGAGTCGCAGTATTGGGAAGACTGAGAACCACTGGTCTACAGAAAAGCCATCCCCCTCTCTAACAGGGCTTGGAAAGGTGACGACACACTCACCTCCATGGTGTTCAGTTGGGCAGTCTGAAATGTATCTGTCAGCCTCATTGATAACTTTCTCGAGACTTAAGACAAAAATGGAACAAGGCTTGGACTGTGCTGCATCTCAGCTGTCAAAGGCCTTTTCTGCATTTACTGAGATGGTTGTGTGATTTGTTCGTCTTTGGGTACATTTATGTGGCTCATGATATTTATGTACTTGTATATGTTGAGCCATCCCTCAATCATCAGATTTTCAAATTAAGGACACTCAGTGTGTGTGTGTATGTGTGTGTGTGTATGTGTGTGTGTGTGTGTGTGTGTGTTTGTGTGTGTCTATGTATATGTGTGTGTCTGTGTGTGTCTATGTATGTGTGTGTATGTCTGTGTGTATCTATGTATGTGTGTGTGTGCCTGTATGTCTATGTATGTGTGTGTGTCTGTGTATGTGTGTATGTCTGTGTGTGTCTATGTATGTGTGTATGTCTGTGTGTGTCTATGTATGTGTATGTGTCTGTGTGTGTCTATGTATGTGAGTGTGTCTATGTATGTGTATATGTCTTTGTGTGTTTGTGCATATATGTTTGTTTGCGTGTGCGTGTGTGTTTTAGGTTCACACAGGGCATTCCTCATTATAATTCATTGATACAAATGGGGGTCAGATGGAATCTGTTTTTCCCCCCTCTCTCTCTATTGCCCCTTTGTCCATCTTTTCCATTTTTTCAATCACTTCATGTTTTATTTCCAACTCTCAATATATTACTGCTTTTTCTGTTAATATTTTCACATTTTTATCTTGTTGGTTTTCTGAAAATTTAACTGTACTGCCTCAAGGATGGGACTAGAAAGGACAAGTTGTAAAAGGGAGGTGAAAAGTGAAACAGAAGGCCTGTGCTGATGTTAAACTGTGTCTATTAATTGAACTTGGTGCTTTGACTTTGGCCGTATTCTTTCTGTCAGAGCTTTCTGTCTGAGGCATATAATCAAAGATTAGAGACAGCAGCCTACATTTAAATCTCCACAAATACTATGAAAATCACTATTCCTATTAACACAGTAAAATGTGGGGAAATAGGGTGTCTGTTCCTAAAAGGCTTCCTTTCTAAAGAAGAAGAGGAGGGAAACAGGAAAAGGAGGGTAAGATGATCCGAGAGATGCTGTGACCTTGGGTCTGGGCCTGTAACAGACAGCAGAGCCGACTTGTTCAAATGAACCACAGCCTTTCCCAAAGGAGGAGGACCTGCACAGAACCTCTCAAAAGTGAGTTTACTAAATTTCTTTTCTTCAGAGTTGCAAGTACAGGCTGGCATACATGAATCTAGAAATCCCATTCGGTAACTAACCTGCATCTTTGGAGAACAAAGTGCAGTTTCTTTTCTTTTTTAAATGTATTCACATTACATGCCTACTGTTATCCCCTTGCTCTTCTCTGCCCTTTCCCCTCCTCCTTCCCTCTTCCACCCTATTCCCCTCCCCTAAACCTCTGAGGGGGCCCTCATCCCCCACTGTCTGACCTCAGCATATTAGGTCTCATCTGGATAGCCTGCTTCCCCTTCTTCTGTGTTCCCACAGGACACCAAGGGGCAGTGATCAAATCATGGGCACCAAATCGCAGGCACCAGAGTTCATGTCAGAGGCAGTCCTGTCTCACCACCACCACCCTGCCCCCGCCCCCATGGAGAATGCACTGTCCATTGGCTACATCAGGGGGTCTGGGTTCTCTTCTTGCAATGTCCTTGGTGCATCAGTTTGTGTAGGTCCCCTTTGGTCCAGATCCATCAAGCTTGATGGTCTCCTTGCAGAGCTCCTGATACCTCTGGGTCCATGCATCCCCCAACTCTTCCAGACAACTCACAGCACTTCAGAGTCTAGCTGTGAGTCCCAGTATCTGTCCCGATCCCCTGCTGAGTGAAGACTCTCAGAGGACATTTATGTTGGGCTAATATCCACTTATAAGTGAGTAGATAACATACATGTCTTTCTGGGTCTGGGTTACCTCACTCAGGATGATATTTTCTAGTTCCATCCATTTGCCTGCAAATTTCATGATGTCCTTGTTTTTAATAGCTGAGTAGTATTCCATGTATAAATGTACCACAGTTGAGGGACATCTAGGTTGTTTCCAGATTCTGGCTATTATGAATAAAGCTGCTATGAACACAGATGAGCAAATGTCCTTGTGGATGGTAGAGCATCTTTTGGGTATATGCCCAGGAGTGGTATAGCTGGGTCTTGAGTTAGAACTGTTCCCAATTTTCTGAGAAAGTGCCAGATTGGTTTCGAAAGTGGTTGTACAAGTTTGCACCCCAGCCAGCAATGGAAGAGTGTTCCCCTTTCTTCACATCCTTGTCAGCATGTGCTTAAGGTTTTTTCTCTTAGCCATTCTGACATGTGTAAGAGGGGATCTCAGAGAAGTTTCAGAAGCATTCGTCACCACTTTTAAGAACTTTAGGCAATCCAGCTGTGAAATGCTACACTGAGCAAAAACAAAACATGACGGGGCGCGAAGTAAGGGTGGATTCCGTTGTTGTTGTTGCTGCTGCATGTTCAGCAGCTACCTGTGAAAACACTGTTGCTGAAAGGAAGTGCGTCCCAAGTGCCGCAAGCTAAGCAGCACCATGGAGACAGTCATAAACCTCTTAAACTGTTTTGAAGACACCTGTCTTTGATGGGTAGATTCCAAAATACTCACTGAAAAACAGAAAAACAAGTCTCTATTTGAAATTCTACTTGATTCAAGCACGGACAGCAAAATGCATAAAAACATGTTTAAGCACATAGATTTACATATTGAGGTATGACTAAAAAAAATAACACTGAGGGTTGGTTTGGGTTTTTTTGTTGTTGTTGTTGTTCTTTCATTCTGTTTTTCTGCATGACTTACCCTTAAATCACTCATGCAAATGTAGACATTCCAGGCAGGAGTCTTGTATGTTGCGTTTTGTGGAGGGAAAACAGGAACAGTCATCCAAGATTCGGAACCACTGACTTAACTGTAGGAACTGTCCAATTAGGTGAGCCAGTGTCTTGGTTTTTTGTTGTTGTTGTTGTTGTTGTTGTTTGTTTTATTTTGTTTTTACTGGAGAGTAGGTGACTAGAAAACAAGAGCATCTCTAAACAGTCCCATCCTGCATCAGTGGTCCAGTGGTCCTTTAGATCACCTCCCACCTCTTATACACTCATCTTTTCTAACCACTCCGAGACCAAGTGCACCAGGAAGGCAGGAGGGTGGAACTCCAGGTGGACGTCCTATTGCCCTCCCCTCTCTTTCAACTGAGGGATGCTCATAGCTCATTATTACCATCATAGGCAGAGCTGCCACTGCATCGTTTTCCTTTTTGTCACAATTTAGGGCTCACGCATTCTCTGGGTCACTACAGCAATCTCTGTTCCATGATGGCTGATGGTCACGTTAGACCCAGACAAAACAGTCATTCTCCAATCCTATAGAGTGATGGGTAGTGCCCTAGACCTGGAATCTCTTCTCTGTGAGAAGGGAGCCTTGTGTGTGTTTCTATTACCATCACACATCGATGCCTGATGTAATTTTTTATTTTTAGTCCATCATAGCCACCCACAGATACCTCACTAAGTGAATTATATGATTGTGTTTTTCCACCACAAAAACTTCAAAGAAGTAGTAGTTTACCTGTTGACTTTCTTTCTGTCCTTAGAAGCTAGCATCTACAACATACAAAATAGGAATGACCACATAAAGTTTAATTCCACACTAATCTTTGGAGCATTTCCTGAAGGCAGTGGATGGGTATCCTAGCAGAGAGAGCTCTGCCAAGGACACTTGGGCTTATGCATCGGCCAAATAACTGAATTGCTCTGAGCAAGTCACCCAGCCTCCCTAGCCTTCCATCTAGGCAGCTATACAAGGAGAACCGTTACTATGGAGGATAATGCCAAGCTAACAAGCATTTTATTCAGCTCTTTCTTCGCCATACTCTGCCAAGAGCTTTGCATTAAGAATACTGTCCAATTATGGCAACAAGCCTATCAGGAGGGCTGATTGTTCCATGGTTGCAAGTGAAGAAATTAAGACAAAAAGTTAAACAACTTACTTAGATGTACAGTTAAGTGGTAAAATAGGCAGGCATAGGCTCCAAAGTGTATCCAGAACCTCTCTGACCTGCTCATGTAAACAGTTAATGGCAGCCAATGGGATATAAGAAGTGGCAGTGCCCTTGTTATTCAGAGCACCAAACCACTCAGCAGGTAGTGTGAGTCTTCCCAGGTAAGTACCGAGTCATAAAGTACTGTGTAGAGGACTTACTTTTCAAGGGTACTTAGTATGCAACTATGTGGGAGAGGAAGAGAAAGCAGATAATTTATTTCAAGCTAAATGATTTACAACTTGAGACAGAAAAAAGCCTCTGTTTGCAGCACTCTGAAGTCAGGCCAACGTTTCAGATAACCCACTGGAAAGCCGTCGTACCTGTTTTGTTCTTTGGAGATTAAGATGGGGCATTTATGTCTGTTACTTCCTGAAATGGGCTAATCACCCTCTGGTGCTTTTTGTACTCAGCTCCTTTAACCTTGTTTCCTACAGAAGCAAACTCATTCAGGGCTGAGAGGTTTGTTTTGTGTTGGATTTTCCTTTACAAGCCTATTAAGGTGAGGAATGAGTTTATGGATTTATGATATGGACCAGCTGCTGTTCTTTCTTAATAATAATAATAATAATAACAACAACAACAACAGCTGCTGCTGGGCCTCTGCAGGCCATGCTCCTCCCATGTAAGCACACCCAGGTGATTTCAAGCTATAAATCAAACAATAAAGATTTGGTATCTCGAGCTGTTGCACCACAACTGAGATCCTCATGTGAGTCTAGGGTCTGCACCAATGCCATGATTCTGTCAGCACGGCAGGTCCTTGCTCAGTTTGGCTCCCAACAAGGCATATATTTGTCACATGGTATATTTAAAGACCTTAAGATATGGTGTCCCCTGCTGTTAGACAACTCAGAGCCCTGTGGTTCTTTATTGTCCCACTTCAGAAGGACAGAGTGGGTTTGGACATCTGGGAACATTTTTTTTTTCTAGGCAAGGCTGGGCAGGATTTCTTCCACGTTGAGATTTTTCTAGGTAGAAAAAGGCTTGAGCAATTTGGTCCCACATAAGACCCCAGAAGTGGCTGTATTTGGCCCCTCCTCGTCTTGGTCTGTTTCCTCTTGTTTGTTGAACATAATATCCTTAATACGGAAGTCAGAATACTGCAACTTCAAAAGAGGGAAATAGGAGGAATCCCAGAATCTACCCACCCTGGCTCTTTGTGTATTCTCTTGGAGAAATGCATTTTTTTAAAAACGGGAAGCAAGCCTTCTCACTTCTACAGCATAGCAAAATGAAAATAACTTATTCTCAAGTAAAAAATATTTGTTTTCCGGGTGTGGTGGCACACGCCTATGATCCCAGCACTCAGGGAGGCAGAGGCAGGTAGATCTCTGAGTTCTAGGCCAGCCTGTTCTCCAAAGTGAGTCCAGGACATCCAAGGCTACACAGAGAAACCCTGTGTGTGTGTGTGTGTGTGTATGTGTGTGTGTGTGTGTGTGTGTGTTATACATTTCTCTGTCTCTGTCTCTCTGTCTCTCTCTGTCTCTCTGTCTCTGTCTCTCTCTGTCTCTGTCTCTGTCTCTCTCTGTCTCTGTCTCTCTGTCTCTGTCTCTCTCTGTCTCTGTCTCTGTCTCTCTCTGTCTCTGTCTCTGTGTCTCTCTGTCTCTGTCTCTCTGTCTCTGTCTCTGTCTCTCTCTGTCTCTCTCTGTCTCTCTGTCTCTCTCTGTCTCTGTCTCTGTGTCTCTCTGTCTCTCTCTGTCGCTGTCTCTGTCTCTGTCTCTGTCTCTGTCTCTCTCTCTCTCTCTCTCTCTCTCTCTCTTACACACACACACACACACACACACACACACGGGTCTAGGTTAGGTGCCCCTTCTGAGCTGCCCCCACATAGGTGGTACGAACTGAACTCTAGTCCTCTTCAAAAACCCCAAATGCTCTCATCTGCTGAGCCATCTCCCCAGCCATTAAGTAATGGTTTGAGTAATAGCTTTGAGATCAAGAGGAAAATGTCAAATGTCATTCTCCTATACCTAGACAACAGCATCCCAGATAACTCTTAGAAACAATGTAACAGCCACATTTTTTTTAAAAAAAAAAAAACCTACTTAACAAACCCAGGCATAGTTGTGAACGCCTATAGCCCCACCTGTTCTGTAGGGTGAAGCCCCAGGATTGCTAAAACAATCCTTTTGCTTTGTTTGTCACCAACCAAGACAACTTAGAAACACTGTTTCAATTTTTAAAAATATATTTAAAAGGATTGAAGTTGTATCTCCTGGCACTTGCCTAACCGTAAAGCCTAGTGTTCAACCCCAACTACCACACTGCCAGCCAGTCAATCAGCTTCCACTAATGAAATTGCCTTAGACTTGGATGTTGAAGGTCTGTTTCCATTTTCTTCTCAGAGGACTCAAGTGCAGGCATAGGACTCCTTTTTTTGGATCTGTTTTGTAAACTGAGTTGAGCCCGGTGTCACCTTCAAAAGGACAAGTGTCCTCACCTGCTCAGGATGCTATAAAAGACACCACAGACAGGGGGCTTCTAAAAAGCAGAAATTAATTTCTTATAGCTTTTGAGAAATTTCTAGCTCTGGGGCTAGAAATGCCAAGATCAAGATGCAAGTAGATCTGGTGACAGCTCACTTCCCAATGCACAGTCCATTTTCTTAGCATCAAAGGGATCTCTTCGGGGTCTTTAAAAAGAAAAGGACATCAATAAAATCCACGCGGCCATAGCCTGCATAACCGCTTCTCCCTAGCTCCATTTTCATATATAGCTTTGAGCATTCAAGTTTGGCATATGAATGAGAACACATTTGGCACCAACGCATAAGATGAGGAAAATAAGCACTGAGAGGGACACACATACCAATGAGTTAGCTCACAAGTATAAGCAATCAGCTTTTATTTTGAAGTTCATTAAGTTGACAGAACCTTCCTTACGGATCCCTTACAGCTTTGTTGAGATGGGTATCTTTTTAATCTCTAAAACTCAAAGAGATCTAGCCCTACATTAGTTAAGAAAATCAAAAGGGAGCCCAGAGTTCCAGCACTTTCCGTGGGTGTTAAGAGTTCCACATTCTCTCTAAAGACCAGTTTCCACACAGATGCCTATAACTGTGAATGTCCAATGGCATGAAGACCACATGTGAGCTATAGAACGCCACACCATAATAATATTGCTTTAATATATATTAAATACATATATATATATATATATATATATATATATATATATATATATATCACAAATTGATACTCAGTAAGTGATGCACAGACAACATAATGGGAATGTTTCAATTCCAAAAGAAATAGCAGACGGAGAGCACTAATAGCTAAGGACACAAAAGAGCAGACTGATTTCTGGCATAGAAGGTGATTAGATATGGCTGGTGAAGTTGGCGCATTTGAGAAAACAGAGAGACCAGGGCTAGCCATGAAGGATCTATATACCAGGGTCAGTAGTGATGGTCCAGTACCCCTGGACCTGTAACCCTGTGTCCTGATTCAGCAGGGTTAGAATTAAGGGTGTGGTATCTGTAATTTATTAGAGAATCAGAGCTGTGTTGTCCAGGCCATAGTCTATGGGGAAAGTGCTGTTTTTCTTACCCTTAAGTTGGTGAGTAGCTCCTGTTAGCAACATGGATGAGACTTATTTTTACTTTAATATTGATTAGGTTATCTTAGAAGTAGGAGGTTAGAAAAGTAACTCATTCCAACTGGGGTGTTTATTCGAGGGGCGGGGCGGGGGGAACTCTTTCTAGTTTCCAAACTTGAAACTTTTGCCTAAAATTTTATACTTGTTTTAATCACAAGAGAATTACTAATTATCACATTACCTTTCATTTGGGGGGGATGTACACAGGTGTGAGTTTGTGGGGTTCATGTACACATGTGTATGCGCACATATGGAGACTGTCTACCTTATTGATGGAGATAGAATTTCTCATTGGCACCTGGCTTCATCAGTTAAGGCAGGCTGGCTAGCCAACAAGCCTGATAGAAAGAACTTGTCTTTTACATAGCTGTTGGGGATTGAACTTGGTGTCTTGTGCTTGTATGGCTAAGCCCTTTACTGAGTGAGCTATCTCCTACCTCATGTTTTTATTTTTCAAATAATTTTCTTTTTTAAGTGTTATTCCTGGTATTATTATTATTATTATTATTATTATTATTATTATTATTATTATTATTATTATTATTATTATTATTCCATTGAAACAAGCAAAGGGACAGTGGTTCCTTGATACATCTTCATTTGTTCATCACACAGTGCTCTGCTAGGGAAACTGGCGCAGCTCTACTTGAGGTGTTGGTCCTTTGCCACCCCAAGCCTGCATCATGGTGTAAGCCATGCCTGCTTCCTGGGCTGATGCTATGATAATCTCACTGGTCTCCACTTCTATTCAGTGCAGCCCCTTTAAGCCTCTAGTCAAACCTCACTCCAGAGTGAAGTCATCCACTTGGATATATACAGAGACTTATGGCATCTCCTGCTGAAGACTGGACCACTTTCTGTGAGCTTCCAATGTCATCCAAGTGCCTCCCCAGGGTCTAGAGACTGGGAGGATTTAACGCCTTCCAATGTCATCTTGGCCAGGTCCCTTTCATCATATTTCCAGCAACATCTATGACAGCTGCAAGAGCCCTGCCTTCTTGGATGGCTTTTTTTTTTTTTTATCCCAGAGTCTCTGCTGGGAATGCTGCTCTTCCAAGCCTTCTACCTAAATCCCTTTCCAAGTGTGTTCTGTGATTCACAGTACTAACATACACCCTTCCCTAGTCTGGTTGTCATTGTGTAATTGTGTACCTGTTTAATTAATTAATAATTAATTAATTAACTTTTTGGTGCTTTCCTTATTTTCACTGGCCAGAGACTCTAAGAGGCAGACATCCACCTGATTAGGCACCATTAGATATCCACAGAGAGAGCCCCTGGCATTAACTCCAGAACATGGCTAGCTTGAAATGGCAGAATTTATTCCTTGGTAATATGGAAGCTAGAAGTTAAAATCAAGGTGCTCCAGTTGGGATCACATTCAGAGATATTGAGGGTTAGGGAATCAATGTACCTGGAGAGAGGAAGGACACAATCCAACACGTGGTGCCAAAAACTGAGTTAAATAAAATTATGAACAAGAATTTCTCACTCACACAATGGAAGTGGCCATAGTGTGTGCTATATGAAAGTCAAGAAGCTAAAGTTCAAAGCTAAGGTGAGATTTATAGATATATAAAGTTTTACTATAGTTTCAAATTAATAGAAATTTTATACTCATCAACTTAAAAGAAATTAGAATAGACTCAGACACAATATTCTAGGAACTCTTGCCTTTGCTTTCACCTCACTGAGGAGTGTGCTTCATGAGTACAGCTCCTACTTGCGTTCTTTAGGGTCAGATGTGGAAGGAAATAACAGACAGTATTGTGTCAGGAAAAGGAAAGATCCTCTACATACATACGTGTGTGTGTGTGTGTGTGTGTGTGTGTGTGTCTGTGTGTCTGTGTGTCTGTGTGTATAAGGTGCTTTAGGGTTCTTTTTTATTAATGTGTTGACCAGGTCAGTATCAAATCATTGAAACACTTACATTATCTTATATATGAACTCCAGAGAATATACATGTTATCTCATATGCTCTGCCTTCTCTTTGCATAACTGCTTTGGAAGTGTGGTAGACAAGTCAGGCCATAAGGCCATATTCTCAAGTTCATTTCTCTTCATATTAGCTGCACAGACTTGTGTAATTAACTTTTCTGCATCAGCTGCCTTACCTGTACAATTAGGGTGGTAACATCCTACCGTGGGGGGGAGGGGCTTCTGTGGAGATTGACTGAGATGATTGTATAAAACATATAGAATTATGTTGGCACGGTAAGGATTCTAAACCTTAGCAACTATTTCTATTACATGCTTGCCTGCCTTGAGGTAAATACTGTAAGATACGAAGGTTTGTACAATTTATATGTTAGAGTCTTGTGCAAGTTGAGTTCTGTGTACATAACAGAGTCTCTTAGCTTATCATTTTCAGCTGCCTCTAAAAAAAACCCTTATCTACTGAAATGAGGCCTGGACCAAGAGAGCAGCTGTGCAAATACTCATAACCCTTTGCAGATTGCCCAGACTCCGCTGTAGTTAGAACCACGTGTTGTCATTGACCAAAGACAAATCTTTAAAATTATAATTAGCAAAAGGTATAACCGATACTTATAGACAAATCGTTACCAGCCCACAGCAACTGATCAACATGCATTGCTGGAAACAAACAGTCTGTGAGCAGAGAAACAAATCGTTCTGTGCTTGAGTGAGGATCAACATGGCTTAATGTGCCCTGGTAAAAATGGTTTGGAAACCAGCAGGCCGTGTCCTAACAAGGAATAGATTCTGTATCCTGGGAAGATGAAGATATAAGATGTGACCTGCTTTGCTCATAATGGGCCTCCCTCCCCGGATAATACTTAGGTTCATTGGAAAGAGATGATCCAAAACTTATATATTTTCTGCCTAAGCAATAGAGCAAATAGTGTCGGTTGCAGTGACAGATCTGCAGGACTGGAGGCTGCAGCGTTCTCTTGAGGAATACTGAGACAATGACGTCTACTTGAAAATGTCTCTACTAATGCTCTGTACACTCTGAAACCTCGTCAGAATAATCACAGCTTTTAATTAAGCAACCATTTTATTTTTTAATCTGTCTATGGCTCTCATTGGTTATGAAAATGGTGCCAAGTTTCTGGTTTCTTCATTTGTGGGTAGTTTTTGTTTTTTGTTTTTGTTTTTTGTTTTTTGTTTTTTGGGGGTTTTTTTGGCTTGGTTTTTCAAGATTTCTCTGTGTAGCCCTGACTGTCCTGAAACTCTTGTGGTAGACGAGGCTGGCCTCAAACTCAGTGATCCACCTGCCTCTGCCTCCAGAGAGCTGGGATTAAAGGCCTGAGCCACCACCTCTCAGCTACAATTTGGTTCTTAATTTTCCTCATAAAGATAAATAGAACTAATAATAAAAATATTTCAAGGTTAGTGAAGCTTTACAAATGTAGTCACTTGTAACATTATCTCAGTCTCTGAGGACCAGGAGGCAGTCGAGGCATCTTCAAGTAGTTGTAGCTGAGAGAATCACATAAGTGTCTACTCAAGAAATCGCCCTGGCTGTCCTCATCAGAAAACCAGCCCAGGGCCATGGGATCTGCTCCTGTGCTCACTAATGTGTTCTTGGCAAGAAACGTTTAGTTGAACCAGTTACTGCCTTGACCTCTCCTCAGGACTGCTACTAAGTTTGCCCAGTTTGCCCAGAACAAATAACCCAAGAAAGAAATCAAGATAAAGTCACAGAGCATCCTATGCCCTAATCTTGGAAGACTTAGTTTCTGTCGTGTGGTGTTGGTTACACAGACCATCCCAGGTCTGTGATAAGGAAATCAGTGTTTGAGAGTCCTCGGGGACTGGCTACCATAATCTCGGTGATACATAAGATTTACTGTCATTTCCATGTGCAGGGCAGGTATATACAAGATGTACAGCATTTATAATGTGCATTTCCTCATCAACAAGTGAAGTGACTGACATGATAGGAGTATGTAGAGCCAGGGAGGTAGTTTCGTGGGTACAGCCCTTGCCACACGAGCCTGACAACGTGGGTTTGAACCCTAATACCTACACGGGTGGAAGAGAAGAACCAATTCCTGCACTGACCCTCTGATCTCCACACATGTGCCATGGTACATGCATGTCCACATTCACGTGCACACAAGACACACACAATAATAATAAATTTAACTTAATATGTTTTACTGTATACTATGAATTATATTATGTGAACTTCATACATATATACAATGTATTTTATTTTACTTTTATTTAACTAATTTATTCAGATTACGTCTTGATTGTTATCCCCTCGCTTGTATCTTCCTGCTCCCCCTCCCTCCCTCATATAATGTATTTTAATCACATCTACTGCCCACCCCTCCAACTCTCTCCCCAGCCCCTCTCCCAACTCTTCCTGTCTTCTTTCCCCTTATTTGACATATTCAGTTTAATTAGTGATGCCTGGATGCACATGATTATGGGGCCATCCACTGGAACAACATACCAGTGGGCCACACTCCCAGAGAAAGAGCACTAGCTCTCTCCCAGCAGCCATCAGCTGTAAGGGGTGTGGCCCTCCATCCACGCTGGCCTTTTGGCTAATTGATCTAGTGCATCCTGTACAGCCACCACAGCTGCGGTGAGTTTGTGAGCTCAGCAGTTACGTAGTGTCTGGAAGACAGCATCTCTCAGCTCTCAGCCCCAACCTCCTGCTCTTGTATTCATCCCCTTCCCCCGCCCCCCCGAGTTTTGCAATGCTCCCTGAGCTTTGGGGTGGAGGTGGGGGTGGGGGTTTCACATAGATATCCTACTCAGGGCCAAGTACTCACAGCCACTTATTCTAGCTCTTGGGCCAGGGATGAGTCTCGGCGTTAACCGCTGCCCACAGCAAAAAGCAGCTTCTCTGGCCAGGTTGAAATCAGCACTACAGATATAAATATTCAGAAGGAATTTTGACAACTTGGCCATTTACCAAAACAGCAAACATGGGCCCCCTCCTAGGGTCTCTTTAGCGTGTGCTCCTGAGACTTTTGCAGACAGGACACAAATCCTCTCCCATGGAGCAGACCACAAATTCAATCGGAAAGTAGGATTGTTTTTGTAACTCCCTTAACAGCCATGCTACCAACATACTTGCTACACACACACTACACACATACTACACATATGCCACACACATGCTACACACACACATAGGTGCACGAAGGCATGCACAAACACACGCAGGCACCTGCACGCATGCACCTTATCTGTCAGGTAGGTATTGTAGCCTGCAAGGTCCAGCACTGGGTGAGACCGTGGATGTCTTTTTGTGCCATGCAGTAGCATCTTCTGACACTGTAAATGCTAGTCAGCAGAGAAGTCATTTCCCTGTTAGTTGTAGATTGATTTCTTTACATTGTGCAACCAAAACATGTAGTGTCTTCAACTAACTCTGGAAAAGTTGTTCATTGACTTCTACATGTATGCTATGGCACATGTACTTAGTGTCTCTCTCTCTCTCTCTCTCTCTCTCTCTCTCTCTCTCTCTCTCTCTCTCTCTCTCTCAAATAAAAGGGAATAATTTGTTTTAATGTTATTGTCACCATAGTATTCACTCTCTTTATTTAAGCTATCCTCACCAGAGTTTGATAACCTTTTGATAATCAGCCCAGCATCTGTAAAAGTCCATTTAAACAATGACAAGATATTAATCATGATGTCTGTTGAGGGGCTGAGGAGATAGATGTCTCGGTAGATAAAGTGCCTGCTGAAAAACATGAATACTCAAGTTCAGACAGATTTTCAACAGCCATGTAAAAATCCAAGCACGGCAGCACACATCTGTAGCAGCAGCACAAAGGAGGCACAGGCAGAGACAGGTGGATCCCAGGGCCTCAATGGCCACAGTCTAGCTCAAATAATGAGCTCCAGGTTCAGAGTAGGACCCTTTCTGAGAAACAATAACAAGAAAAAGGAGGAAGAGGAAGAAAGTGGCAAAGAAAACACCTATATGAACTTCTGCCTGCCATACATCAATACAGGATTGAGTGTACCCATGGACACATACATGCATATACCACATGCACATGGGAAAACACACACACACACACACACACACACGTCTATTAACCAATTCATGAACACAATGATTGACAGCGTAATTCATTTTAGAAGAGTAAAACTACTTTGTTCTCCTGTAACAGCCACCAACTTCAATTTAAATGAGCAATTCATTCTTTTTAATCCAGTGTTTCCTAAATCTCTCACCACCGCCTCCACATTTTAGGGATCTCTAGAGTTTGCTGACTCTTTGCTTATTTTGCACGACAAGTAGAAACTAGTTATTACAGAAGACTATACTTACATAAATAAACGATGAGGTAAAATCTAAGATTACTTGGGATCTCTATCTCCAAATCACATTGCTACAAATCACAACATTTCATTTCCTTATCAGTTACATCTATAAAGCTATGGTTTGGCAATTTATTTCATCATTGATATATCGTGCAGCCTGTTTTAGTTTTACTTCTCATAAGATACACCCCACTCTACACATGCCACAATCAATTAAAAATGATACCACAGCAGTTTAAACCTAAGAGGATATTTATTATTATTAGAGGTTTCTTTTTGTTAAAAACAGTTCCTCTTTTTTTTTTCAGTCTTTTGTAACATTTAGTTTTGTATATCATTGATACAATATTTACTGAAATCTCCCATAATATAGATATTGGCCATAAATTGTATTTTCTGCACCATATTTTTCTTCACAATATTTGTTAGTATATCTCATACATTTCTTTTTTTTTTTTTTTTTTTTTTTTTTAAGGATTGGGACTTATTTCTGTCAACAGTACTGCCTCTCTACATTTCTTGTTCCCTCTTCAAATATCAGATTAAATTTTAGGACCTCCTAATCCATGGAATGGTATTAAATCACATTAACTGCTCGGTGTACATTATCTACAGACGCTGGCAGCATCCGTCCTCACAAAGAGAAGCGTGAAAAGCCAAGGTGTGAGGGCAAGCTGGCCCTTCTGAGACTCTCCCACCATACCCATCACCACACAAGCACTGTGCGCAGAGATCAGTTCAGCTGACGGCACTTCTCTTGGCGTGTTTAACTTTCTCCTTAAAAATAATACTGAGGCATTTTTTAAAAAAAGTGATCAAGGCGCAAAACAGGAGCCTCTACAAACACTGCGCATGCGCATACCTAAACACCCACACACTTAGCCGCCTAGCTCTTACAGAGCTTATTTGCTTAGACTCAAAGTCGTATTGCGAAGTTTAATTCTAGAACAAATATTTTCTTCTTTTTCTCATTTGCCTTGTGGCATTGTAATTCATCGTATGATGCTAATCTAAGCCGAGGATCGCCCCCACACAATAAGCCGATTCCTTTTCCTGCCATCAGCCCCAGATAATTCACACAAAGTATCATAGGACTTGACAGAGCATGGGCCGCATATCAGTGACTGAGCTAAATTTTATTCCCTAATCTTCATTTGCAAATATCAAAAGCATGTTCTCAGGCTCGCAGACCAGAATATGCGTGTTTACAAAAGGATAAGTTCCTCACATCCTCTAGTGGACTGACGACTGCTCTACACGTTGCGTTCCCTCCAGTTTTAGGTTAACGCTTTGATTCCTATATGCGAACACTAAACTTCTTGAATTATTTTAATCCACGGCTCAGCCCTGATCTCAGTGATGCAGGACACACTCAGCATGGTCAAGGCCCAGGGTTCCATCCTCAATCCTGCCACACGCTCAAAAAAAAAAAAAAAAAAAAAAAAGATCAGCCTATTTCTTTTTTTTTTTTTTTTTTTTTTTTGTATTTTATTTATTTTTGGGGGCAAAGGCACATGCCAAGGCACACAAGTCCAGAAGACAACCTTCAGGAACTGGTTCTCTCCCTCCACCCTGTGGGTCCCAGGAATTGAACCCAGGTCCTCAGACTTGGCTACAAAAAGCCTTTACCATGAGTCATCTGACTGGCACAGGCTGTCCTATTTCTTTTCTATTGTTTTCAGTACCTTCTCAATCCTTGATTGTTTCTTTCAGAGGATTTCCTAAAACAGAGTTTTACTTAGAAAACAATTATGTGAACACGCTAGTGTTTAAAAGTAAAATCTTGGGGCTGGGGAGATGGTTAGGTAGTTAAGGGCCCTTGCTGCTCTTGCAGAGGACCAGAGTTTGGTTTCCCAGAACCACATGGGGCCACTCCCCTCTGCCTATAACTGTAACTCCAGGGGACCCAGTGCCTCCTCAGCTGTGAACGTCTGCAAACATGCACACACACACACACACACAATAAAGGAAGGAGGAGGAGAAGAAGAAGAAGCTGCCTAACCTTGCACTGGCTGGTTTTCGGTCTGTAGCTTTATTATATACTTTAGTAAATCCAATCTAAGGCTCCAAAACTCCAGCCTTTCAATAATGCCTATCAGAATTTTTATTTCTTGTCTTTCGTACCATAATTGTCTATTAAAATAATCCATGCTTAGATGAAAACTTCAGGTATACAACCATAAAGAAAGCCTCTCCAGTCCTCTCAAAAATTAACTTTAAAGGCTGAATAGTACAAGCAGGAGACTCACAAAATTTTAAGACCTGTTTCTGTTCGGATCTTAAAAACAGGCTTGTGGCCTAAACACTGGGAAGGCAGGCCTTTGTCACCCTCCCTTCAGAGAAGGCTGGCAGGTTGGCAGGGCAGGCCAGACACCGCTTTCACACTCTCAGGGCCTTTAGTGCACAGAGCGCGTACTGAGTCATGGTGGGCAGTGGGCAGTGGCCGGCTGTGTAGTGGGTACCACCTCCATTGCAGGAAGGCTTCATAGCTAACTCTAACAGATGGGTTGTCCAGCCTTCTGCTGGTGCGTAACAAACCGCCCCTAAGCCAACAGCTCATGACCACCATGCCGTTACCTCTCTCGACTCTCAGGGTTGCCCTACTGCTCAGCTGCACGGCTTGCCTGGTTGCATTTGAGGTTGCTCGTGCAGCTTTAGTTTGTTGCAGGGGAGCCGGAGCGTTCACAGTTACTGCACTAAAACGTCTAGACTCAGCTGAGAGCTTGGCACAACTGCGCCTTCACGTGTCTTTTCAGTGTGGTTTCGCCATCGGTCTGGCTGTTGTTTTACATGCCACTCTGAGGTTTAAAAGCACACACACACACACACACACACACACACACACACACACACACAAAATGGAACCTTCGGTGCCACCTTCTGCCTTAATTCCCCAGAGTCACATGTGCTGTATGCTCTTGTGTGAACTGAGTCACAGCGCCTGCTCAGGACCAGTCTGAGAATAGGTGCACAGAGTCTGAGGCATTGGGGCCATCTTTAGAGTCTAGCCAACTTACTTTAAAGGACTTTTTTTTCTTCATTCCATTAAAACACCAAATGTTCTCCACTTCTTTTCTAGTTCCTTGTGGTTTTGGTGATTTGCCAAAACCTACAAATCTCACCTTTGTATCTGTGAACATGAAGAACGTCCTGCGCTGGAATCCACCGGAAGGTCTATGTGGAGGTCAAGTCACATACACTGTGCAGTATTTCATGTAAGTTGCTTCTTTCCCTTGCAGCTAGTTTACAAGTAGACTCAGGCTCCTGTTAATTCTACAAAGGTAGGCTCTCTGTGGCATTAAATAACCTTTGAAAAGGAAAGATTTGGGCATTTCCTGTTTCCTTGATGATGTAATAAATTATGCAGTGGTTATTCTATGGAGCCAGAAGCATTGAACATTCATGCAAGACCACGAGGGTGTACTTATGAGAACTGAGAAAGGGGGGCAGCAGAATGGTTGAGTAGGTTAAGGTGTTTACCACCAAGCCGGAAGTCCCTTTGCTGGGACCCACAATGTTGGAAGGAAAGAACTGAGTCCAGCAAGTTGTCTTCTTACATCCGCATGTGCATTGCAGTATGTGAATGTGTGCACATCCGAGTGCACATGCACATGCACAAGTAAATAAGAAATGAGGTTAATGGAGAAATACTGAAGCAGTATTCTCTGGGTAAGCAATCGTGGCGATCCATCAACTCTGAGAGCTCTAGCTTATGGGGATTTTTTTTTAGCTCAAACAGTGCAATGCTCTGCTCCCACTAAGCACAGCACCAAATAGACACTTCAACATATTCTTCAAGACCGTTCACAGGCAAGAAAGAATGCAAAATGGATAGACAATGTCCATCTCCAGAGACCAGAAGAAAAGGACACAGCTGGGCGTGGTGGCACACGCCTGTACCAGCACTCTGCGAGGCAGAAGCCAGTGGATCTCTGTGAGTTCCAGGCCAGCTTGGGCTACAAAGTGAGTCCAGGACAGCAAAGGCTGCACAGAGGAAACCAAACCAAAAATAAATAGATAATAAAATAAAAATGGAGGGGTTAGGTAGTGTTTTCACCACCAAACACTGATGGAAGGATCCCCAAGGAACCACAGTTTGGTGCCACAGGAGGTCACAAGAAGGGGAGCTGAAGTGACAAACTCATCATGTACTGTGCAGTGAGAACTCTAGAGCGAGAGAAATGCAGGAAGAAAGAAGAATCAGAGGATGGATGGCAACCTAGGAAGATCGGGACCTTGCAGGAGTGCTGTGAACCACATCAGCCCCCGGGAGTCCACAAGCTAAAGGCAGGCAGGTGCTCCAGCAGAAAGAATGACAGATTTCATAAAAAGAGTAATTCTTTCTCACAGTTCTTGGGGTTTCTTGGGCTCAGATGAATGGAATCTGGTCTCACTTGGGATCTTCCACGCAGCTTTTAGTCTATTGCTGATGAGACTTGCCTCATAGTCAGCCAACAGGTGGCCACAGTCACAGCACTAGTAAGAAACAAGGACAGCAACTACCTGTAATTATTGAGAGTGATAGAGAGAGGAGGATGTGAATAAAAGGTTTCCCCCAAGAACTTTCCCGTGGAAGTGAGAGAAGTCATAAAGTAATGAATGGTCTGCATCGTTTTATTAAAGTAGATAAATAACAATCTTATCTGTTAGTTCTTGTTTTTGAGATGGGGCCTCGTCTAGCCTAAGCTAGCCTCTGACTTTGTATATAGCTGAGGGTAACTTTGAACTCCTAATTCATGTATCTACTTTCCAAGAGCTAGGATTATAGACATGTAATAAAAGCCAGGGTTGTATATAGAATTTTAGAAATCTGAATAGTGACAGCAAGCGTGACTGTAGAACGTCCTTGTTTTCTTGGCATCTGTGAGGAATTGGTTCTGGACCCTCCACAGATGCACAAAGACCTTGATATAAGATGACTTGGCATTCCCCTATAATCTGCATATGCCCTCCTATACTCTGTAAGTCATCCCTAGGTTATTAGAGTACATGTTACCAATGTAAATACTATGGAAGTGCTGTCATACTATGGATGTTCAGTAAAGATGCAGTTTCGCCGCCCCCCCCCCAAGGTTTTTAATCCACAGGTAGTTGAATCCACAGAGCAGAACCCGTGGATACAAAGGGTCAACTGTGCATCATTATTTTAATAATTAACTTCTCTGTGGTTTTCAAAACTATGGTCTTCACCTAAAACTTCCAAGGAACTAATATGCCTCAGGGTGAACACTTGAACTTCATCAATTCATTTAAATTTACATCATTTACTTTTATTAGGATTCAAACCAAGTAAAAAAATCTCTGCTTTATTGAAAACACGTACATCAGGTCTAACCTGGTTTCTGTCCATCAGTGGAATAAAACACTCAGCATCAATTACACTGAAAGCTTCTGGTGAATGAGTTGTAGGGTAATTTATTTCTCCCTTGGTTATAGATCCAAGTTATATTGTTTGATGGTTTGAACTTTAAAAAGTTGTACAACATTTGCAAGATGGAATGACCATTTTTGTCCTTGGAAAATGAATTCTGACCATTATAGGCAGGTCAACCCTCCAGGGATGCTCCTGTCTAGAACCCCATTCTCATTTCCAAGGATGGTCTCAGGAGCTGGTGCTTAGAGAAAGACTTCAGCTTCGTTGAGAGAAACAGCTGCCAACATGTCCTCACTCCTCCTTCCATTAGGTGGGGGCAAAAAGAGCTTTCTCTGTCCTCTAGACCTCCCAGCACTTCAGAAATAACTTTTAAAAAATAACCAGGATCATCATTCATGTGTGAGAACAAATAAGTTATATCGTACAACTTTTTAAAGTGAATACTTAAAGAGACGCCTGCCCTGTGGGAGTTCTGACATGCCTGGGTCTACACAAGGTAGACAGGGGCAAAGGGTACAGTGCTAAAGTCAAGCGGCCCTGGGTTTGTGGACTAGGTTGTGAACCTGGTTGGGTGACCTGAGTAGGTTACACACATTGATACATTTTATAGAGGTTTGTTTCCAGAGCGAGATTTTTAAAGTTTTAACTATACCCACCAAATAATTTAATGTATATAATGTCACAGCATGTATATAATTCCCCAGCTTTGGCACTGGGGAACTCAGTTCCAGCTCCAGATAAACCTTCTACTGCTTCTGCAAACTTGACTAGATCCCTTAATCTTACTGAATTTCAATTTCCTGTTCCATAAAAATGGGACAAAAACTGGTTGCTACACAGTTGAGTGAGGTGAAGAGTCTAAGCCTGGAGTGCCAGCCTCAGCTCATCACAGACACTCTAGTAAGCATCTGTCAGGCTTACTAGAAACAGCTGGAGACCAGCGAGGCCCCAAGGCTTGTCCCTGGGGAGATTAACTTTACTGGAAGAGCTGTCAGATCTCCCATTCAGATATCAGTGACACAACTTTTCCCCTTGGTCAGCATCTGCATGGTAAAAAGGTGCCCTGCCCTAGGTCAAGGGAGGCAGTTTAAGAAGGGAAAGAAAGACAGACAAGGGAAAGAAAGACAAGTATTTTTCCAGCTTCAAGTCAAGACCTGTTGATAGGTCAAGAAATCAACCTTGAAGCCAAAGCCGAAAAATGAGGTGTGTACGGTCATTGTCAGCTACATAGTGAGTTCAAGGCTAGCCTGGACCATATGAGACCCCCCAATCTCAAAAGACCAAAAACAAAATAATAAAATAAAGTTAAAAAGGAAATCAGTTTTCAGTAACATAAATAGTATCTTTTATGGAAAGAAATGGGTAGGGGATGGACTGGTAAATAAACAAGTGCGCGGTGCACAGAGAAATTTGGGTGTTATCAGTAAAGCCTGTTTCTGCATGCTAGATAAGTATGTTTTGTGAAATGAGTCAAAATGTAACTATGCAAATACAGATCCATTTTTCTTTTGATCATTGGTCTGAAAGTCCCCGGGCAGTGTTGATAACCTGCATGGAGGAGTTGACAAGATCTGACTGTTTCTAGCATGTTTGGCAGATGTGGCACTTATGAAATGCGAGAGAGCTGCTTCAGAACCGTCGCCACATCCTTCAACAACCTTGGCAATATTTAACAAGGGCGCCACATCCTCCTTGTCAAGGCGTACTCTTCCCCTGACTTTAGTGATGCATGTTTCTCCAGCCCCCCCCCCCCCCGCCGCCCCCCTTTGCTTATTCCCAAGTCCATTTTGGGCTCACTTTGACGCTCCTGAAGTTTTCATCCAGACTTGACTCTGAAGATTCATGCTAAGCCTTCCATGAATAAACCTCTGCATCCCACTCCTACCTCTCTCCCCCTTCCCATCTCTCTCTCTCTCTCTCTCTCTCTCTCTCTCCCTCTCTCCCCCTACCCTATCTCTCTTTCTCTCTCTCTCTCTCTCTCTCTCTCTCTCTCTCTCTCTCTCTCTCTCTCTCTCTAACCCCAAGCTCCTGCATTTGGAGAACTCTTAGATACCTCCAACTCAGCCTGGCATTGCTGAGTTAATTAGTTTCCCTCCTTTTCATCCTTCCTCTCTCCACATTTCCCAAATCCGCTCTTCTCTGGCGATCTTTATCTGATAAATGTCATCATATTCCACACCCTCGCCCTAAAGGAGGTATTTCATCCTCTTTCCCGCTGTGACCTCTTGCCTGCACTCAGTCACCTGTCCTGACCACACTGCAGGTCTTGGTTTTGCTATGTCCTTATTCATTCCATTCCCATCATCCTTGTCCACGGCGCTCTTCCACCTGGACCACAGCAGTGTCCGCTAAACTGCTCTCTAGGTTGCTGCTGCTGACACACTCACTACCTTCTCTGCAGACTACTGGTCAGCATGCTAAGCCACGCCCTTCACCTTGTCCCCCAACAGCCCTGCTTTAATTTCTTCAGTAGCCTCCAATACAACCATGCCTCCCCCCAAATGACTTGTCATTTGACTGAACATTTTATGTCACTGTCTCTCTCACCTGAGAAGTGCTGAAAAAATATGTCTCCTCCCTGTTTCTTTTGGATGTTGCATTTTAACAACAACAAAACAATACAAACAATGTAGTCAATTCAGTAGCAATGATTAGGGTACACTCTACACTCTGCATCCTATTAAAAATTCCCCCCCCAGACTCTGCTTAGTAAGGTTTTGAATTAAATGAGAATGTCCAAACTTTTCTTCCAATGAAAAAGCGACTAACTTTCCTTTAGTGCATCCAGCAAACTAGCATGAATACAGATGACTAAAATCTTAATTACTGGATATTGATCACCCAGTGTGCGTGCATTTTACCGTAGCTGAAATATAGACCTGCAACATGCTTTTAGAATGCACCCCACACATTGTAATTCACATGAGAGCCAAGTGTTTGTAGAAACACTGACTTGTGCTCCCAACAGTTAATGAAAATGTCTCCACCGGCAAGAGTGGAGGTGATTATGTCAGAATGAACAGGCATCTGTGTGGTGCTGAAGGGGGTTTTCCGTTCATTTCTATATAATGACTTTTCTCATTGTAAAGCACGTAAGGGGCCTCATTACTTATTCATAGTTTCTTTCTTAGCAGATATGGGCAGACGAGATGGCTGAGTGCCTCTGAGTGCAGAAACATCAGCAGAACCTGCTGTGATCTGTCTGCCGAGACTGCAGACTATGAGCACCAGTACTACGCCAAGGTGAAGGCCCTCTGGGAAACCACGTGTTCCGGTTGGGCTGAAACGGAACGGTTCTATCCTTTCTTAGAAAGTGAGTAAAGCCGCCGTCTACCAAACGCATGCTGATCTGGATTCCTGTTTGCCCAAAGGAAAGGGTCTGCTTGTCTCCGGTCAGTTCAGCAGGCTGAGTAATCAGCCCTGGTGATTCCTGGCTGAACCCCAAATCCAATCTGTAGATGCATTGGTTTAGCCAAGGGACCTTAAAGTCCTCTCTCAGATTCAGAATTAAAGACAGGTGCCAATAATACCAAATTTTGATTTCATCTTATCGTGCAGTGGAGACTGTGCATTAAAAAAAAAATATTTTAGGTTGCTTAGTGAACCATTGGTATTTGCCCAGAAGATTATAGCATGTCCTGATCGCACACTAAGTCTCTTTCTTCATTAAACTTGGTATTGTGTTGCTGTTTCTAGGTACAACTCAGAATTAAGGCAAGGATCTTCCTGCTATTTGCTTTTATAACTTTCCTTCTCTTGATGTGTGAGTGAGCCAACTGTGAAGAATGCAGGCAAGGCCGCTGTAATGAAATAGCCAAGGGCTGCAGAGGCCCCAAGGAGCGGTCCCTTTTCCAGCGCTCTGTCAGGTCCATGCCTGGCAGCCTGTGCCCTCAGGTCACATCCAGCTCCTCTGTTTTTTCTACAGGCCGTGAGCTAAGAATGGTATTTATATTTTTAAAATAGTATTTTTAATCAAAACAATATTTTTGGCATGTGACCTTTAAACTTCAATGTCAGGGGCTAGAGCGATGGATGGCAGAGGGCTTAGGTTTGGTCGCCAGCACCCATGTGGCTCACAACCACCTCTAAATCCAGTTCCACGGGATCAGACACCCTCTTTGGGCCGCCACTGGCAATACATGCAATGTGGTGCTCAGACATAGAAGCAGGCCAAGTATCCATACACATAAAACAAAAATATAAATTTTAAAAATAAATTGTACTTTATATTATCTAGAAACTATTTTGTAATTTCGGTGTCTATGTATTAAGTTTTCCAGAACATCAACTTTGTTCACTTACTTACACACTGCTGTGTAGAGGAATGTTAATCAGAACATGGCTGCTCTGGCAAGAGATCACATGCAAAGACCATCTAGGTCTGTGTGATCCGGCTGGAATACGAACACACCTTTAATCCAGGAGACAGAGGCAAGCAGGCCCAAGTTCAAGGCCAGCCTTGTGTAGAGCAAGTTTCAAGAAAGTAAAGAAAAAGCTTAGGTCCAGGCCTTTAATTCCAAACAATAAAAATAAAGTTAGTTTGTAGAAGGAAGCATCCATGTTTGAAAGCGATGTTTGAGAGGCAGAAAAGGTCATGAATCGTAGATTTGACAGAATAGGATGTGTTGAACTCTCAGGAGAAGAGAGAGGGAAGGGAAGCTACTTAAGAGGCAATAAAAGGAGGCAGCTATAGAGAGAGGTTGAAAGAGAGACCAACCTAGACACAGATGAAAACAGAACGAGCCAGAGAATGAAAAGGATCCAGATTAGAGCAGATTGTTGGGGTTAGTTTGAAACCAGGCCGAGCAATTCAGGGGCCGAGAGAGAAGCCAGATTAAATAAGTCAGCTGGGAGAGGTATTTGAGCCAGAAGAGCTGAGTTGAACCAGCTAGCCCAGAGCTCAGAAAGAACAAGAAATGGTGAGCTGATTAAGCAGTTAAGTCTCAGAGGCTAAAAAACGTTCTAGGCCTAGGTTAGATTGTTTGGAGGCTTGCGGCTTCCAGTTCCAGGCCTAGGTTAGCAGACAGAGGCAGTAAGCCTCCTAGGCAACAACTGAAGTGGGAAAATAAAAGCTCCTTTTACACTGCTGCCAATGACAGCTTTCGCACCACAAACTGAGGAGAGTCCTTGCAACAGAGATGCTGTGGCCTACAAAGCCTCTAGGCTTTTATGATGAAAGGATCCCCCATAAGAGGGTGTTTTAGGTCTTTGATCCAAGTAGGACTATACTGTAACTTTATCTCTGGGTTGGGGGTGGGTGAGGGGGTGTCACACCTGAAGATGCTAACACTCTCTTCTCCTCTAAGCACAAGTCGGCCCACCAGAGGTCGCCCTGACAACTGGTGAGAAGTCCATCTCTGTGGTCCTGACAGCACCGGAGAGGTGGAAAAGAAGTCCAAAGGATGACACTGTTTCTATGCGACAAATATACCCCAACCTGAAGTACAACATGTCTGTGTATAACACTAAGTCGAGAAGAATGGTGAGCCTGGCCTGGGACGGGGTCTGTCCTTGGAGTGTCACTCTCTGTGCTGCCACTGGCACAGGCGGTCCTGGTACTTCAGTTCTCCTTGTGAGAATGTGGCAGCTGACACTACTCAAAAGAGATATCACATAGAATAAAGGTGAAAGCCGGAGACAGGCTTTTTCCCTGCAGGAGCGCTCTGTTGACTATGCATGACGTCACTATTGGAGTGTAGAGCTATCAGGCATTTTGCTTAGTGAAGTTTCTTTACTTACATATCCACTGTCAGTCACTTTCCAGGGATTTATAAGTGTGTGTGTGTGTGTGTGTGTGTGTGTGTGTGTGTGTGTGTGTGTGGTTTTAGTGTGTATATATATATTTAATATTTTTAAAATATTTATATATATTTGAGCAAGAGCACAGGATAAAGCTAAGCAACAAGTCTGCCCTGGGTTACTATGTAGAAGTGTTCCTAAAACTGATCCATTTCTAACTGTGTTCTGCTCAGCTAAATCAAAATGTATTTTGAAACTACGCTGACCTTAAAGGAATAAAAGCTTAGAGCGACGTGGAGGATCCAGTAGTGTCTTAGCCTTTCACTTTTTTCTGGAGATGTTCTGCGGATGTGCTGGGATCTTCGGCTCTAACCTCTGTCTGCACTTCTTGCCTCAGTGGTCCCAGTGTATCACCAACAGCACACTGGTGCTCAGCTGGCTGGAACCAAGCACCCTGTATTGTGTCCGTGTGCAGTCCCTTGTCCCCGGGCTCCCTCGTGTCACTCTGCCTTCTCGGAAGCAATGCATCAGTACTTTGGAAGGTAAGCTGCAAGAGACTCCAGCTAGCCTGATGGAAGAAAGCTGATAAAACAGGGGGAAAAATTAACAATTTAGAGAGAATCTTAACAAATCCATGTCTATGGAAATTAGGTTGCAACACAAATAAAAACATTTAAGTGCATTGAACTATCTGGGACTCTGCCTTGGAGCTTCGTCCGTATTAAGAAGGTATGTCCCACCACCTGGAAACTGTTAGCAAGACCAAGAGTCCACTGGGAAAAATCCTCCCTCCTTTTCTACCTTGGGAAATACAGTTAAGAACTTTCCTGGTATGGTGGTGTATGCCTTTAATTCTAGCACTTGGGAGGCAGAGGCAGGCAGATTGATGTGAGTTCGAGGCCGTCCTGGTCTACAAAGTGACTCCAGGACAGCCAAGGCTACACAGAGGAATCCTGTCTTGAAAAACCAAAACCAAAACCAAACAAACAAAAAGAACTTTCATACAGTTTTCTTCCTTCCAACCATGGCCACTCTAAGCAGCAGCAGGCTTCAAGAACACCCAAGAGCTACGGCAGGGGGTGACCGTTGTCTGGGAACACTTTCAAGCACTGCTGCTAAGATACCAATTACAGGGCCCCTGGGTTGCCTTCCGACATCACTCGCCAGCCACAGGCAGGTCTGGGATCATCAGAATCCCTCTCTGACAGTTTGTGTCTGTCTGTCTGCTTGTGTTTTCTGAACGCTCCCAGGCTACTGCAGTTTTGGATGCTGCTTTTAATAGACCTGGAGCCGGGAGTGTTATGTTTGTTTAATATATCTGCTCTACGGTAAGAATTTCAATTCGGACCCTGAAAATGGAAGAAAGAGAGACCCTCGAGTCCTCCTGCATCAGTGAACGGCCTCCAGTATATTCTAACCCTCCCTCTGACAAATGTTCACACTTTTGCCTCAGGTTCTGCTTCTTTGTTCATCCACAGATACAATCCAAGCCCCAGCCCTGCCCCAGCCCTGCCCCAGCCCTGCCCCGCCCCTGCCCCAGCCCTGCCCCGCCCCTGCCCCAGCCCTGCCCCGCACCCGTACCCCTCCTACTTTCCTCTTTTCTTTCCTAGGAAGAGGAAAGGAGTGTTGGAAACACATACAAACAGTAAAAAGCCTTACTTCCAAGTCTCACTTTATCATGTCATCTCTGCCATAATGCAAATAACACTCAAATGTCAAGTAAGCAGGAAAGGGGCACAAAGCCGACTGCGGGGGATCGGCTTTGTGTCTAGAGTGAGCGCTGTGTGTCCCAAGCAGTCTGATCAGTGCCGGATGGTAGGAGTGAATTTTGAGTGGAGCTTTTCACCTGGCAGAGTTAAGTACAGATCACACACAGCTTCTTCCTGGGAAGAGGCTAGAGTGCACTTCCTCACCAGTGCAGCAAGGAAGGACAGCTAAAGGGCCACCGTTCCTAGTGATGGAGTTTCCTATAATATCCCACCTGGTTGCTCACCATGGAAACTGTCTAAGACACTTCTTTCTTTCTTTCTTTCTTTCTTTCTTTCTTTCTTTCTTTCTTAACGTATCTCTTTAGGGACTATGCCTTAAAAAATATCTCTGCTTCCTTCTGGTTTCTCAGCTCAACCCCCAAAACGAAAATGAAACATATTAGGTTTATTGCAATTGCACACTAAATACCAGCCACTGTTGCCATCATCTCCTTAGTCAGGATAAGCCTGTCTACTGGCAAGATCAGAAGCTACCCCTAGGCCTGAGCTAGGCAGCCATCTAAAGCAGGACAGGTGCCCGGCAATCACAGCATTCGCATCACAGTCTCCGTGCAGTACCGTGTAGACGGACAAGCACTCTTCCTGAGGAGTGTTGATGGGGTAAAAGAGTCTTCAGGGGATGCTTACATTGGATTTTCCCACTGGTGTGGTTGAACACCCCTGCTATCACCATAATAAGACATCTGTTCCCCATCTACAGCTGGTGGTTTTTGGGATAAATGCTACCGTTTTCTCTCTGTCAGACTGCGAGAGCATCCAACATCGCATGGATTGGAATGTTCCTATGTCACACTGGCTGATTTTATTGGTGTATAAGGAATGGGGATGGGGGAATTGTGGTGTGTGTTAAGTTTGCATGTTCCTTTTTTTTTTCAGCTGTTAGACTTCTCTGGAAAAACAGAACCAGCAGGATAGATAAATAGATAGATGATAGATGGATGGATAATAGATGGATACATACATAGATAGAAGAGAGATTGTTAAAGAGTCAGCTCTTCTGCACAGAATCTTCAGGGCAGGCATCAGGCTGGGCACCTCAGGGACAACAGACTTTGTAGTTCATTCCCAAAGGCCATGTGGTAGCAGAGCTCACTTACTGTTTTTAAAGTATCTGTATTATCAGTCTAGCAATCAACTGAGACACAGACATTTCTTATATTTTAATATATTTTTAAACCTGGGGTATGGCAGATGTCAATCCTCTAAACTACCTCTCATAATGGGGCAGGCATAGGATCCCTGCCTCAGTACCATGCCATCTGCTCCTAATAACTTTTATCAAGTTACCTCCCATCCATAATCCCAAATACTTGCTAATGTTCTTCATCTGGCCAAGATTCTCCATCCATGCCTGCCATGTGTTTCTCCTCCACCAAACCCATGGTGGCCTCCTCTCCTCCTCAGATCTTTCTCTTTCCTCCTCCTGGTGGTCTTTCGTCTTCTTCCCAGGATTCCTCTCTCTCTCTAAGCCCCACCTATCTCCTTTGCCTTGTCCAGGTGGAATGGCTTTTTATTAATCAAAAGGTGGGTCACAGAGAAAGTAAATAGTAATTAGTATCCAAATACATTAGACCATCCCCAATGCTCACTCTTACAGGTTCATTGGTCTCTTTCTCTCAAGAGCATCAATCGAGTAGATGAAACTCACCCACATTATAGAGAGTAATTTTCTTTGCTCATAATCTAGTCATTAAGATGTTAATCATGTGTAAAAACTGTACATCTGAAGAAACGTCTACACAACTTGACACATAAAATTAACCAGCCCAACGTCCACGTAGTTCACACAAGCTTCACATGCGTGTCAGACACAGTGGGGCCTGTGTCAGCTCTGTGGTCTGGTCAGTGGTGGGCCAGGACATTCCTCTTAAAACTCTTCACTAAATCTTTTCACTATTGGACACACTTTTCCTTCATCATAGGCTGACAGCCCAGCAGGACCAGGAGGGAGGTATAACCTTCCCACAGTTAGTCCTAAGCTTTAGCCCTGCCCAGAAGGACTGACCCACCAGTACAAAATGAAAGATAGCCACCATATGAAGATGCCACATGTTCATGTCATTTACTGAATATATACAGAGGACCTTGAGACCCACACGTGGCACAGAAGAGTATGAGATCTTTTGTTTTAACTTAAAAATTTTAAACTTTTTTGAAACTTTCATCTCTCTCTCTATATATATATGTGTGTGTGTGTGTGTGTGTGTGTGTGTGTGTGCATTTTATTTACATAATTTAACCTCTCCTTCTTCTCCTCCAACACTCCTTCTGAGTCCTATCCTACTCCTCAAATTCATGAACACACACACACACTCTCTTTCTCTTACACACACACACACACAGAGGTTCAACCTGCTGAGTCAGTTCAGTGCTGTTTCAGTGTGTACATGTTTAGGACCAACCATTTGGAAATAGAGAAGCCACCAAGCTCCTTGTCCCTGGAGAAGACTAAATGCCCCTCGCTCAGCAGCCATTGGTTGCCCATAACTCTTTATGGGTGGAGCCTTGTGACATTTCCCCATCCACACTGCCGTGTCAACTGCTCATGTTTAGGTGACCGCATTGCTGAGATTTCACGGGTGTAGCTTCTCTGTCATCTATAGAAGACACTCTTTCAAGAACACACCCTGGCCCTCTGGCTCTTACAATTCTCCCACCTTGCTTCTAAAACGTCCTCTGAGCCTTAGATAAAATGACCGGTTAGGTATACGGATTTGTTGTTGGGATTGTGTAGTCCACTAGACCACAGTCCAACGTTCTCTGCATTTTGTCCAGTTGTGGATTTCTGCAATGGTCTCTGCTGCAAACACAAGCTTATGTGATGAGTGAGCGATAGGAGCTATGCTTATCTTTAGGTGGAGGGATACAGGCTCATATTTGGAATGCAATTAGAGAGTGGCAGTAGTAAGTTCTCCTCTAGGGTCCACGACCTAGCCAGTTGTGGGCAGTTGGCTAGATTTATAATACCAGGGTTAAATTCCCCCTATCGAGCCAATGTTAGGTCCAATTAGACGGTCATTGGTTACCCCAGGATGGGAGTGCCACTATTGCTCATCATTGTTATGGTCTGCGGGCTTTATAGTAGGGTAGGACTGTTGATTGGTTTTCTCTCTTGGCAGCTTGCATTGTACCTTTAAATACTGAGAGCTGGTTCTCAGGAAGGAGGCTTATAAGCCAACATCAGCTTGGCTGTTTTTCAATTTCTATCTTCAGCAATTGGATCTTACCTTCAAGCTACGGGAAGCAACAAAGGCCATGGCGGCCTATAATATTTGAGGAGTTTCTTGGACTCTTCTGACTAATACCTCAACAGGAGGGTTCCCACGCCTGGAGCTAGGGACTTTGTTAAACAGCGTGCTGCTGTTTGGCCTGAAGAGCTGTGAATTGCTAGGGCGACAGACCTTTTGTGTTCACATACATGAGCCAGGATGAGTTTCAAAGACTGACATACACTTTTGGAATATCTGATGACTTATTGATGTACCTTTGCTGTAAAGATGGGGGAGGGTGAGTTTAGACAATGCCCTAAGAACTTCATTGTCAGAGAGATGACAAGTTCGGAGAGCCCTTATGACAGTGGCTCAAGTGAATGGCTCTCTGCCCACACCCTCCTGGCATTGCCCACACTTCTTCATACCAAATTAAATCGGAACTTTCCAGTCCTAACCCCCAGTTTTTTTCTTTAACAGCACAAGCGTCAGCATTGAAGGTTAAAGTCATCTTCTGGTATGTCTTGCCCACATCTGTTCTCGTGTTCCTTTTTTCTGTGATTGGCTACTCGGTCTACCGTTACATCCGTGTGGGCAAAGAAAAACGCCCATCAAATTTGGTGAGTGATTGGCACGGTGGAGGCTTGTTATGACAACAGCAAGAGAGAAGAGGAGAGGTAGATCGGAGGCAGATTCATATAGGATCAGAATGGGCTTAAGCTGTTGATGAATACAAAAGCACGCTCTGACCTGGGAGTAGCTCCCAGGTGTGACCCCCTGTACCCCAAAACTAAACAAAAGCAGCTCCCATACTGAATTCACTTACAAACATACCAACACTAAAAGTCCCCTAGATTTGAAACAGTTTTATAATAGGCAAGGTTGTGGGATTAAGCAGATACGTTAAGTTCATGACCACTCTGTCTTTCTCAAAATCCAAGCCTAGTTAGAGCTAATGTGTAAAGTCTACAAATAAAAACAAGTACTGAGGATTCCTAGGGTACAAGGAAGCCCTGAAACCTCCCGTGGGGTGATTCAGTCCCCATATGCAAGCTTGAGTATGAAAGTAAGAGCAATGATTCTTACTACAAGCAGAAAAAACAGCAGAGGAGGGGACGGCAGATGTGGGGGGTGGAAAAGCTGACCGCACAGCCAGCCAGCCTACCGTGTCTTCCATGAGGGGCTACACTGGAGAGCAGACACTGGGCTGTGTAGTGGGAGAATGTGACGCTGTTCTCAGAGCTTGGGCCTGAGTCCACAGAGACATTTCAGCAAGGTTCTGAGTAGTGAGGTTGTCACGATCACCGTTATGTTTTAGACCCAACTGGACACTTGTTCTAGAAAAACTAAGGCTGCAAAGATGCCATTTGGGGGAGAAAAAATGACAGTCTCCAAGAGGAACGAGGGGCGTGGCCATAGGGATTCGGAACAGGAAATCTAAACATAGGTGGCAAGAAGAAGCAAGTTGAAGGAGCAAAGGAGATGTTACTGGACCATCCGGTGAAAGGGCCCAATGGGCTTAGCAGCGTATGCTTAATAGTAAAACTCTCTTTGAGAATTATCAAAAGATACATTCGCATGTAAATGCATGCAATGCATATGTCAGTTCCCGTTGGTCCCGTTCACACATGGTCTTTGCTATCCTGCTCCATTTAAGGGCTGGAGTTGGCTTCTTCGTGGCCGGGGAGACCTTTCCTGGGAGGAAAATTGGCAGAGATTTGGCTGCATTGGATTTTTTTTAAAGCTATAACTCTGTAAAACAACGGGGGTGAAAGGTCCTGTTGTAAAGTGTTAAATGAAATCGTGTCACTGGGTGACAGGGAGACTGTATGTCATCCTGACACTTCCCTCAGTAACAGGCACCTCCCAGGTACCCCAAAGCAGAACAAAAATTAGGTCTGTGGTGTTCAAGATCCTACATTCCACTCCTTAGCTAGATTCCCAGACATTTTCTTAATCTTTTCTTCTGAGACAAGGTCTGGCTAAATTGCCTCAGCTGGCCTTTCCTCTCTTAGTTCCCAGAGCAGCTGGGGCTATGTGAGTCTTAGCAATTTCCTTTATTCTTGAGCATCCCTGACATGATTTAGACTTCTTAAAATCTCCCATAAACCATCAGATGAATTGCCTTCTTCTTCTTCTTCTTTTTTTTTTTTTTTTTTTTTTTTTTGCCTTTTTCTAGCACAATTTGAACATTATATCCTTGTATCCATTTTCTTTTCTGGTACTTCATAGAGTAACTAAAGTAAATCCTTTTGTGAGGCAAGGGGCTTATTTCCACTCAGGGTTCCAGATTGCAGCCAACCATAGCGGGGTGAGGGGTGGGGGTTAGGGTGGTTGAAGCTTAAGGCAGAGAATCACAGAGACAATGAATTTGTGTCTGCAAGGCCCAGCCTGGGCTGCTGCTGCCTAAGCTTAGGGCTTGTCCTCCTGCCTCCTTTAGTTTAAATAAGAGACCAGCCTCTGGTGACTCTATAATGTGTCATCAAGGTGACACCAGGAACTAACTGCCATACTCCCTCTCTATATCCTATTTTTATGCCTATGGACACTTCGTGTCCACAGTATATCCGGGAAAGGGCTAGTAGGAGTAGAGTTCCCCATCTTAAAGAATGGAGAAGATTCCAGAACTTAATCGTCTCACTGGCAGACCCTCTCTCAGTCATAGCCCTGAACCTCACACAGGCACTCACCAGGGACACAGTCCACTTCCGGTTGCATTTGTGGGTCTCGGGCCCCTTGCCTCTTCGCGTAGAGTTTTCTCTATGTGCCAAGCGTAACTGTCCCTCGTGAGAAGGTCTCACACTCTGGTGACACTAGAAGGTTCTAGTTGCTGGCTATTTGTAAGGTCTCTGTACAGTGAAAACGAGAAACCCCATTCTCTTCTCTCTGCAGAGTTTGATGTACGGAAACGAAATTGGCAGAAGAGTCTTTGAGCCCGCTGAAACAATCAAGTTTAATTTTATCACCCTCGATGCGTTGGATGATTCTAAGATTTCTCGAAAGGATATGAGTTTGCTGGGAAAAAGCAGCGATGACTCCCGCAGTAACGACCCTGAGCTCAGTGGGAGCTGCAAGCCACGTCTAGAGGAGGTGGAGGGGCAACGCTTAAGATATTCCTCTCACTTGATGGACGTTGCCTGTGGTGCCGAGCAAACCGACCGAGACTCCTCCCAAACCCAGTACAAATGGCTCGGCAGCACCATGCTCACAGGGGAGGCAGACACTCAGCCTGAGTACAAAATCCTAACTGACTGCTATAGGACAGGAGAAGACCAGCAGTTTTATAGGCAAGGAGCTGCAGCCAGAGCAGGGAAATTATCTGAGCCCCAAATGGCTTTAGCAAACTCAGAGCGGCAGCAAGAAGATCTACATCACCCGGGACGGGGGCGTCCTGGCTCAGAAGATCGGCCAGAGGAAGAGCCGTCTACAACACTAGTGGATTGGGACCCTCAGAGCGGCAGGCTGTGCGTCCCTTCCTTACCCAGCCCTGTCCAGGATCCTGAGGGCTACGGACATTGTGAGAGAGACCAGCTCTCAGAGGATGGCCTCTTGTCTAGACTCTACAAGAACCACGCGCCTGACAAGTCAGAGGAAGAAAAGGAAAGGTATCTCATGCAATTTATGGAGGAATGGGAATTACATATAGAAATGGAAAGCTAACCCCAGGCTTTCTGTTGAAGACTTCTGTGACAGGACACGTGCCCGTCAACAAGCGAACAAACCCGTTCCAATGTAGGTCGACCTGTGTGTCAGATTCCCTGGTGTTTGCGACGGCTCTTTCTTCTCTCAGTTTACACACTTGGTCGGCTCTGCCTCCTCCAGGGGGGTCAACTTACACAGGACTCCCTTCCCAATCCACAGCGAGTCCTAAAGGACAGGAACTTTCTGGAACACAAAGCCCTGAGCCTTGTGGTAGACAGAGTAAGCATTTGAAGGGTGAGTGGGGACTTTATACAGAAGAGTGGACCGCGGTCACAATTTATTCTTTTCTAACAAGTATGGCCTATGCACTCTTTTCTGGGCCTTTACTGTATGCATGTAACACCATACAAATATGTCATAAAAGTCTATTTTATGAACACCTCTTTTCTAGAATGTGGTTGGAGAGTGGCTTGCATATAAAGAGCTCATCTCTCTGTTCAGTTGTGTACAGAGTGCGTCAATCAGGCACAGCCTTCATGGTATCAAGTCTAAGTCTATGCTTCTGACTAAGAGGCAGTGTTAATCATTTTTTTTTTTTTTAGCAGCTTTGGCGCGTGAGCTTAAGTGGCTATTCTTTTGTAATCAGGAAAGCGTCCTCTCAATAATTCAGTAGGGGCCTTTGCTGTCTAAAAGACACCCCACCTTTTATAGTAGCGTCCCATGCATATTTGGGGAGACTGATTAAGTAACTGTAAACTAGAGAATGTTCCACAGCCGAGGTGCTGACTCACTAACCCTCCCACGGGGACAGGCAGAACTGCACAGTCTCTTAGGAAACGTATGAATGAATGCTGCCCATCCACATAACACAAACATCGGTAGTAAGTAAACACAGGGCACAGGAAAGAAGCAAGACACATGACCATGTGAGGGAGGGCTTAGTAACGGTTGACACCATTTACTGTAGGAACAGCAGTACATCATAAAAGAACACCTTCCTAGAAATTCCGGTAACTACCCCCCCCACTACCCTCCCCCACCTTCTTCACCATTTAATTAAATTCTGTGTCACACTACATTAAACGTGACAGGATCTATAAAGTTGAACTATGTGAAACAATTGAGGTTTCGGTGTTTCGGACCTACAGAAACATCAGCGTTTTATGTGTTTGTTTAATTATGAACTCAGTCCGCAGAGACTCTCTCAGGAAGACAGATAGCATCCTATTTCCTCAGTCATATTTTTGGCAGAAGCGGACAGCTCTGGTAGGAGAGATAGATTCTAGGGCCATGGTCCTTTTGAAATTATCCACAAACCCAAACAGTTTCTGATTTAATGGTTTAATTTAGAGCATAATTGCATTAATCAGAGTGTTCTGTTCTTCTTGGTCTTTTGCAGAAATGATTCTGGTGGCAAACAGATTTATGATACAAACTGGAAGCGAAGTTCAGGAGTCAGAGAGAATAGGCTGTTTTTAAGAGGAAAAAGAAAGATAACCGATAGTTTGGCTTTATTAATTCCATTCACACACAAAAAATATTTATTCGTGAAGTGCCCACTACAGCCGTTAACATCCTCATCTCTGAAATACAAATATAAACTTTGTTATGGTTGTTAGGGGATATAGGGCCACTTAGAGCAAGCAGCACATGGAGTGACGGCTGTGTGACACGGATCTGTGTGCCTGCCACAGAGGCTGAAGCCACTGTGACACATGAGAAAGATGCAAATGTATGCCTCCCCTAACTCTGTTTTTTTTTTCTCACCTGAAACTACAATAGCAATTTGCTTCCTACTCTGTTCCTTCGCTGAAATCTTTCCATGTTAAACCTCGTTTTATGCCTTTGTGAAAAGGATTCTAATTCTGGGCTGTCTTCCTGTCTCTTGTCAGTGTTTCAGTTGTCACCCAACATGTGAACATACAGAGGGAGACAGACAGACAAACAGAATCCCCAACTTAAAGAGGACTCAACTTCGATTTTTTTTTAACTTGCTCATGAGATGAAAGGTGTGTGCATTCTATAAGAAACTGCGTACCTCCAGTTCTGAGAGTTGCTTGCTCTCTTGGCTAGTGGTTATGGGAAGTCATTGTCCTTTTTAATGCTGGGGAGTAGCAGAGAGCCACAGCTTCTGGTAACACCTGTGGTTGCGAAGGGGAAACAGCTCTACTGTGGACTGAGTTGCCATGGTAATTAGGATAGTGATGCTAACATTTGAGCGAGTTGTCTCCTCCAATCCATATGTTAACAGGTTGGTCCCCAAGGCCCCCCAATTAAAGAGCCCTATGAGCCTCAAGAGGGTGGGGCTCAGGAGGACTTAGGTCAGATGCCCCTGAAGGGACTTGTGAGATCCCAGTCTCCCAGTCTTTGTTTCCTGTTTTGTGCTGCAAACACTGGTTCCCTTGGCCACTCCTGACCTAGTATTCCACCCTCAAAGAGGCCCAGATCCATGAGGCTGTCCATTTTCTTTAGCTCAAACCCCCAGAACTGTGAGCCAAACATTATGATGTCCTTACTTTGTGACTAGCCTGTGCCAAGTATATTGCTATAACTATGCGAAGCTGACACGGTGTATTAAATTCATTTTCAAGTTATATTTTCAATCTATGACGAATTAATTAGATTGATAACATTCATACAATCAAGCCAGTGGCATATTTCTTGTAGGGCAAGGTCACTACTTCTCAGATGTGGGAGGCAGTGCACGTGTTTTGCTGGATGTTGAACTCAGGGCTGGATGCATGCTTGTCATAAAAATATAGTAGGACTAGTGGCTGGTGCAATGGTTCTGCACACACAAGCCTGACAACCCGAGTTTGAGCCCTGCCACCCACATAAAGGTGGAAGGCAACAATCGACTCCACAAAGTCGTTCCCTATCCTCCACATGCACACTAATGGCAGGCACACAACGATAATAACAAATGGTAAAAAAATTAAGTCCAAGGCTCTTGCCGTATATTTTCATAGGCAAAAATTTGGCAAAAAAAAAAATTCTATTAAAATAAAAGATAAAAATTAGAATCACTGATTACTAAAGGTTTAACACTGAAGCTTACTTTCATAACCTAGAAACGAGTGACAACTGCAGCCTGGACCAAAGCCATAGAACCCAGGCACTGAGACAGTCTGCACAGAAACCAGTGCCCCAAAACTCTTCTGCTTTCCTGCAGAACAGGGACTCAGAGAGTTCACACTCTTGATTTCGATGTTGTCCAAATAACTGTGCTGGTTTCGTTGGCTGGCTTGCGGCAGATGAAACCAACCAATGTCTTAAGTAGCAGAATGCTTCTAAAAATATTGAGGGTGGTTATCAATCTCTTTCAAGGGAAAAAAAAATCACAGTTGTCTGGAGACAGCCAATGTCCGCTGTAGCCCCACAGCACTCTTGAATGCGTGTAATAAGGCTGAGCTGAGGGCCTGGCCCTAGCTAGTCACAGTGGCCGCTCCCAGGACACAACAACAGTCAAGAACTTGGTGCCCACTCCAGAGAGTTACAATGTACTATAAAACAACACTATAATAATGGAAATGGAGATTGACTGGGCTTTTGCCAGAGCAATAAGCTAAAATGCACTTAAGTGCTCCCGATGAGAAAATTAAAGCCCTGAATTAAAGCAGTGGCCATAAAGTCAGAGAGTGGGTCTTTAAGCTTGGCTTTCTGTTTGGGTGATTAAACACTGTGACCCTGAGGCAATTTACAGAAGAAGAACAGTAGTTTACAGTACCAGAGGATTAGAGGATTCCCATGGAGGTGGGAATAGCATGGCCGCAGCTAAGGTGGCTATAACAGCAAGGAACTCACATCTTAACCCGAAACACAAAGCAATGGCAGGAGTCTTTAAACTCCCAAACCCTGACTCCAGCAAGGCTGCTCCTGCTACCTCTTGCAACACTACCGCCACCTAGAGGCCAAGTGCTCAAATACATAAGCCTGTGAGGGACACTCTTGATCGAGCCACTATGGTGGACAAGACTTGAAAGATCTAAGGCATGAAGAGAGTTTCTGGTGAGGTTGAGAGACTAGGTGTGAGGAACGGGGAGCCTAAGACACAGCTCAGAGTTGGCTGTTTGGGGCTTCTGACTGTCTGCACGATCATCATTTTTATCCCACGGACATTCGAAATGGGGACTTGGAAACCATGAAGAAAAGGTCAGGGGAAAGAAGCATCTCATTTTAAATGGCTGGTACACAGAGAGCCTTGTAAGTTCTTTGAGGGCAGGGCACACATCCTATGTTCTACATCCTCAGTGTCCAAATGTGGTAGGTACATCATCATCATCATCATCATCATCATCATCATCATCACACATTTACTTGATTCCTAGAAACCAATCAAAGTCATCTTGACCTTTTCTCATAATCTCCCAGTAGCAAGTGAAAAGACCAATAGCGGTCTTTTGGCCCTTAGCTAATAGCAGTGCCTTCATACTGTCCAGGCTCTCAAGAGCTCAGAGTGGTTTCCAGCTTGCTATGTAGCTAAGGCTGGTCTTGAACTCCTTGTTTTGTTTTGTTTTGTTCTTTCCACATGCTGAGACCTGGTGTACCACCACACCTGACCATATTTTTATTTTTCAACTTGTTTCTCTTCAGGGAATTGAAAGGTCTGTATTGTCTAAGGGGACAAGAGTTTGTGACAGCAAACTTTTTATCTCTCCAGGCTTCAACTGTTCTTGCCTTTTGGTTGTTTTGTTTTGTTTTGTTCCCGTCTGCCTGGCTCAGCAGGAGCAAGGAGCACTGAGGGAACTCTTCCACTCTCCATGTGTCACTGGCACACTGTATGCTTACAGATCCAGGCAAGGGGTGCCACTCACTCAAGAGAGGAAGTTTCCCTTTTCCAAATTGTGGAGCCAATTGTCCCCTGAAACTTTCCCAGGCCCTAGTATGTTCCAGGGAGGCAGGAGGAACTCATCTTTACCTGAAAACAAATCAGGATGTACTCAAAGGAAAGGATCTGAATTAGGTCAGATTTGGACACAGGAAAGACCAGTCTAGACATATTATGGAGCTTCTTGGAAAAGAATGCTTTCATGAATTTAATTACTGAATCTACTGTGCCAATTGCTTTAAAAATTTTCCCCCATTTGAATGTTTAGTTTTCAAGTCTGAGAAATGGAAGCATTTTATCCTTTATCAAATAGTTCTAAGTCAGGGTTGATCTGTCTGGCAAAAAGAAAAAGAAAAAAAAAGGCAGTTTTAAGATCTCAGTTGTCTGGAAAGCAGGAACACAAACAACTCCAAAAATCTCACAAGGAAACAAGAACCAAAACCCCTCCCAAGTATGTTTATTCTTTCATGAGAAATATACTCTATTATATCAGAATCAGCTCACCGAATCTGTGAGGTTGAATAGCAGGTTTTGCACTCCCCAGTCTCTCGTTGGCAGCATCGTGTATAAGCTGCTAAAGGACAAAAACATGGCAATGGGCATAGTGCGTCTGTCTCCTGGCCAGAGGAACCATTCTTGCTTTATCTACTTTGTTTGTCATCTTTTGGAAATAGTAGTGATTTCCTACAAACCTGAGGTGAGCGATTTTTCACCTTAGCTACATCTTGCAGGGAGTTCATTCTGAAAGCATCTTAGCAGGGGAGAGGGAGGCCTCTAAGGCTGCCTGGGGTAGAGAGTGGGTGATACAGCAGCCAGGACACTTGGGCATCACTGGTTCTTATCATCCTACTGTCCCCAGTGAGGGGCCATGGTGATGAGATAAAGATTTGGTTAAGACCAGAACTGACCCAGTGTTGGGAAGATAAGTGGCAAGTGCAGTGGGAGGGAGAGTACCAGGTGGGTGGGTGGGGCAGTGACTAGACTCTATTCCATTTGGGAACGGACACTATCATCTCCCTATTAGGAAAGGATCCCGCATGATCAGGACGCGACAGTTTTCTGAGAAGACTGTGAGATCAGATGGAGTCATTTTTGGATATAAACGCCTGTGGCTTCCCCTGCGCAGTTCAGGGAAGACTTAATTGCTGTGTTCTGCCTCCTTGCACTCCTCTCCCTGCACTTAACCACCCACCTTCCAGGAGCACATCTGCAGGCTCTGCAGAGACCTGGCAGGCAGCCACGATTCTGTCCCACACTCAGCACCGTCTCAGACGCCAGACTTGCAGGGATTCTGCACGTGAGAGCAGAGGGTACCAGAGCAGTTAGGGGAAAGTTCCGTTAATCGGGAGCAACAGCTTCCTAGGAACAAATTAAAACCCTGGAATCTTCTGTGCTGAAGAGAGAGGCCAAGTCTGTGCTTCTCACAATAAATGAAAATTTGTTGTGTGTGTGTGTGTGTGTGTGTGTTTGTCTGTATTTATGAATTTTTGGTACTGGGGATTGAAGCTAGGATATTGTACTTGCCTCTTCACTGACCTGCAAACAGCCACTATCCCTGTCTCCAAAGTTTAATTCAAAGCCTAGTCTTCCATACTAATGCTGGAGATGCAAATACAAACACGAAATGGTCATATTCACTCACTCCCCTGTTGGGCACGCAAGGTCTTTGTGAAATCTGTGCAAACTTTGAATCCTTAGTAATTTTGTTTTCTTTCATACCGAATGTGTGTCCTCGAATGACAGTTAACAGGTTAAGACATTTACTTATGCAATTATACATTTGTGTATCAGGTTCTAATTAAGCCCAGCACAGCTTTTCTAAGGGAACTTCTGTCCCAGATCTAACATTAAAATAGAAGTTCACCCTACCAAACAGTTCACTTGAGCTCAATGGCTCACTTATTTACCATGGTGAAGACCTAGTCCATGGTGCAGGCACGCCAGACAAGCTCTCCATCACTGAACTTTATCCTTGCCCTTCTATTTTTTTTTTATGCAGTAAACTTCAAACCCCTACCCAGATCTAGCCAATGGACGAGACATTGTCCACAGTTGAGTAGAGAGTGGGGTCTGACTTTCACACAAACTCTGGTGCCCCATATTTTACCACACACATCCCCTGGATGGGGAGGCTTGGTGGCACTCAGAGGAAGGATAGCAGCTACCAAGAAGAGACTTGATACCCTATGAGCATGTACAGGGGGAGGAGGTCCCCCTCAGTCACAGTCATAGGAGAGGGGAGTAGGGGGAAAGCGGGAGGGAGGGAGGGAGGAATGGGGGGATACAAGGGATGGGATAACAATTTAGATGTAATATGAATAAATTAATAAAACATATTTTAAAAAAGAATGGATACACTCTTGACAGGCACGCCCCCAGTGGCCTCCTTCATCAAGCCAGGCTCCACCTCCTCAGCAACCCACGTGGTGCGGACTCAGCGCATTAACTCATTGATCCAATTGTCTTTCAGTATTGCGACCACCTGGGGACCACGCCTTTAACACATGAGCCTCTGGGGGAACATTTTATACCCAAACCATAACTGTCTTTGGGGGATTCTGGGCAACCGAGACAGGAACGGAGAGTGTTCTTCAGATAGAGGAGAGACATAGGCAGACTCTGGCAACTCTAAGTCTAGGATTTATTTCTTGAATTATGGCATTGTCCCGGTAACGTCTAGACTTGGTATAGAGTTTGAAGATTTGTGGGTATATGATTTCTTTGCCTAGTTGTAGTCTTTCCTTTTTCAATAACTCAAAATCTTCTTTAAGGAATTAAAAAAAAAAAACACAAGGAATATGCTTAAACAAGAGAAGTGATGGGACAGGGAGGAAAAGATGAGGTTTGTGGAGTCACACTAAGTTCTTGGAAGGCTGAACTGGGCTGCCTGTCCAGCGCCAACTCCTGAATTGTCTTAAATCACACACAAGGAGAGGCACTATGTGGCCCTTTGTCCGGGTGGCCAAGGCCAGGTCCGTGGGAGTCAATGGGAAACACACTTTCAAGCTCATGAATTGCTCAGAAGAAAAAGAAGAAAGGAAGATCGTTCTAACCGTCCCAGGTGATTTATTTTATGTTTTGTATTGGATATTTAGGGATGGGAGATATTTTAGAGACCATCTATTTTAACCCTTTACTCTGCGGCGGGTGGGGGGGTGGGGAATTCTCTCTTCAAAGGTTTTAGCACAAACCAGTCTATGCTTCACCCACACCATGATGGAAAACTCGACCTCACGCAGCTAAGGATGAAGAGCTGCCACTTAATCATTGAAAGTTCTTCCAGACTTGGAACTGAACTCTTGTCTTCTAGCAACTCCTAGGTGTCCGGCTTCCACTCGGTGGCACATCAGACTGTGTCCAACGTCCCCTTCACTGCAGAGTCTTTGCCTGTGGTACTTTCTTTCTCACTCCTCTGTACATTCAGACTCCAGATCCCTTTAAGGTAGTGTTCTGCCTGGTTAACAACCTTGCTGAAGTGTAATGCTCAGAAAGAACACACTGCTCCTAGGTTTTTAGATTAGGTTGTAGTCAAATGCCACTAAATGTCTCCCTGACAGTTGCACTTCTATGTATACAAATATCTTAATTGTACTTCCATTTATACAAATACCTTTTTTGTTTGTTTGTTTGTTTGTTTGTTTGTTTGTTTGTTTTGAGACAGGGTCTCTCTGTGTAGCCTTGGCTGTCCTGGACTCACTTTGTAGACCAGGCTGGACTCGAACTCACACTGTTCAGGCCTGCCTCTGCATCCCGAGTGCTGGAATTAAAGGCATGTGCCACCATGCCAGGCCTTTATACAAATATCTTAACTATACTTCTGTTTTTATATTTATTCTTTCTCTTTAATCCCAGAACTTGGGAGGCAGAGGCAGGAGGATAGCTGTGAGTTCGAGGCTAGCCTGGTCTACAAAATGAGTCTAGGACAGCCAAGGCTACACAGAGAGACCCTGTCTCGAAAAACCAAAACCAAACCAAACAAACAAACAAACAAAACACCTAAAGCATTATGCTCAGAGAAAAGAATTCCCACCATGCTGTTAAATTCTACTATAAATAAAACTGATGCATCAAAATGTACCAACAATTCAACATGCTCTCCGTTTGGGGGTATATGCATGAAACTGTCTCTACAGCAGGGCTCGTTTGGGCTGGGCAACTCTTTGTTATTGGGCTTCTTTGTTTAGTGGTACCCCAATTCTATCTCCCTTAGATGCACTCCCTCTCCCAGGCATGACAAAAAAAAACCAGTATCTCCAGGCCAGGTGTGATGGTGCATGGCTGTAGGGCCAGCCACTGAGGGAGCCTATGGCCAGAGGACTGCTTGGGCCCACGTGACCAACAGCAGCTTAGGTTCCAAACCTATTTCCAGGTAAACCTGGGCCCCACAGTGAGACTCTGATCTCAAAAAACAAAAAAGAAAGTCTCCAGACATTGTCAATGTCCCCTGGGGACAAAACAGTCCCCAATAGAGTTTCTTTGCCCTAATACACTTACAGTGGTAAAATCCATGTGAGATCTAATTATAAATAATTAAAATTGTTTCCATTCCTAAATGCTCTGTGATCAATAAATATATATGCACATATATCTCAATGTATTTTATATAATAAAAATAAAAATTATTAAAATGCCAAGCAGCCATACTATTATTATGAATTATAACCACTTTTAAAAAAAATAAAAGCTTTTTAACAAAACAACGGTAGATAGAAAATTTATGGTTGATGTAATGTAAGGAACCAAAGAGGGAAAAAGAGAAAAACAATCCTAAGATAATTTCACTTGAGTTCATCTGGAAGATGTGAGGGTGAGAATGTGTGGGCCAGAGAGACTGATTTATGACCCAATGCACCCAGCCAGGATGATCAACTCTGTTTAATGGTCTTGTTATGGTTATCACACTGGGCAGGCTTGCGCTCTGGGCTGTGCAAAGAGTTTTTTCCTTGCTGTCCTGATTTCCTTGGAGCTGAGCACGACCCAGGACATCAGATTTTACTCCTGTCGCTGTCTGGAAGACAAATTCTCTTTACCCGCTATTACCCCATGGGCAAGATATGACCCTCGGCTTCATTCCCTTCCCAGTGGTGGAGCTTTCTTTCTTTTGCTTAACATACTTATTTTATTTTTTTTAATGTGTATGGGGGTTTTGCTTGTCTGTGTACCATGTCCCTGCCTGGTGCCTGGGGTAGACAGAAGAGGGCATCTGATCCCACTAAAACTGGAGTTACAAATGGGTGTGAGCTGCCATGTGGGTGCTGGGAATTGAACCTGGGTCCTCTGCAAGAACAGCTAGTGCTCTTAACCTTTGAGACATCGTGTCAGCCACAGTGGTGGCATTTTGATTATCACTTATTTAGGAGTTACGGGCTATGAGTATAGCTTCAGTGATGAGTGTTTTTATGAGTAAGAGAAATCTAATGTAGAAGCGGTAAGTAAAGCCCTGGACTTGAGTGATAACTAGTGATAAGACAGGTAGCATCGGTCAGGAACCCTGACATCCCTACACTTGATCCTCAGGGACAGACTCCCTTGAGGATATAGAGGAGACAATGGGGCCTGGCCACAGAAGAAAGGGAACAATATACGCACACCCGCACAATAAAATAAATTTAGATACCCTTAACTAAAAATGAGTGAACGTTTACATTACTCACTCAAAAATCTTCAAGTGATCCTACAACTAGTTGTTGTTGTTGTTTTTCCCAATACAGCGATGTACAAGATAGTCCTCAGCATACAGCACTGATTTCTTCTTTCTACTATGCTTGAAGGAGCTAAGTGCCCTTGTAGGAAGAAGTTGAACTGGCAATTGAAGCCGAGTTATCTTCTCTGCGTCCATAGCAAGCACATCCCTCAGGAGCATGTCCCTCCCACCATCTTTGGAACTGTCTTCCACATGAGCCCCACACATGACAAAAGAGGACAGGTGTGGCCGCAGCACAGGGAACAGATGGGCGTGTGACATTGTAGGCACAGGTCTGTGGGCTGGGATAAGCCAGTGAGATTCTTTGCCCCACACATTTAGAATTTAGGCTCTAATTCGCTGGGCAGTATGGAGTGCTTTACCTCAGGACAGAAGCAGCTGATCAGGAAGAGGAAGCTGAGAGGAGCACTATTGGGAAGTTGGAGGGGAAGCACGGAATGACCTTAGTTCAGTCAGGATTGACTGTACACTTTTCAGCACCTACCTAGTGCAAAAAAAGAATATGGGAGGTTTTTTTTTTCAAAAGCAAGCAGGAAATGTTATTAAACATACTAAAGTGTAAATATGTTTTTTCCTTAAAATATTTCACAGGGGCTGGAGTTATAGCATAGCCTGGTGGTAGAGCATTGTCCTGCCACATGCAAGGCCCTAAATTCAATCCCCAGCGCTGCAAAAGAACAGAAGAGGAAATTGTTCCTAAAGGGCAGTAGAGGACTATGTGTTGCCTAGATGGGGAGGCCATGGTGAAATACAACAAACCGAGTGGCTTAAACAAGTGACTTGTGTTTTCTCACCATCCTGAAGAGCACACGTTTACAACCAAGATGGCCTCAGGGCTGGTCATGCTGCAGTGCTTCTTCCCAGCTTGCAGATGTCACACACCCTGTATCCCTGCACAGCTGTCCTGAGTGAGACAAGACTGCCAAAACCTCTAGTTTCTTCTGCCTCTCACAAGGACAGTGGTCCTACCGGACTCGAGCCCCACCCCCAGGGCCATTTACTCCTGGTCACCTCATTAAAGACCCTTTCTCCACATCAGTCACACTGGGACTCAAAGTGGTTCTGTCAACACACAGCAAGAGGGAATACTAATCCACAGCTAGTCAATTAAAGAAAATACTTAGTGTCATAATTTTGCATGCCAAGCAACACTTTGTGTGATATCTTGGTTGAGCATCATATTTTCCTTTCACTTCTGCATAGGTATACACTAAGTCATCAAAACGCTTTCTTCTGGCAGCTTCATTTTCAATCACTATAATTAAAAGTAACAGTAAGTTTCTCTTCAAAAATGAAGACTGCAAGCATTTTTTGGTAATTTTAATTTTGAGGAAGGTATTTCTGATGATTCAACAACTAAGGACATTTTCTGAGCTGTGACAATACCTAGTAAATTTCTGATAAATTATTTTTGAAATAAGAATATCAATAAATCCAGGACTGATAATTATTACAGAAGAATATTTTACAAAGACTTGATTTTTCATACAAACCAGTTTCACATCAGTATGAATTTGATTTTAAATGCAAATTTGTACAATGGTATTATAATGTTTCCTTTTACATTTTGTCTGCCTTGGGGAGACGTTGAAAAAAAAACTGACTCCACAGTTTGTATATTACCAATATTTCTGTTTATCTGCTATCACTAAGTCATTAACTGCAAAAGAAAATTGAATTTAAAAGTGCCTGCTTTTTTAGTGACTGAGTCATCTGAGTCCTCATATGTAAATGTTCTATTCCATCAGTTGAGCTCCTCTTTAAATTTGATTTCTATGGCTGGGGAGATGGCTCTGTGCTTAAGAGCACTGGCTGTTCTTCCAGAGGCCCTGAGTTCAATTCCCAGCAACCACATGGTGGCTCACAAGCACCTGCAATGGGATCTGGTGTTCACTTCCGGCATGCAGGTATAAATGCAGACTGAGGACTTGTATATTAATAAATAAATAAAACTGGTTTCTACTTCCAAATTTGTGAATATTTTATCTTTCAAAAGGTTGTGATAATTTTCAAAAACAGAAGTTTAAACTTAAAAAAAAAAAATCTTAACTCCCTGAAAGGCTTTATCACGACATCAATGTGTGCATTTTTATTTTGTAAAAATTTACTAGCAAACTTTTACTTGATGCAATTATTAGCCAAGGAGTTAAGATGTGTGCACGTCCTTCAGAAATAGACTGGCAAACTGGTCCCTGGGCAGGATCTTGGTGGAGCCAGAATAGAAACTTTTTCCTCGCTGCTGCTGCTGCTGCTGCTGGTGGTGGTCATGGTGATAGTGATGGTGATGGTCATGGTGATGGTCATGATGATGATGATGGTGATGGTGATAGTGATGATAATGATGGTGACACTGCTACCATCACCAACCTGGACTAGGGGAGAAGTCTTGGCTCTGTGGTCAGACACATTGCTAAATTCTTTTGCTTACCCCCTCCCCCAAGACAGAATTTCCTCTGTGTAGTCTTGGCTGTCCTGGACTTGCTTTATAGACCAGGCTGGCCTCAAACTCACAGAAATCCTCCTACCTCTGCCTTTTTGTTTAAATCTAATATATATATATCAATGACTGAAAAATGATAACATAGTAAGTGTAAAAGATTTGATATCAAAATGAAAAAAAAAACTAAAAGATTTGAAAACATGAGCCATCATACTCTGACTGGGGAATGGAGCCACCCACACTTGGCTGCAGCTTCCAAAACCAATTAACGTAATAAAGACCATCCTTCACCCAAGCTGCCGTCCCAGATCATTCTAGATTTTATCACACTGAAAATTAAAATTAACCATCCCAATGATTAATTACTGTTTGATTCGTACTACTCTGGATTATATTAGTGAGCATTTCTAGTAATGGTCTCAACAAAATTTAGGCATGATGTAACTCAGTCTCCACATATGAATTATTCATCTTTTCATTAGACCTATGTAGGGACCTGGAAGTCAGCTCAAGGCTCCGGAATACCAAATTCTCAGCACAAAGAAGATTCATTTGCCCCAGGGAGACAAAAGGCAGGAATAAGGGACAAAGACAGGAGAAAAAGGATGAAGGAGAAGGGGGAGGGAACAAATGAAATGAGGAAAGGGCATTTGTCTCGGGGTCAAAGGGCTGCCTCTGGATGGAGAGGAAACAGACGTGACCCATAGGAAAATGACAGTTTATAAAGGTAAAGGGGAAAAGCCCATGTTAGGATGAGGTGTTTAACTTTAATTGGGCATGTTAAATAGGGCAGCCAAAGGGGACTTTTACAGCTGGACGTCAATACTTTGACAGCTGGACCTTGGTAGTCAGCCTCAGGAGGAAGTGGCGTAATAAGGGAATAGACCTTGGTCTCTAGCTTTAGGAATGTAGCTAAAGGTGTTTAGCAAGGCAGGAGGAATAGGAGGAAGGCCAAGGCCTGCCAGAGCCATGTTTGCCATGCTCAGGCTGGCTGGCCAGGGTTCCTTCAATCTAATTTTTTTCTTTTTTTTTTTCTTTTTTTTTCTCCTACTTTTTACTCTTTCTCTCTGCACTCTGAAAATGACCAAGATGCTTTGAAATGCATGCAATTGTATGGGCAACTTTTCCTTATAAATGCAAAATTTAGTCTGTTTCTCTTTAGAGTAAATTTCAGAGCTCATTCTGGTTAAACCACGGCCTGTAAGGTCAGCAGTTTAGAAGGCTGAGGCAGGAGATCAAAGGTTCAAGACTTAACTGAGATACAGATTAAATTCAAAGGCCACATCCAAGCAGCTTAGTGAGACCCTGTCTCATAGCATAAGAAGAGCTCTGGCGATAGAGCAGTTCAGTGCTAGTGCCCTTGCCCCCACCAGTGAAGCCCTGGATTGCACTGGGGAGAGGCAGTTCTAGAAAGAGAGAGATTTATTACACCTAAAACTGTAAAAAAAAAAAAAAAAATCAATGCCAATATATTGAGCCAGGCCTGGTGTTGCACTCTTGATGCCCCCGACTTTTGGAAGAAAGCTGAGGAATTAGAGATCATCTTCCTCCGCTGCACAGTGAGCCACGCCCCAAGCTACGTGAACCCTTGTCTCAAGCAAAACAAGGTAGGTTTCTCTTTGTCCACACAGGGCTACAGCCCGAAGCCAGGACTGCGTGTCCCTCACACAGCTCCTCTGCACAATCGTCCAGTCAGATTCATCTACAACAGAAGCTCAAAGAGGAAGTTATCTTTTAAGATGGCAAGGGCAGCTATTCGGGCAAACAAGGGGTCCTTTCTGAGTTCAAGTCACTTATGACCTATGACCATCCTGAGTCAACTTCTGATTGGCCAGCTCTCCAATCTTTCCAAGCTCTATTTCTGTCTTCTCCATTGGAAACTCATAAAATGGTCTCTTGTCTTTAAAAAAAAAAAAAAAAAAAAGGAAGGAGAAAGTGGGGAGGTGAGACCCCCCCCTTACTGGGAAGCTATTACTATATCCCTAGTAATTACCCATTCTCTGGGCTTTACTTTTTTTTTTTTAATGCGGTTCTCATCAGGGGGCCATGCGCCACCTTCCTGAAATGCCTCATCTCAAAAGCATGTGGCTATCAGTTACGGCAGATTCAAGCAGAATTCCTGGTCCCACCAAAGGTTTCTGGAAAATGTCTGCCTTCTTCCTGCTCCCCTCCTTCTTCTGAGGAGGAATGAAGACAGAAGGCCAGGGGTCGAAGGGCGGGTCTCACCACCCTGAGAAGACAGCTGGACCACTGTGCACTGCAAGCTTCCTGAAACTGCTACACAAAGCCTAAGCTGCCAATCGGTCTCTGCATTTGCTGTGGCAGGGGAAACATCTTGGCTTCTCTCTCTCTCTCTCTCTCTCTCTCTCTCTCTCTCTCTCTCTCTCTCTCTCTCTCTCTCTCTCTCGTTTCTATCCCCTGCAGGCAAATGCAGTGTTTATAGAGACACACCCTTTGCAGCTTTGTCTCCATTTGCGTGGCCTTCTCACACTGTGCTTCTGCTCCTGCCCTGCAATACCTACCTCCCTGCTAGCCTAGGACTGGCCTCAGGCTCTGAAACCACCGGGGCTCCCATACACCTCCCCCGACCCCCACCCCCACCCCCGTTCCCCTCTCCCCCACAGCTACCCAGGGTTAGGAATCCTTCAGGCAGGATTGATAGGTTTGTACTACCTTGCAGGATGCCTGACTTCCTAATTCCCTTCCTCCTACCAGTTTCTCTCGGGCACAGTTGTATAGACTGCTCTCGCCGGAGTCCTCATTTTCTGGGCCACTTCTTGGGAACCCAACCTAAGACATATTCTGAGATGCCTGTCTCCCGACAGGCCTTACCTTGGAACAAAGGTAATTTACAAAATAATTAGTTTTGCGTCTCCTTGCTTCCTTGGTTTGTTTTGTTTCTGAGACAGGGTCTTTCTCCGTAGCTCAGACTGGCCTCACACCCATGATTTTCCTCCCTCTTGTCTTCCAAATGATGAGATTAGAAGTGTCACATGCCCTGATGACAAGCCATGGTTGTCCCATGTCCGAAGAAACCTTCCACCCTCATCACACATCCAGGCTGAGACCATCCCAGAAGCCTTTTAAAAGTTCAAATGTAACAGTTACACTTAATTGGTTTAAATACACCCGCAACTGGTACTACTCCTTGGAGATCGCTCCCAGCTTGACACCAACAAGAAGAAAAATATGGGCTGGGCGTGGTGGTGCACACCTTTAATCCCAGCACTCGGGAGGCAGAGGCAATCGGATCACTGTGAGTTTGAAGCCAGGGTCTACAAAGGGAATCTAAGACAGCCAATGCTACATAGAGAAACCCTGTCTCGAAAAACAGACAAACAAAAAAGAATAAGAGGAAAAATACAGAGAATATAAAACATATTCATTGACTGGAGGAGGGGGCTCTTTCTCACACCTGAGAGCAGTGTTAGTGAAAACACTTTCCAGCATGGCAGCAGCTCCTGAAGGAGCATAGCTTGACACCCTAAGCCTCCTGTCACCTCCAAAGACATGACTACCTACCCTTAAAGTCCCAGCACGCATGCTGGTCTTTTCTGTTGGCGATAGGAAATCCATTTCACAGTTCTGTTTTGCAGATAAAAGAAAACAGTTTTATTCAGACTGGATCTCTCTTATCTTGATGTTGTTAGATATCTCGATGTTGATGAGGCTGTAATTGTCTCTAACGACCTAAATCAATATTTTCACTGAGAAAATTGCTCAGTTCTGGCACAGAAACCAAACTGAGCCACTGAGGTCCTGGCTAGCAGTACCCGCCTGAGGCCTGAGACGGAAACTGATGGTTCAGCCGCCCTGGAGGCTGACTCAACTCCCTCCCACTGCCAGGGGCATGGTGAGTTAGTGAAGAGACACACAGACACCTCGTAGGAAGCAAAGGGGCCCTCTGAATTCAATTCTGGAAGGGAAAAAAAAATACTCCCTCTGTTTTGAGAAGAAATAATTTTCTTAAGATTGAAAAGTTCTTCCTGCCTTAAGGGATCTTTCTCAATAATACATTGCCTTGTGGCTCCTACTCTTTTTTTTTTTTTTTATTGATTCTGTTAATTTAGAGTTCTACCAAGCTGGGTTTAGAAAATATCCCAATATAAAGCTTCATTAATTGTAAAGATTCGCTGAACTGGCCGGGAGGAAAACTTCCACCTCGGGTTTATTTAATATTTGAGCTCAATGCTTTTGATTTTAAAAATAGGCAAGCGACCCACTGCTGCTCTGAGACCAGAGAGCCACAGGCTTTGTCCTGATCTATGGTGGATAAGAAGGTGGCTGCGTGCCCTGCAGAAGCGTTTCTATTACATTATCTGAAACCTACTCCTAAAGAAAGAGGAAAGTGTGCAAATGAACCGACCCTGCACTTTTGTTTTGTTTTTTTCACAGAATCCGAGGACAGAGTGTACGTGTAAACTCGCTGGCAATGTGAGGAAGCTAAAAGCCCTCTGGACGTCATGAGCACCCTGCTGCGCTCGGAACATCAGGGCTCCCTGCATATCTGCACGTTCAGCTTGCACATGGCCCAATACGCTTGCCACCTGGTCTTTCTGGCGTGAGCTCTCAGCTGCAGAGCTCATCACGGAACTGACTGGATAAGCTAAATCCTCAAGAGGGGAAGCTAATTGGTCTCACTCACTGTTGAGCCAACCTGGCTGCTGGCTCCCCACCCCTCAGGTCAGGGGCTCAGTCCCAGCAGCCACCTGATGCCTGATGCCACCTAACATCAAAGGATCTGTGACAGAGAGCTGGGCAACTTAACAGCCTTAGATGGTTTGTTTTCCTAAAAATACTATGCAGTATACTGTGGAGTATATTAGAGTTTATGTAATACAAGAGTACTCTAACATATTATTTATCCTTGTTGCAGCAGATAATACATCTATGGCCTTACGAACAAGAGAGAGATTATCAATAGGTACCAGTGAGGCATTTGATAAATTCAGCAACTATTCCTGGTTGTCTAAAAGCACCATTAAAAAGGCAAGTTGCAAACCTATTAAAATTTGCGATAGAAAAAAAAGAAGAAAGAAAATAGAGAGAGAGAGAGAAATGTTACAAGGTAGTAAGCCTCCTTACTAGCTCTCAGTGGAATAAATGGATAGAGACTGTGAAAACATCATTCATACACAGAAAGATTCTCATGAGAGATTAATATGCAAGTAAGTAAAGATTAAAACAATTGACATCTCCAGGGTGTTTATGTGGATTAAATATACAGTCTCCTGCAATGACTTTAGAGGAGTTCAGATGTGTTCAGGGTAGTAACACCACAGACCCTGCAATGATTTCAGGAGCACGCCTTGGTGAACCTTTTAGGTACATTTTTATACTATTTACCAAAAGCCTTAAAATGCTGTGATAAAACACCATGATGAAGGTAATCTGTAGAAGAAAAATATTCTTTGGGCCTATAGTTCCAGAGGGGTGAGAGATGGATTACGGGGAGGATGTGGTGGGCGTGGGGGCAGGCATGGCAGCTGAAATAGCAAGCCCAGAGCTTTCATCTTGAACTGCAAGCATGGAGCAGAGAAGATCATACTGGAAACGTCTTGGGTTTTTATATCCTGAAGCCCAACTTCACTGACACAATCCCTCCAGCAAGGCCACACCTCCTAAGCCTTCCCAAACAGTGCCACCAGCTGGGGACCATTAGATACATGAGCCTATGATGAACATTCTCATTCCAAACCATCGCAAATGTATTTGTGCATCACTGCTGGGAATTTATCACACAATATCTGTGTGAGATCATTACCCTACGTCCTTTATAAAACAGGAAATCATCAACAATAAAATGACAATTTATGATATTGTAAAGCCGAGGTAGACATCAGAATCTGAGAAGGCATGACTTGCATGTGTGGATAACCAGGGCATTGAGGGTTGGAAACAGGCAGATTCCCTTCCAGCCAGCCAGTCTAGCCAGAAATGACAAGCTTCCCGTTCAGAGAGAGACTGTGTCAAAACAATAAGACTAAAAGTGATATTGGAAGCCAACCAAAATCCTGCTCTTGACTCCATATGCACACATACACACACACACACACACACACACACACACACACACACACACACACAACTACACACTCCCATGCATACACTGTACATATAATATATTGTATATGTATGCACAGTGGGGAGAAGAGAAAAGGGGATGGATGGAGGGAGAGGGAGAGAGGGGAAGAGAGATTCTTTAGACCTTGTAGCTGAGACTAGTGCTAGGGGCACCGTTGGACAGTATTACGGAGGCCCCACCCATTCAAATTTTCCTTTTGAGTGAATTAGTTGGAAGGTAAAATTCTAACCAGAATTTAAGAATCATTGTGCCTTACTAAGTCACATCCTGGATTAAAAGCAGTAGCTCCCACAGAGGGTACTTAACAAATGCAACTCTGTAAGGGCCTGTTTCCAGTTGTATTTTACAGAGCTAACACTCCTGCTTTTCCATCAACATCTGTATCAGAACCCAGTGTTCCATGCCTCCTTAGGTGTGTGTGTGTACACCACACACGCAAAAACAAAGCTGCTGGGTCCTTGTCCCACTCAGTACGTGTACGGCTCTCAAGGGACCTGCTTAGCCTCTCTGTGACTTTTTTTTTTTTTAATCTGAATAATGGGAAATAGAAAGCTTAGCTTATAGGGGTTCCTGAAATGATGGGATAAAACAGAGAAACCAGGAGCTGTGGCTCACACCTGTAATCCCAGCCCATGAGAGCCTCACTCGGGAGGATCTGACGCCAGCTTGGCCTGCAGTATAGGACTCTGACTCAGGAAGGAAAAGAACAAAAAAAGAAAAGATAAAACAAGATAATCACTTGAACAGTGCCCATGACCCACTTACTGCATCATAAATGATGATGCTAAGAGACTAAATAAATGAGACTTTGCAGGCTCAATAACACCATTATTAAAAATGTAATGAGAGCCAAATGTGGTGGTGCATGCCTGTAATTCCAGCACTCTGGAGGCAGAGGCAGGAGGCTCTCTGAGGCTGAATCACACCAAACAAGAGACAAGTTTTTACAGTTCACCATCTCAGGGTTCACAATGGCATTAAATATTCTGCAACAGGAAAAGGCACATATATTAGGAAGTCTTTTCATCTGTTTTTTTGTTTCTTAGAAACAGGGTCTCACAATGGAGCCCACATGACTTCAAATTCCCAGGGATCTTCCTGCCTCAGACCGTTGAGTGCCGACTATGCAGATGTAAACCACCATGCCTGGCTGTGTAAATTTGCCTCATGCATGTCCTTCCACTGTTATCAACAAAACCGTTTATAGGTCCTCACGGTAGCTCCTGTCAGCTTGATTGCCAATATTTGTAAACCTCGAAGTTTCACTTGAAATAAACTACAGATTTTTTTTTTTTTAGCTTCGCACACATTTTATTTATTCAGCTGGTATTTATTGGATGCCACCGTACATAGATGTAGGTCCTGAGCCTACACTACTGAGCAAAGAGAACACTTCACACACAGGCTCTACCTACTGCAGGAGGCAGATAAATAGAAACAATACAGTTTCAGGGCAGACGCTCTCTGAAGAACAGCGGAGCAAGGTGCTGGCGTCGTTAGGCATAGGTAAGAGTGGTACTTAATACAAGAGTCAGGGAAAGTCTCTCTGCTGAGGCCATAGCTAATCGGAAGCCTAACACAAGATGCAGACGCCACATGGAAGTGAATTTGTTGGTGAATTCATGGGGTAAGTCTAGAAGGAAATGCAAGAAACTGAACTGCTTCTGGGGAAAGAATTTAGTGATCTGTGGGGGGAGGGGGTGGAATAGGGGTGTGGCGTTACCCTCTCTTGTATAACTCAAGCTATGGATGTTGCATATGCAGTGCCTAGTGATGGGGATCAATTTCTGGTGCTGGTACAAAAGTTTCACTGGCGAAACATGTCTGGAAGGATGCAGCCACCTGTGGGAGGTGGTGGGGCTTGACCTTGGGAGAAGGGGGGCTGCAGGTGTGCAGAAGTGATCAGACTCAGTGCGTCTTGACAATAGAAAACTGGCCAGTGGATAGATGTGGCCTTCAAGGATGAAGAGATAGTAGCAACGCCGCCCGCCCCGCCCCCCAGGTGTTTAAGCAACACTAATGATATATATGGAAGAGGGCGCCCTTTAGAGATGGGATCAGCCTCAGGAGGATGGGGCAGGTGGCAGGTAGGCTGAGCACAACCCAGAGGTGTCGATGTGACAGAGACGACTTTAAAGGGAACATGGATCCAGCAACAATAAACGTTGTTGGACTGGAAAAGTAATGTGAAAGTGGAGAACAGATTTAGGGGGGGGGGGTGAGGGTCATTGATGGCCCTTGGTAAGGGCAGTGTCAGCACAGCGTAGGTTAGTAATGAACGGTTACTGGTTTAGCTCTTCAGATTATTTTATTTTATTTTATTGGTTTTTCGAGACAGAGTTTCTCTGGGTAGCCTTGGCTGTCCTGGACTCACTTTGTAGACCAGGCTGGCCTCGAACTCACAGCGATCTGCCTGCCTCTGCCTCCCGAGGGCTGGGATTAAAGGCGTACGCCACCATGCCCGGCACTCTTCAGAATTCTTAACACTTTTATTCTCCACTGAAAATTTAGGCCTTTTCATACTGAACTGAAAGACTTCTGCATATACTTGTAATGTTAGTTGTGTATGGTTCCCCTGGTTTTGTCACTTTAATTTTCCTAGGTGTTTCATTCATTTAGGTGTTTGCAAACATCTATTACTTTTGCAGTTAGAGTCATTAGCTTCCTAAGAAACAACAAATAGGCACCTGTATGTTCCTCCTTTTCTTTTATACCTTTTCGTATCTTATGTTATAATGTTATTCCTTTGAATTCTATTTTATACCAAGGATCCATCTAACTCTATCACCTGACCTCAAATAATTTAAAAACATCTATATTCCACTTATTGAGCAATTGTTTCTTTCCTTCTCTTTTATGGTGCTATAGACTATGGGTTAAAGTGTGTCCTCCAGAGAGATATGCCGTCCTTTTCAACATATGGAAATAGGGTCATTGCAGATGCGCTTGCTGAAGAGGTCACATGTAAGTAGAGTGTGCCCTAAATCCATATGATTAGTGTGACATCATAGACACAGGTGCAGAGAGGAGAAGGCCAAACGAGTACAGAGGCACAGAGGACAAAGACAAACATTTGAAGACAGAGGCAGAAACTAAGGTACCACAGGCCATGACATGGATGGAGCCATAGAAGCTGAAAGAAGTTGGTCCCCTTGAAACTTCTCAAAGCTCGCTCAAACTTTTGATGCCAAGAAAAATAGAATGGGTTACATTATGTAAGGCTGCACTGGGCTATTTCCTTAGGGAACTAACACATCATCTGCACCAAACAGAATTTTCTTTAAACTGGGGTCTGTCCTGTGACTTTACCGACTGTATTATACCAGTGCTTTTACTAAGAGTATTACAGTTTATTTTATTAGCATTTTCTATTGGTTGTCTTTTCTGACTCTTAGAAGTTTCTCTTAGTTACTGTTCTATTGCTGTGAAAAGACACCATAACCAAGGCAGTTTATAAAAGAAAATGTCTGAATGGGGGATGTGCTTACAGTTTCAGAGGGTTCGTCCATGCCCATCGTGGTAGGGAGCATCATGGTGGGGAGCGTGGCGGCAGGCAGGCAGTCATGGCGGGAAGGCAGGCATAGCGGGCAGGCAAGCAGGCAGGCAAGCAGGCAGGCATGGTGCTGGAGCAGTAGCTGAGAGCTCGTGTTTGATCTGAAAGTTGCAGGCAGAAAGAGAGAGAGATGAGACTGAGCCTATCGTGAGCTTCTGAAGCCTCAGATTTTCCACCTGTGACACACCTCCCCAAACAAGGCCACACTTCCTAATCCTTCCTAAACAGTCCACCAACCAGGAACCAGACATTCAGATATGTGAAACTATTTAAGCCACCACAGTGCTGATCTTTACAATAATGGCATTATTTCCAGAATAGATATAACAAGCCTTATTTCCCCCAAACACAAAACTAATTATTTCCATACACACATTGTTTCAGAATTTAATAAGAATGTAAATTTGCACTGTAGGGTGGAGATGAAACTCGGGGGTAGAGCAATTGCCAAAGATGCTGAAAGTAGGGTCATGGTACAAGATTACACTAAACAACAAAATCTGCAGTTCTTTCACACACAAAAAAAATATGCTTGCAATTTTTAAAAATCAGTTTAAACATAGCAATTTACATATTTTCCAGAAATTTAACCCAGTATATTTTTATAGCATTTCTAGATCATAAAGCATAAAAAAATACATGCTTATAGTTAAGAAAGAAAACTTCAAATTTTTTCTTTTATTTTTCTCTCCTATATTTCATCCTGCATCCTGACTTCAATTTCCTTTCCCTCCACTCCTCTCGGCTCTTCCTACACACACCATACCCCCCCCCCCCCGCTAGATTCACTCATATTCTATTTGTTTTTGAAAATAAAAGCAGGCCTCCCAGGGATATTGACTATGACATGGAAAGTTACAATAAGACTAGGCACGAACCCTCAAGGCTGGGTGAGGTAACCCAGTAGGAGGAAAAGGGTTACTAGAGTAGGCAAAAGAGCCAGAGACAGCACCAATCAGGAATGCTTAATCCCAAGCCCCGCCCAGTTTTCTTACTTTTTCCACTTCCCTGGATTCTTGCCTGGATACATCTTTTAAGGCCCCTCAGGAGCTGCTTGAGGCAGGCTTCAAGCCACCCACATTAGAAGTATTTCTTTCTCTTACTAAAGTTACCACTTTCTGCCTGTAGTTCATCTTGTATTTATGCATTGTATAACAGAACTATCTTTTATCTATGACTTATTAACTTACATTAGTTTGAACAACATTTTCTTTTAACCACATTATGCCCGGAACACCCATTAGCCAATAAAAATTAGATTGACTAATTCCACCTGTTCCTCCTAATTTTGTTCTTTGGGGGTGGGGTGGGGGTATAAGTGATGAAAACTGGTGCTTTTGTAGAGAAGAACCCCCAGCGTTTAAAAGCAGCCGTACACAGGTCGTTGTTAGTCCCTGTAACCATGCCTACACCTACCAGACACGGACATGAGCATGCCTATGATGCTTTCCAGTGTGGTGAAATCAGAAAGACTGCAAGCAAGCTCTGGCTTTCTTTTGCACTCCGTCCTATGGGTCCCTACTGCTTCATTCATTTAATGATGTTGTATCACACATCACCGGGGGCTTCAGGTCTTTTGGATTTATTTTGGTTTTGCTTCATAAGCAGCAGCAGGAGAGAGACAGGCCTGTGAGAAAATCCGCGTGGGAGAGAAGGCGCTAGTTACGAGCAAGCTGTTCTGGCGGCAGCTGAAGAACGGTGTGGCGATGTGGCCCGTGACCTTCCCCCGTGACTCCCGGAGCAGCCTTGACGTCTTGAAGGCCAGGTCAGTTTCTGAGAACACACCCTGGACTGATGAACTAGGTCAGGGTTACCTAAGCATCACATAATCACGTACCTTAGTGTCTCCACCAGAAACAGAATCTACCTTGCACTTTTCATTCAGTCACCCATCCAACAAAGACTTAAGGGGGACTGGCTGTGCTCTGGGACCCAGAGAACCCACACCTTTTTTTTTTTTTAACAAAGTAATATTAATGTCTTTAGCTCATCCTCAGCAGAGAAGCAGGATATGCTGGTTGCCATGTGTCTAACACATTCTAAAGATATATGCACAGTAACTTCACTTGAAAATGGCCTACTAAGCCAGGTGTGGCAGCTCACACCTTTAGTCCCAGCACTCTGGAGGCAGAGGCTGGCAGATTGCTATGAATTCGAGGCCAGCCTGGTCTACAAAGTGAGTCCAGGACAACTAAGGCCACACAGAGAAACTCTTGTCTTCAAAAACAAAAATAAATAAACAAACAAAGAAAACGGCCTACTATGGCCTACTAAAGTCAATTTGGCATCTAGCACCCATGTGACACACCTGAGAAGCAAAATCACCATCTTTCCTTTTAGCCCTAGCAGATTGTGCTCCAGTAGAATAGAGTGCAAGGCTTCATTTTCCTTCGCATGCTAATCTCTCCTTCCCATCTTACAATAACAGCCTTTACGTGCTTAATTGCTGCAGTGTTCGATGCCTAGGAAACAGCCTGTACTGGTTTCTTCCTATGCAGATCAAAGCAACACGAGATGTGTCAGACCGAATCCATCCCATCTGGGACATCAATAGAGACAATCAGTGTGGACAGGTGACTTTTAACCATATGGAAGTTGCTCATCCCCCATCCCGAACGCTTGAGAGTGTTTCAGCTTTTAGACTGGGATGGAGGTGGGATATTTCCATATGCAGGATGGAATACCTCGGAGACAGGTCCCAAGTCTAGACATGAATTCATTTATGCTTCGTATGCACATTGTACTCATAACCTGAAGGCCATTAAATTATTATTTTTTTATTATTATTGCTATCATCATCATCATCATCATCATCATCATTATTATTATTATTATTATTCATGCACCTGTATTTTGACTGTAACCAATCCTATAAGGTCACGTGTGGAATCTTTCCATTTATGATGTCATGTGGGTGCTGAAAGCATTTTGGATCTCAGAGCATCCCAAATCTTGGATGCTCCATCTGCATTGATGAAGGACTTCATGGAGTAAAGACAGAAGCAGAGCCTAGTGAAGCTCCATGCTCACCCTCAAAACACAGCCTAGGAACTCTTGCATGCTGGGGAGTCCTGGGCCAGAGGTTTTTATTTATTTATTTATTTTACCCCCTTGGTGGACTTGAATAAAGCATAAACTTCCCAAGCTCTCCCCTACTCATGAGTGCGCACACACACACACACACACACACACACACACACACACACATATATATATATATATTTTTTTTTTTTTTTTTTTTTTTAATCACTGTGAGTTACTGCCCGCCATTCAGTGACTGCCAATCACAGGAATGTGTAGGGATTATGTGGTGAGCAGGTTTTCTAGTGCCTGGGCTGTGGGCTAGCCCTCCGTGCAAGGGGTAGTTCAAAAATTCTCTGGATACACAGCTGCTGATCTAACCCTCAACAGAGGCTTTGTCCCTCACTCCCCACTGCTTACAGCTCACAACCGGAGTGTGAATGCATTTGATAATAGCCAGAAGGCCCATGTTGTGGCCTCGGCTCTGTCAGTTACCAGCTAACCCTGTAAAAATGAACACATGTCACCTTCTTGGCCTTTTTCTTCCTCTTTTATAAAACGAAGAGTGTCTTATAGGATTTGTAAGATCTCTTCCAAAGCTACCATTCAAGCAAACAGATCCTAACTTCCCCTCTGTGAAAGCCCTTCCAATATTTAAATGAAGCTGGCCCATCACCTCTCCTCTGAAAACATGCCCTTCCCTTTTGAGTGTCCCCTGTCACTCTCCTAGTTTCCAGATCCCTCCCTGCTCTGGCCATTCTACTCTGGAAGCAGGCCAGTTCATAAGCTCGGTTCAGATAAGGGGCACAGTGGAGCCTGCCTGGGACTCCTTCCAGGGCACCTGACCATGCCAGAACCAAGACTCACTTAGAACATCTGGTCACCTTCCCGTCCCCACAACCCTGCGGCACAACCAGCCACCAGATTTGTGGATCTAATGAGTTAGATTTAAAAATCCCGGCTATTAAGAAAAGATAATAAAAGTACATGCTGATAATAAGGATAATATATGTTAAAAATATAGATAAAGAAGATAATTAAAAATTACATGTTTCCAAGACTTTTTAACGTAAGAGAAACAGTAAGAAAACTCGTTGAAATCTGTGCATAAGGGCACCTCGGTTCCCAAAGACTTGTTCTGAAGGGATGGGATGAAGAAAAAGCCATCCCCTACCAGGCTAAACAGCCAGAGATGCTGCTGCCACCGTGTGGCAGTTGCTATGTTGTCTGTGTATGGACAGAAGGACTGCCATGCAATGACTGAGGAAAAGGTTTTCATTTTCAGAGTCCTGAGGCAGGGAGCCTGCACACCCGACAAAACACCTCACCCAGATTCCTTCCCCTTTAAGAGTGACTATTACCCACACCAGAGATGATACAGCCTTACAGAGATGGAGGCGAAAATAAAAAATAAAATAAAATAAAATAAAAAAGAGGAAAACTGGAAAGATATTTCAGAGCTGAGGCAGAAGAATAAGAGAGAGCAAGCAAATCAGGAGCTCCTGGCGCCCCGCCTCCCCATGTGCCCTTCACAACCCCCCAGGATGCTTTCCTGCCTCTTTCCAGCTTTATGTCTGCAGATGTTGCTGCTTGACAAAAGTATGATATGTAAAGGAGGAAAGACTGAAACAGGATGGCCTCAAGGCAAAACAGTCTACAATGATGCTTTCTAAACATGCACACGCACAGGGGTGTTATGTAAAGGGAACCGCAATGCCCCTATTTTCTCCTAGTAGGTACCCCCATCCTTATAACATACCTCATTATGGCAGCCTGTTTCTGTCTCTTCATGTAAGCTGTTCTTCAAGAACATCTTACTATTCTAATGCATGAAGCGTGGATCCACATGCAGTGTACATACACATGTGCAGTGTATCTATGCCATTACATTTTCAGAGAGGGCATCAGAAAAAAAAAACCAAACAGGTTTTTAAGGAGTGTTAATATTGGCAGGGGGGTGGGGACACCAAGGTTGATAAGTCCTACCATAGACAGTATGTGCCTTAGAGTCAAAGATTGTGAATACAGCCCCTCACTGTCCCAAATGCCAAGCAGAAATGCTGTGTGCAATAGGGACAGAAGAAGGGAGGGAAAGAATGCACACACAACCATGTGTGCATGTAGGGATACAAACTAGGGCAGGCATTTAATGTGCTAAACAATTAGCCCGGGGTGGCACACGCCTTTAATTCTAGTATTCAAGAGGCAGAAGAAGACGGATCGCTGTGAGTTCGAGACCAGCCTGGTCTACAAAGGGAGTCCAAGACAACTAGGGCTACACAGAGGAACCCTGTCTCAGAAAAACAAAAACAAAAATGAAATCCAAAAACAAACAAACAAAAAAATTAACACCACAGGTTGGCTTAGTTGGGGGTCCCTCAGAGATATCCTCTCCAGAAAGTTACCCCAAAAGAGCAGGCACCTACTTGGAGTTTCACTAGGCTGCCACTGGCCTCTTTTCCCTTACATACCTTTTGGGTTATTTTGGTTTGGCTTGGTTTTTTAAGACAAGGTTTCTCTTTGTCATCCTGGCTGTCCTGGACTCAATTTATAGACCAGGCTGGCCTCGAACTTACAAAGATCTGCCTGCCTCTGCCTCCCTGAGTGTTGGGATAACAGACATATGCCACCGTGCCCAGCATCTGAGCACACACACCTTTTCCTGAGGATAAATATACCTCATACCTGTTCAACCAGACCCAAGGTAAAAAGGTAGGCTGTCCCTTGAACCACTGACGCCGCCTCGGGTGGAGAAGAGAGGGTGATGGCTACAGGGCAGGCCAGTCATACAATCTGCTTAATTACCAGCTCAGAGAGCGGTTTTATTAGGAATGATGGGCTCCCATCATATTTTACCACATCTGGATAAAGCATACAATTTTTAAATGTATTATTTTTATCACATTTATTTTTACTAGCCATCAATTTAAACGTATCAACTACCGCTGTGTCTCTTCGTGCCACATGCCCATGTATGCTCTGGCTCCTTGCATAAACAATGTGAAAGATGGATATGTAATACACTTCAAAGTTTGACACATCAATGCGCTGAGAACTTGGAACTAAAAGAACAACCTCACAACTAAGGCCTGTCTGGTCTCCCCCTACACCCCTCTTTTCTCCCCCTAGACTCCAGCTTTCTCTAAGGCCTCCTCTCTGGGCCTCCAGCGAGTTAGGTGGTAAAGAAAGGGCAGAGGGTGGACACCACACAGGAGGAGTCATCAGACTGAGGTCTGCTTTTCCAGGTTCACTCGTGGGCCCTAAAAGTCCTCCCTTGTCCTCTAAAACTGCTTGCATCCTCAACTTCCCCTCTATTAGGAGGACATTTAATCTTCCAGATGCCACCAGGCTACTGGACCTCCACTTACCTGTGAGGCCACCATGTTCCTGATTAATTCACATACCTCCTCTCCTGCGAATCTGCGTACTGCCTGCTTATCCCAGGACACTCAATTTTCAAACCTTTTCGGGAACGGTGGATAGTGTTTCCTTCATCCCTATGATGAATATGTGAGGAGACAGACAGACGGGCAGGCAGACAGACAGACTGACAGACAATAAATAGGATATCAGAAAAGCAGCATGGATGGGAGGAGAGGAACAAGACCTTAACTTTTCAGAGTTAAGTGGGTCACGGTAAATACATTCTTCTCTTTAACTCTTTATATTCTCCCTTATGAATTAAAGAGTTTACTAAAGTCCCGTCCTTTTACCCAGATTTCATGTCTTAAGACATCCTTACAGCTTGGGGGTGGTGTGTGTGGATATTCATATTTGTCTTGCAAATGTTTTCTGCCGTCTTTGTGATTTTTTTTCCTGAGCTGTCAATTATAGTGTTATTTTGGTAGGA